>NC_080437.1:5726435-6030810 GCF_028018845.1 Melospiza georgiana | reverse complement strand
AAAGGTCTCCTCAGGGGAGCTGAGGCACAAAGGTGGCTTTGAAACGAGAACTTCAAAGCTGGAGCTGAGTTTGGACCACAAAAACCAGTGACAGCAACACGGGTTGATGACAGTTCTCCATGTCCCACCCACTGCATCCAGAGTGTTTTTAAAATAAAATAAAAATAACCTAAATATGGTTATTTTGCTGGCGCTTTAAAAAATATTCACAGAACTGCCAGCAAAACTCCAAACAGAAGCAGCTTTTAGACGATCTATTTTTCCTGTTCAGGATTTGCAGCCTTAAACATCCTAAAATGACAACAGGTATGCAAACAAAATAAAATGGAAAAATATATTTATTTGCTGAAAATGCTAAAAAACCAAGCAGGTAAATATCAGTCTTCTGCACTGAACTTAAAAATCACAAAGATTTGTTTCCCTGGTTTTACCATGCGTAAAACTCCCAGGGATTATCTAAAAATGCTACTGCTTGAAATAGCCAGAGGGGAGGATTATGCTTTTCTAGTCCTCTCCTCATTTATCCCTAATTTTTGACATTTAAGACATTTCAAGACCCAAGCAGCAGCTTAACTAGAGGGCAACAAGTGGGAAGTGAGGAGGGGAAGAGAGGGTTAATTCATGCCCTTAATTCCATTATAATTATGGAGCACAGAATTGAGAAAGGAGATGAGGAAGGGGAACCTCACTGTGACCTTCTAGGACCTGAAGGGAGACTGCAAGAAAGATGGAGAGAGACTATTTCCAAGGGATGGAGAGACAGGACACAGGGAATGGCTTCCCAGTGCCAGAGGACAGGGATGGATGGAATATTGGGAATTAGGAATTGTTCCCTGGCAGGATGGGCAGGCCCTGGCACAGGGTGCCCAGAGCAGCTGTGGCTGCCCCTGGATCCCTGGCAGTGCCCAAGGCCAGGCTGGACTTTGGGGCTTGGAGCAGCCTGGGACAGTGGAAGGTGTGGAACAGGATGGGCTTTAAGTCCCTTCCCACCCAAATTGTTCCATGCTTGCTCCTGTCATTTTCACTCAGCTGGCTCTAACTGAGCTGCAATGTCCTGCAGCAATTTTTTTTTGTTTAGTTTTTCATACTGATGGCATTACAAACTTACTCTTCCTCCTTAAAGATAGAGCTCTTTGATAACCCACCAGCACTGAGTATGTATTTTACAGCAAAAGCTGTGCTGTGATAGTGACAGGAGCCTGTCTTCCTGTCCAATCCATTTGGGAGACATTTCCTCCGCACTGATACACTGTGGCTCCTTAATGGGCTGTAACAGCACTGAGGAAAACACTTCTGAGAATGAGCTGGACACTCTGGCTGTCTTGTCCAATTGTGAGGACAATTCTGCCTTTACGGGTTCCTTTCAATTCCTGCAAAACCATCCTTGAGCAAGGCGCTTAACACACCTCCAAAAAAAAGGGGCTGGCTGTGCATGGACACAGCTCAGCTTCTGGAATAATACAAATCCTGGAATTTTAGGGTTGGGTATACTTGGGACACATGCGGATTTTTGATCCAACTCCCTGGTCCAAGAGCAACTGCTTAAAATTAAACTATGGTTTAAGAAATGACTCCCCACAATGAGTTCATCTGTCCTCAACAAGATAAAACCTGTATTATATCAAGATATAATCAGTGCTGCTGAGGAACAGGGATTGCTCCAGGGAAAAGGAATCTAAAAGGATGTATGAGGATAGTAAAAAAAGGATATTCAACAACTATTTCATTGAAGCAAAAGGAAGCACAGCCTCCACCTAATCCATGGGATACACACTGAAATGGATAAACCAAAGGGGTTAAACAACAGGGCCCTGCTGTTCCTGAAGTGCAAAGATGTGAGAAATGTCCCTAATTTGAAGCTCTTTGGATAAATTATTGATTTAATTTCTGGTTGGTTTTCTTTGTTTGGCACTGCTGTTCCCTGTGGTGTGCTTAGAGTGAGCAGGGGGGAAGGAGATAGGGCTGGCACCATCCTGCTCTTCCTTTTTCTCAAAACCTCCTCTCATTTCAGTGTCTCAAAGGCAAAAAAAATCTCCACAAACTGAGCTGGACCCAGGCCTCCTGGGACAAGACAGGAGATGAGAATAAAGTTATACAAATGGGAACTGTGGAAGGCAAAACTCAACACATTCCAATTTAGAGCAAGAAGCCATCTCCAAACTGTGACTTTTCCAACTCTGACCAAAGCTCTGACAACTCCTCAGGTGAAACTGCTGGTCCTGAAACCCAGGCTGAATTTCCACCAGGAATTCAGGTTTTTTGCACTGAGGTGTAAATAAGACACTACTGTTGCGATAATTCAGAAACTGCCAGAAGGTTGAATTCTCTCATGGAAAGAAGAAGAAGCTCCACATATCTCTGGCCTTTCCATGACCCAGAACACACAGCTGAGCAGTTTGGATTCCTTATACACCACCAAAGTCAAGGTCTTTGCACCTGAAAACCCAACCTTCACAAAACTCTCCTCATGGCAATTAACAGTGGATAATTAGGAGCATTTATGAGCTATCAGAGAGGATTTATTAGGTTTGCCATAGAACAAACACAGCTCACCTCAGAATCTCCCTAAACCAAGCAGTACTAAGGAGAAGGACACAAACTAGGGATAAACCTCAATGGTTTCATCTCCTAGTCATGAAAAACACAACATTGTCCTCTTGACTATGCTTTTATCTCCTGTTTTTTACATTCTACTGGACTTCAACCCAACTCTTGCTGAAGTGCAATTTTCAGGGATAATTAAAAGGCAACAAGGTGGATAAGGGACCGTGTTTGGTAAAAGCTGGCCAGGATTCCTGCTTCCCAAAGGGAAGGTCCACAACATGGGAGGAGCTCCTGGCCCTCTCCTGCCATTCCTGGAATGCCCTTGGACTGGCTGGAGGGCAGGAGCTGGTCTGTGTGGGTGAGGATTTGTTGTGCTTCAAACTCTGCTCTTTTTTAAGGACTGCCTGCTGAGAAGAAACAGGAATGTGGGGAGGTTGAAGATGCTGAGAAAGCTGGGAAGTTCAGAGATAGAGAGGGAGGCGAAGAAGGCAAAAGGTGAAGACCAACCTCAAAGATCAAGATGAAACCTCAATGGTTTCATCTCCTAGTCATGAAAAACACAACATTGTCCTCTTGGCTGTGCTTTTATCTCCTTTTTTTTACATTCTACTGGACTTCAACCCAACTCTTGCTGAAGCACAATTTTCAGGGATACTTAAAAGGCAACAAGGTGGATAAGGGACCATGTTTGGTAAAAGCTGGCCAGGATTCCTGTTTCCCAAAGGAAAGGTGCATGAGATAGGAGGAACTCCTGGCCCTTTCCTTCTGCCATTCCTGGAATGCCCTTGGACTGGCTGGAGAGCAGGAGCTGGCCTGTGTGGGTGAGGATTTGTTGCGCTTCAAACTCTCTTTTTTAAGGACTGCCTGCTGAGAAGAAACAGGAATTTAATGTGGGGAGGTTCAGGATGCTGAAGTTCAGAGATAGAGAGGGAGGTGAAGAAGGCAAAAGGTCAAGACCAACTTCAAAGATCAAGAGGGAGAACTCAAAGAGTTCAAGGATTAAGATGACAGAGGGTGAGAGCAGCACGGGGTCAGGAGAAATGGGAGAGGAGTGTAGCAACAAGATTTTCCAGGAAAACAAGATGAACTGATATGGGAAAAATTAGGATTTATTCCCAGAGGAGATAACAGATAAACTCGTTGGGTAAAAGGCAGTAGTGGGATTAGGCTACAGATCAAGCCACAAATTGGGGTCAAAACCCCCAAAAAGCTTTGCTTAGGAATTTAAATAATACCAGATTCACAGATAATGACTGTGAAATGTGGAGAATTAGCTGAGAATCAGTAATTAGAAAAAGGATCCCCAGGCAACAGAGTGGAATCAATTCATCAGTCACCCTGAGTAAAAATTAGCAAACAGTAAAATTCAGCAAAAATAAAAACACAATTTAAAAAATTAAGACTTTGTGCACCTTGGGCCAGTCACATTAATGTAATTTTATGCTTTTGTAGGACTGAAATCTCTACAATTCCATGACATTCTCAGCCTCCTTTAGACATTACACACAGGAACTTTGAGGAAATCCAACCAGAAACAGAACCCAGTGATGGGACTGCACCACAAAACAAATCACCAGCAGCTCAAGTCCATGGGGGTTTAATTAAATTTCATTGAAATGCAAGAAGAGCTGCTCTTCAATCCTTTCCCAAACAGCTCTGATTTTGTTTCCCTCATCATAATGGAAGAAGGTGTGTAGAAATCCCATTGCCCTCCCTAAATCCACAGGTCTGCTCCACAGTTATTAGAGTGGGAATCAATTCCTTGCCAAAATGAAACTGGAAGTAAACAACTTAAATCAACACATTTGTTTCATTTCTTTTCCTTCATTTCCTCCAAATTTCGCATGCTTATTCACCCCAGGTATTTGCATTGCCACCAGGATCCAAACGCATTTCAGAATCGATCAGGAGGAATAAAAAAATGCACATTAATTCAATATATTCAGCCACTTTTCCAGTCACCTGCTATGAAATGTATTTTCTTTTTGTGGTCTAGTCTCAGGAGGAGACTCTACATCTCCATATGAAAATGCACTTCAAATTATCACTGGAAACCAACTTTACTGGAAGGGAAATCACAGAAAGCATTGGATTTATTCATCCTCAATAGACATTTACTGGAACAGGTCATTTTCCCAGTTTAAACCCCTGAATTCACCAATTGCTTCCACTTTGTGGGTTCTGTGCAGGTGACAACAAGCCCTGAGTTTGGCAGGTGAATTAAACACTCATATTCCCTGTTATATCCCCATGGATTTTGGCTGTTGCTGGGAAATATCCTCCTTTTCCCTTGATTTCTCTATCAACTCCCCAAAAGGTACAAAAAAATGCAAAATTTTATCAACCCACATGACACAAACTCAGCCTCCATTCCCAGTCTGCTCAACAAGGAATTCTTGTGAATCACACTTCCATAAGATCAAATCTTTGCTCCAAATATATTTATTAAAGCAGCAAGTGAACTTTCACTCTGTGCATAAACTGGGAAAAGGTGAAATCTCAATTTTTGAAACATCAATAAAAACTTTTCCCAAATGAAAAAGAAGCTGCCTTGAGCCACTCACCTGGGTTGCCACTGTCTCCTTGACAACAGAACTTGGAAAATTGGGATAAAACCTGTATTTTACAATAGGAATGCAAAATATCTGCTCCCTAAGTGCAGAAATCAGTATTTTTTACTGTTTAATAGAATGTCTGCTGCTAAAATTGACGTGGCTGGAGCCGCATGAGCCTATTTCAGCTTTGCCTGGAGGAAAATTTTACAGGACCTTTCCACTGCCTCCAACTTATTCCAGGATTTTGGACAACTGGTGACTAAAGAGGAAGGTGTGAGGAATAAAAATAAATCACATCCTGAATTCAGAAGATGGTAAAAGCTGAGATTTCTGAAGGATGAAGCAGATCAAGAACTGCCCCTGCAGCAGCAACACTTCCATCAATCTCTCGTGCAATGACCCCACTCAGAAATGTTGGATTTTTCCCAGGTATTTTGTGCTTTAGAGCAGATTCTTTGGGAGCATCTCTTATATCAGTCAAAAAAAAAAAAAAAAAAAAAAAAAAA
The DNA here is from genome assembly GCF_028018845.1 of Melospiza georgiana. NCBI lineage: Eukaryota > Metazoa > Chordata > Aves > Passeriformes > Passerellidae > Melospiza > Melospiza georgiana. The sequence goes on along the minus strand of NC_080437.1, from coordinate 6,025,205 downwards.
AACCAAACAAAACAAAACCAGGGCAAGGCTGGGAAATGTAATCTAGGTCAGATTTTTAGCACAAGGCACAGCTGACCCTTTCCTTACCAGGGAAGGACACAATGATCGCAAAATTTCTTCACCAGGGCTTTTTGAATTCTACTTTGCATGGCTTTTTCTGCAGGAATTTGGTAAATGGCATTTGGATTTACAAACAGAGCAGTCTGACCCCAATGGAGATGGGATCCCATCCCACACAGGGAAAATCCTGGGGCAGCAGCAGCAGCTTAAAGCTGGGAAGATCCCATTCCAAGGATTAAGAAATGGCTTTTTCCATCTTGAGGACACTTTTCAATTCCCATTATTACAACCCAGACACTGCAAATGCCACCCTGAGAAGGGGGAACTTCAAATCCATCCCCAAGACCTCAGAGGGGATGTTTAAAACCAGAGAGGCACAAACACTAAGTGTGAGCAACCCCTTTTCCCAAGAGACATAAATTCCCTGGAAAAGGACCCAGCCATACTTGGAGGAGGTCTGGGGATGGGAAGAGGATCTCCCCATTTTCATGTTTGATCTTTGCTTTAAAGCTGGGTTTGAACCATTGATCCCGTAGATCTCCAGCTGATATTCCCAGCATTCCAAACCTGATGGCCATTCCTTGGGTGGCTCTAGGTATCTCCATCACCTCATAAAGTGTTCCTTTCTTTTTTTTTTTTTTCCTAATTAATCCCTGGCAGGACTCACTCAGCAGGACCTGCAAGCCAACCTTGATTGTCCCGGATTCCAGCAGGTGTCACTGTGGGCAACACTATGGGAAAATCCAGCCGGGGAAAGGTTGCAATCAAAGGGAAAACACTCATCAAGGTAATAATTAATTAGGTTTTCCTCAATAGAATTGCTGATTGTATCTTTTCCCTATTTTTACAGCTATAAAAGGCATTGTTTGGGTTAATTTCTTCAGGGTTGAAGGGTGGAAATCATGGAATATTTTTGAGTAAGCCCCAGACTGGACTTTCATTCTGGGGTTCATTCCCACCAAAATTAGCCCATAAATGTCTGTAAGTAGTGATTTGTTGGTGAGAATTAGAGAATTTTGGAAACTCCTGAACAAATTCCCAAGAGGAGATGGTCAAAAGACCAGAGAGCCACATGCTCTTCTTCCAAGCTTCTCCCAAATAATTCAGCACTGAAAGCAAAGCCCTCAGCACAGAACAGGAACCTCATCCATGGGAAGATCCATCCCAAAAATTGCTCAGCTCAGGCTGTCAGCAGCACTGCTTGGGAAGAGGGGCTTGAGCTGAGCCACCTCCACCACAGTAAAACCCCTAAGATGCCCAAATTTTAACTAAATTTCAGTCAGAATTAATTGATTGCATTTTCTCCACCTAAGAAGCGAAGGACAACCATCAACTCATCAGTCCCAAGCCGTCTGCAACAAAGAAAATGCCTGGAAAAGCAGATTCCATGGGTTCCTTGCCCCAGGGTGGCTGCAGAGCCTCTGGGAAGCGGGAACAGTAAACAAACAGATATTGGGAAATTAGGAACAAGGCTGGATCAGGGAAGAGACAACTTGGAGCTCCTCAGTTCTCCCCTGTGACCTCTCTGTTGTCCCAGGTGCCATGAAAAAATCCACATCCATCCTGTGTGTCTCTAATAGGTGCAAATCCACCAGGGCAAATAATAAATTATGGATTTGCTTAAATCCTCCCTTTTCATATCTGTGAAACCCTGGAAAATATCTAAGATCACAGCAAAAAATGTTTTGTTTTTCTTTTTTCCTTTCTTTCATAACTGTGTCGGATCAGCTGGAGAATATGCTTAGAGAGCATAAAAAAATTAAAATATCTCATAGATAGGCTTAATCCAATTGGAAATAGGAAATATTTAAATCCCAACACCTGCATAACCTGAGTGGGGCAGCTTTAGAAATTAACATTTTATCAGTGAGTCCTGAAAACCTGATCATCCACTCAATGCACCAATGCCAAAAATAATAACAAATGAAAGAAAATAAATCCTGGAATGAAGGAAATTTGGGGAAGCTTTTTTCTGTTTGATGCTGCCTTTGCCACATGTCCTGCTGGTGATCATATAGCACTGCTGGAATGGCTTTTCCCACCACTGGGAGCTTGATTGAGGAGAAGAAGGTGCCCAAAGAATGGGTTAAAGCTGGGAAAGTGCTGGGAAGGCAGCTGGAAAACAGGGAACTACAGAATTCTCTCGGGGGAAGCATGGTTTGGGTTGGAAGGGACATTGGGGATTATCCTATTCCACCCCCTGCTATGGGCAGGGACACTTTCCACTATTCCAGGTGGCTCCAGCCTGGCCTTGGGCACTGCCAGGGATCCAGGGGCAGCCCCAGCTGCTCTGGGAATTCCATTCCAGGGCCTGCCCACCCTCCCAGTGAAGAATTTGTTCTCTGAGAGCTGAAAATATCTTAAAACTCCCAACTCCAATCCTTCTGAGCGTCCTTGGGATTTTCATGGAGATTTCCATGCATCGAGGTGCTTCGGACAGGTGGAGGAGATGCAATTCCCTAGCTGGGGTGCTCTGGCCAAACTCCAGTGGATTTTACAATATACACTTGAAGGAAATCCAACAACCCAGCTCCTCTGCTTGGGGTACAGCAAAGGAGCCCAGAGACAAGGGCAGAGGGACTTGTGAGAGTAAATGAGATGTTAATAAACCCCCCTGTCTCCAGAGGAATCCAGCTTTGCATGGAAAGCTCTGGATAAAAATCCCTCTGATACCACTGGGATTTTCAGCCTGAACAAAAGCTGCTTCTTGAGAGGTTTCTAAATTCATTTCATAAATCTCACTTAGAGAGAACACCCTTCCCTGCCTGAAAAGTGCATTTGACAGAGGCCAAAAGCTGCTCATTGCACCTGACACAAACACCCAGCAGGTCCTACCAGAAGACCTGGAGTTCCCACATGTGCCAAGAGCACGGAACTCCAGGAAATCTCTTCCCATGAGTTCAGAGCAAGGATTTTACTGGGGAAAAACAGGAGGGATTTGATGCTAAATCAAATAGGAAGAAATGGCAACAGATTTTCTAACCAAACTGCAGTGAGGTGTCTGATCTGGGATGTGGAGCTGCTGGAGCAAGTCCAGAGGAGGTCATGGAAATGCTCTGAGGGCTGGAACCCCTCTGGAGCCAGGCTGGGAGAGCTGGGGGTGCTCACCTGGAGAAGAAAAGGCTCCAGGGAGAGTTCAGAGCCCCTGCCAGGGTCTAAAGGGGCTCGAGGATGTGGAAACCCAGAGCACTGAGAATATTTCTCTGTCTGCTCTGGGCTGCCCTGACTTTGACCCTCACTCATGGAGAAAGTTTCCTGGACTTCAAGATAGACTGGAACCCACAAAAGTGTGCAATAGATTATAGAGAGCAGTGCAGGTGTGAGAAATTTCTTGGTGAGAAATTGAGGTTTTGGGATTTTTAGTGTGCTGTGGATGGAAGCAAAGTGGAGGGCACAGGGTGTCACCCTGGGTTTCTTCTTCCTCCTTCTCCATGGGTTTGGGTGGCATTTTGTAGTGGGGCAGAAAAGTCCCCATGGCAGCTCTGTGGGATCAGTCATTGGGTTAAAAGGGAAAATAATCCAGGTGTCAGTTCTTAATTGGACAGTTTAGTCTTAAAAGCCCTTGGAACAAGAGACTGTTGGCCATTTGGTGCCTTCTAATGAAAAGCTGCTGAACTCACAGCAGTGAGACTGTTTTACTGATAAGAAATAATAAACACCTGAGTCTGAACATGAGCTGCTGTCTCAAGTGCCTTCAATCCAGACCCAGAGAAGGGACTGGGGACAAGGGATGGAAGGACAGGACATGGGAATGGCTTCCCAGTGCCAGAGGGAAGGGATGGATGGGATATTGGGACATGAGGAAGTAATCAGGGTCCCAAAGGTTTTCTCCACTGCCATCACCTTTTAACAATAAGATTTGCAGAAATGGGGAAGAAAAACCCCAAGTTCTGCCCCATTTCTACCACTGCAGGAAAGCAAGGATGAGCAATAAACACGCACAGAGACATTCCTGACAAGAATCCACAGAAACCAGGGAACACTGAACTCCTTTCCTGTGCTAACACAAGCAGGAGATTATTTTTAATTCCCTTCACGTGGTCTGTGCCCACATTCAAGAAAATCAAAAGGAAAATTTAACTCCAAACAACACATTTTATCCCAATCCAAAGCTAGAGCAGCTCTTGCCACTGACTCCATTGTATTCCTGCACTCCAGTTTCTCCAGCTGCATTTTATTTTCTAATGCCTTTTCCTCCAAAAAAGCTTTTATTTCCTGGTGCACCTGCAAACCCAAAGCTGTGTTCTCATGAGCACTGTTTGAAAAATTAATGGAAATCCAACTTGAGTCAAAATTTTGTCCATTTGTGATGGAGTCAGGCGGGACTGAAGCTGATTTGATGCCCCCACAGGCAGCATTACCCTCTCCCACAGCTTTTCCAGTGAGCACTCCTCAGAGTGCTTCCTTTGATAAAAAAATATCAATAACAACATTAACATACTTTTTTCTTAGCCAAAATCTTTTACTCTTCCCTGTTTATTTTGAATTCTCCCTCAAATCTGATTTCTGGCTCTGTTTCACATCAATACCTGCCTTGGTGCTGGCAGAGGCTGCAGGACACACCAGGGACCTGATTCCCTTTATCCAAGAGCCATCCTCACTCCTAAACAAGCCTAAAACCCACAGATTCTATGGAAAGCTAATTAATTTTGCACATTTTCCCTCTCCTATTCACTGCTGCCACACAATCCCACAAAGGCAGGGCTGTGTTCAGCCTCTGTTAATTAACCAGAGGCATCCCAAGGCCACCTGATCCATACTAATTGGGCAGTGTGGAGCAGGAAGGATGCTTTAAGGCCCAGGACAGCTCTGAAGGCTGAATTAAGCCATGAAATCTCCTCCAAGATCCCACTCTCCACCAAGAGCCACAACAGGAGCTCCACAAGCAGCAGGGAAGAATTTTGGGTTGTGTTTTATTTTTGTTAATATTGGTGCCTTTTGAAATTCAGTCTTTCATTGGAATTAAAATGAGAAAATTAAAATGAAAGGAAGGAACAAGACAAAGGCTGGCAAGTGACACTCAGCACACAAACTGAGCTGCTGAAGTGGCTGCAGACAGGAGCTGGGATCCCAAATTTCAGCACCCAGAGCAGCAGGAAGAGTCTCCACCCCTGGCAGACTCTGCCTGTGAGGTTCAGCACATTTCTCTGCCTCCCCCCTCAGTTTGGCTCTGCTGTTTGTCCAGGGATTCACTGGGAGCCAAGGCCAGGCTGCCTGGGGCTGCAGGAAACACATCACTGGCAGCTGGATCACAGTAGTACATTCAAATAAATTAAAATTCTGAATATTAATGCTTCCAGTGAAAGAATTCCCAAAACACACACTGGGAGATGTGGGAACAACATTCCTTGTCACCATCATATTTTCTGAAAAATCCCTTTGCCAGGATTTCTTCTCCTGGGAAGCTGAGAAAGCTCAGAGAGAAATGAAAACAATAATTATCTGATTGCTTCCCCTGTGTTTTGCTGCTTTGGAATGTGGTTTGGACATTGTTTACCAACTGGTCATTGTTTGATTGGTTTCATGTGAATTGTTTTGACTTAATGACCAATCACAGCCAGCTGTGTCAGACTCTGGAAGGAGTCACAAGTTTTCCATTATTATCTTTTTAACCTTCTGTAAGTATCCTTTCTCTATTCTTTAGTATAGCATTCTTTAATATGATATAATATAATAAAATAATAAATTAGCCTTCTAAGTTCATGGAGTCAGATTCATCTTTCCTCCCCACAATGGGAGATCCCGAAATTACCACAATTCCCAGCACTTCCAAGCTGTGGCTGCTCTCCTGTTAACCCAGGAGGAGTTAATCAAGTGCTCTACAGCTGGATTTAGGGCAATTAGCCAGATTTATATTGAAATATCTATTTATACCACAATTATGATAGATAAATATTATATATTTCAATGTTATAAAGTGTATATCTATATATTTCATTATATATATACTTTTTATATTAATATTTATATATTTATGTTATAAAGTGTATATATATATATAAAAATATAAATATAAAGTATATTATATATTTCAATGTTATAAAGTATTGTCAGAGAATCACAGAATGTTTTGGCTTGGGAGGGACTTTAAAGTCCATCCTGTGCCATGGGCAGGGACACCTTCCACTATCCCAGACTGCTCCAAACCCTGTCCAGCCTGGCCTGGAGCACTTTAAATTTCTATACACCCAACAATAATCCATAAATATACACACATGTGGTGTTTGTGAGGTCCCCAGGACGAGGTGAGAGATGAGAATCTGACTCCCAAGTTCTGAGAAGGCTGATTTATTATTTTATGATATTATATTAAAGAATGCTATACTAAACTACACTAAAGAATAGAGAAAGGATACTTACAGAAGGCTTAGCAAGAATGAATAATAAAAACTCGTGACTGACTCAGAGTCCAACACAGCTGGCTGTGATTGGTCATTAATTAAAAACAATTCACATTCCAAAGCAGCAAAACAGGGAGAAGCTGAGGCTTCGCAAGAGAAGAAACCCTGGCAAAGGGATTTTTCAGAAAATATCATGGTCACACACACATAAATATCAAAGCTGTCTCAAACTCTGGATACACAACAAAGGAGGCAAATCCACGTGACGTGGTTTACACCTGACATTATCTGCACAAGAAACGGATCTGCAGGGTTTTGTAAGCAAATCTCGGTGCCTTTGTCACTGTCTCAGCTGCTCCAGCTGCTCAGATTCCTACACACAACATCTCCCATGGATTACCAGGCTAAATCCCAAACAGCCAAGGAACAGGATTAGGAAATGCAGATGAAGAGGCCTGGGTTGAAAATGCCAACGAGACCTTAATTCCATCTCCTCCTGTGCATCTGCAGCCACAGAACTTGAAATTCTGTCTGGGGCACCAACAGCACCTGGAGCAAATCCAGAGGAGGTCATGGAGCTGCTCCAGGGCTGGAGCCAGGCTGGGAGAGCTGGGGGTGCTCACCTGGAGAGGAGAAGGCTCCAGGGAGAGCTCAGAGCCCCTGCCAGGGCCTGAAGGGGCTCCAGGAGAGCTGGAGAGGGACTGGGGACAAGGGATGGAGGGACAGGACACAGGGAATGGCTTCATGCTGACAGAGAGGAGGTTTAGATGGGATATTGGGAATTAGGAATTGTTCCCTGGCAGGGTGGGCAGGCCCTGGCACAGCTGTGGCTGCCCCTGGATCCCTGGCAGTGCCCAAGGCCAGGCTGGAGCAGCGTGGGACAGTGGAAGGTGTCCCTGCCCATGGCAGGGGTGGAATGGGATGATCCTTATTGTCCCTTCCACCCCAAACCAGTGTGGTATTAGTTATTCCAGCTGCCTCCAGCTCTCCGAGTTCCTGCCTCTTTCCCTTTCCCTGAAAAACCCCAATTCTGTGGAGCTGGGGCAGATGTTCAGGCAGGTAACAGCTCCATCCCTGACATCCAGGCAAAGGGATCCTTCCTTTCAACAGGAGTAGGAATTTGGAGCTGGGGAACAAAATTGAGAAGAATCAGCTGTAGGCACAAAGCAGAATGTGAGATCAAATGGAAAATTACAAAATCATGAATACCTGGAAGTGGCTTCAGAGGAGAAGAGGTCAAGGAACCTTAATTACATCTATAAGTATCTGAACATCTGATTTGAGATGGAAATCCTACAAGTTTTACATTTGAATGGCACAGAGAATAACCTTTGAGAGGAAAAGCACTGCCAAAATGTGAAGCAACTTAAGGATGGGAAAGAAATCCTGATTTTGTGCCACAAAACCCAAATAAAAATGAAGGGGAGAAAAGAGGGAGAGGAGGAAATGCCAGCCCAGATCTCTGAGCACTGCCCAGGCCCACCAAAAGCTCATCCCATTCCTCAGCCATGCCAGGAACAGACTCCCCATCCTACTCCCTCCAGCAGTTTAATTCCATTTGCTAAATGCAATTATCCATAAAGACTGAAATTATTGGCAGTGTTGGTGCCACCCAGATAATCCCTGTGTGAGTCACCAGACACTTTTTTTCCATGGAATATTAACAATCCCATGATCCAGAGGGGTTATTCAATACTTCACAGGTGTAACCTATGGAAAGGGGACTGTAGCCAGATCAGACTTTACATCTAAATACACAGATTTAAGAGTGACTTTTTATTTTGAATTTATGCAAAACACAGCCTATTCACTCCTAGACAAACCCAGAGAAAATAACACTCATTCCAAACAGAAAACTGGGAGCATCCACCCTAACAATCCAGATTTATTCCCCATAAATGCTGCTTTTGTGCCTCATTTCTTCACTGATATTTATTAAGAATTTTTTTTCCCCAGCTGCCACAAAACTTGAAGTGTTTCTGGAAAAGTTTTATAGACTTTATTCTCCTCCTTAACTCTTGATAAGGAGCTTAATGCTGGTGATGTGATCCAAGCAAATTCTCATTGGGAGTGGGGTTTTGAGATAGGCAGATGGAATTTACAGCAGAGGGAATTCATATCCTTTTTTTTTTTTTCCTTAAATCAGAGCATTCCCTGGCAGTAAAAGGAATAAAGCTTATCTGTGAATATGCAATTATTCAGGGTGACAAACAGCTGATTTGTTGGAGCCACAGAATTTATCCGGGCACTAAATAAAAAGGCAGAGAAGGAACAACACCCCAGCAAAGCTCAGAAAAAAAAGGAATTCAAATCAACTCTGATGTCAGCAGCGCTTTTCCTCCAAATCCACGGGAACATCTTCCCTGATGGAGAGGCGGGGATGAAGAAAAGCCAGCAGGAATGAAATAAATTACTGCCACACACTCATTCCCTGCACTTAAATCACCTTTTGGAAGGGTTTATTAACGACTTTCTGGGATATTGAATTCCTCAGGCTCAGAAGGGAGTGTTATGGGAATAAAATATGGGGGGAAACTGTGAAATGACCCAAATATTTTACATCTGTTTATAAGGCAAGGCTGGGGGGTTTCGGTATTTTTGGTAGGGTGCAGCTTAGGGTTTTTTGCAGTTTGAGGGGCTTGTAAGGTTTTTTGTGTTTTTTTTTTTCCAGAGGTTTGTTTTGGTTGGTGTTTTGTGGGTGATTTCTTTGTTGTTTGAAATGGATTTATTAAAAGCCTGATCCTAACAAGACCCCAGTTAAGGCCCAACTTGACCCCAACATCTCAACACTGCTGCAACTGTTTGCAGAGCACCTTTTCCACAACACTTTTAAAATACCCTCCAACATAACCTGGTCTCATTTCAGATTTGATGGGACACTTTTCACATTCCCCTCCTCCCCACCACTCACCCAGAGGCTGGAGAAGCTCATTCCCTTCTGGACACCACAGGAAATGATTGATTGGATAAAAATCCAATTAAAAATATATAAACCCTATTCAAAACTAGATTAATTTTCCCCACAACTCCTCTCATGGCTTTCCTTGGGTGCCGAACTGGGGAGCTGCTCTTTGGGGGAAAAAGAAGAGGCTGGATATTGCCAGCAGAAGGTTCTGAGCTCATGAAATCTCAATATTCAAAGGTCTTACCTCTTCCAGAACATCTGCAAGCTTGCTGAGGATCTCCTCGGGAAGGCTCTGGAATGTGGGAACGCTGCAATAGAAGAGAAACCTCTATTAATGGATCCCTTTACACAGGGCACACATCCAGCTGCTTCCCTCCTCTCTGTCTTCCTGAGACTCCTCCTTCATGCTCTGGGGCTGAACTGGGAAAAATATAACAGAAAGCTGCAGGATGGATTTGGTGATGATGGGAGATCACTGGGATAAACCTCTGGAAAACCATCCCTAAAGCTGGTAATCTATAGGAATAAATCACATGGACTCCATTTTCTTCATGGTCGAAAAAGACTTATCTTTAGTCACATAACTCCTTTTTATACAGTTTTACAGAGCTTGTGTGGGACTGTAATTGGTCAGTAGCTTTCTTACCTATTACTTTATTGGTTATTAACAGGTTGTTATTCTGTATTGATTGGTCACTTAAAAACTCTCAGTGTGTACATGTAGGGAAGTTTGTGAGAGATAGTTTCCATTTTTCCATCTAATGGTGCAAAAACAGTTTATACAGGTGCTGGCTGTTTTTTACCCAGCAATACATTGTTATGTTAAGGAACTGCTCACACCAGGATTGCTTTCACATGGGAATTCACAAAGTGCTAGCCTGACAAGGCCAGCCACTGATTTTAGCAGTAGGCCTCATTTTATGAGGCCTTTATGATTTTTCTACCTTACTGCAACAGGATCCATTCAGGATCCACTGGAATTCCTGTGTGCCACAAACCTGCTCAGTCATACTCCTTCCTGCTCTGCTTCAGCCCCCCAGAAATAAATTGCAACCCAAAAAAGATTGATCAGGGAAGCAGCCCCAGAGAGAAGAGTGAAACCACCCCTGGATGGACAAAGCACAGCACTCTGCAGCACTGAGTCCCCATCCAAGCTCTCAGGGGTTTTCTGAACATTTCCCTGGTGGTTTCACACCCAAATTTGTGCCTTTTCTTCAGCCAAAAAGGTGACTTTCTCACTTGTTTGGCAGCAATTCCCTCAGCAAAGGCTGCCCAGGCCAGGCTGGAATGGGAAAGTGATGCAGCCATAAAGAGCCCCCTGAGCCAGGGCCCACAGGACTGCACCCAAACCAGTCTGGAGCAGGATGGGGGACACGAGTTTGGGTCTCCAAAGCTGCAGGGAGTATCCTGACTTGGAAGCTGAATTTCCACTGCCTTAGAACCCAGAAGGCTGTGGAATTGTCCTCCTTGTGCAATTGACTTCCTTGGAAAGACCCAAAAACCATCAGGACATGCCCCATGGCAACCTGTATGATAGGACCTCCAGATGTCTCTCCCATCCTCAATCACCCTGTGATTTGCACTACCCTGGTTTCTCATCCTCTCTTTTCCATAAAAACCTGAGATCCATCAATTTCCCCAGGTGATGTTGAAGGAAACGCACAGATACAACAAAAATTTAACCCAAAATACAGCATGGCCCAGAGAAGCTGTAGCTGCCCCTGGAAGTGCCCATGGCCAGGCTAAATTATTTAGGCCAATCCTTCCATTTAATTAAAAAAATAATTTCAATTGAATCTATTTAATTATAAGAGAAATCTGAGCTGATAAATGCAGAAAATATCACCTTTCATGCTCTCAAAAACAGCTTTTTTTCCTCAGGAAGAATATTTTTATTACCGGGAGCACGTGGGCCCACATTGTAATAGGAGCAAGCAAACAACTGGACAGGAATCCTGTGACAGCAAGGCCTAAGCATAAAATGAAAATTCATTACATCAATTCCAGCATTCCCAAATGAGGAATGAACTTATGGAAGAAGATAACAGCCTTGGACAAGTGGTCAGATCTTTGCACCCTTAAACTCCCAAATTGGGGGGAACTCACCACAGGGTATTTTTTAATGGATAATTATGCCTGTGAAATCCAAGGGAGGGTAGTGAAAGGCATCTATTATAGACCAAATCCATTAAAAAACAGACAAATAGGCCCTAAGTTTTTAAATTCCAACTCTTACCATGAGAAAAGCCTGAAACTTCAACTCTGCAATAGAGCAAATAATAGGAAAAGCAATTTGCTGACAAAACAAACTTCAAACATATGATAGAATTACACCATCAATATCCCAGATTTACATATCATGGAATTACACCATCAATATCCCAGATTTAGGGGGGTTTGTGGCAGGCCAGAATTCCCCTAAACAGTCAGAAGTGACAAAACAGCCAAATATTTGAGTTTCTTTGAAAAGAAGAGAGGAAGATTTGATTTTTGAGGTCAATAAAAACCTCCCTCTGCTCTCCACAGGAAAATATTAAATGGATTCATAAAACAGAGTCTTGATTCCCTCCAAGAACTGCCTGGATTTTTGAGGGACTTGTGTGCAAAATAAGTGTTTCCATGATTATTTCCAGGTGGGTACTTGCCCTGAAAGGCAAATGGAGCCTCAGCTCTCCAGCGAGAGCCTTGAGCATAACAGCTGAGCTGCAAATTGCTGCAAGTGGGAAAACACATGGGAAGGAGGCAAATGGGATCAGAAAACCTCACAGGGAATCTTTGATCACCACAGCAAGAGGCAGGAAAATTGTATTTCCCTTTCTACAACTGTGTGAAAAAGGTATAGAACGGCAAACATTCAGCCCTTGAGCTGGGATGTGTTTAGGGTGAAAAAAAAAAAAATCGCAACAAACACTGCTCCAGCTGTTCAAGAAACAATTGTTCTGTCCAACAAAGCAGAGTCAAACAAACCCGGACTTTCTCCACCAAGTTCTCCTCCCACTGCTCCTTAAATCCCATCAATAATGAAGTTTTTTAAACACCCACTCCAGACAGTAACAGTGCTACAGCTGGCAAAACAGATATTATCCTCTGGCAAAACACTGAAAGTCTGCAGCAAAGACTGAAACTTGTGACTTTTCTCCCTACCTGCAGTACAAGGACTTCACTTGTTCTTCTTGTTCCACAACCATCTCTCACAAATCTAGCCCAGGAAGAGCTAGATTTGATGAACTTGGAAGTTTTTTCCAGATTAATGACTGAAATTTGATTACAGACAAAACAAGAGCAGCTCACCAACCTCTCCCAGCACAATGAGGTTCCTTCTACCCTTATAAGGGATTTTCTCTAGCTGCTTCTTATTCCACCTAATGAGGAGTAATTTCTGCACCTGCCCTGAATCCACTCCCTGGATGAGGCTATGGAATCCAGCTGGGGATGGAATGGATATTCACAGCTGACCTCCTGCCCACCTGCAGTCCTCAAAGTTCTTGAAGGGAATATTGGTGTAAAAAAGCATGGAGAGCAAATTATTTATGCCTATTTGACAGGCAAAATACAGCCCAGAATCCTCAGGAAGATCCAGGCCACCCTACAGAGGCAGCAAACAAGGAGGCAAAGCAGATCCCTGGCTCCAGGAATTGAGTTTTAACAGAAAATGCAGTAAACTGGCTGATTTTAATCCATCCACATGCAGCATTTTATCAGGAGAGCACAACTGCCACAAGTGAAGGACTTCACTTGTTCCACAACCATCTCTCATTTTGCCTAGAAAGAGCTGGACTCGATGATCTCGGAAGTTTTTTCCAGTTTAATGATCAGAATTTGATTATAGAAGAAACAAGAGCAGCCCACCATCCTCTCCCAGCACAATGGGGCTCCTTCCATTCTGCTCACCCAGTCCTTATAAGGGATTTTCTCCAGCTGCTTCTTATTCCACCTAATGAGGAGTAATTTCTGCACCTGCCCTGAATCCACTCCCTGGATGAGGCTATGGAATCCAGCTGGGGATGGAATGGATATTCACAGCTGACCTCCTGCCCACCTGCAGTCCTCAAAGTTCTTAAAGGGAATATTGGTGTAAAAAAGCATGGAGAGCAAATTATTTATGCCTATTTGACAGGCAAAATACAGCCCAGAATCCTCAGGAAGATCCAGGCCACCCTACAGAGGCAGCAAACAAGGAGGGAAAGCAGACCCCTAGCTCCAGGATTTGAGTTTTAACAGATAATGCAATAAACTGGATGATTTTAATCCATCCACAAGCAGCATTTCATCAGGAGAGCACAACTGCCACAAGTGAAGGATTTCACTTGTTCCTCTTCTTCCTCAACCATCTCTCACTTTGCCCAGGAAAAAAGCTGGACTTGATGATCTTAGAAGCTTTTTCCAGTTTAATGGTTGGAATTCAATTGCAAAAGAAACAAGAGCACCTTGCCAACCTCTCCAAGCATAAAGAGGTTCCTTCTACCCTTATAAGTCCCCTTATAAGGGATTTTCTCCAGCTGCTTCTTATTCCACCTAATGAGGAGTAATTTCTGCACCTGCCATGAATCCACTCCCTGGATGAGGCTATGGAATCCAGCTGGGGATGGAATGGATATTCACAACTGACCTCCTGCCCACCTGCAGTCCTCAAAGTTCTTGAAGGCAATACTGGTGTAAAAAAGTATGAAAAGCAAATTATTTATGTCTATTTTATAGGCACAGTACAGCCTATCAAGGGTGGATCCAGGCCACCCTACAGAGGCAGCAAACAAGGAGGCAAAGCAGACCCCTAGCTCCATGATTTGAGTTTTAACAGAAAATGCAATAAACTGGATGATTTTGATTTAACCACAAGCAGCGTTTTATCAGGAGAGCACAACTGCCATGGCAGGGAACGGGATGAGGAACCTTCTCCTCATCCCTGTCCCTACATCCAGGACAGTGAGCAGGGGCAGGAGGAGAGGTGGCATTCTCCTGGCTGCATTCCCCACTGCTCAGCCACAGAACACTGTGCAGGGATGATGGCAGTGTCTGGAGCCAGGTGAATTTCCCCTGCGGAATTGCTCCCTGTCTGGAGTTGGCTCCAAACGTGACACATTTTCCCAGAGAGCACCAGCTGCCAAACTCAGGGAAAGCAGCTGTGCTGAAACATGCCTGGATTGACTCCCTGTCCCCATGGAGGAGCAGGGACATGCACAACCCAAAGGTCATGGCTCCATCCCTGGGGATGCAGCCACCAAGCTGCTCCCAACTTCCAGGTAGAAGCAACGTCACCATGAGCCACGCTTGGATTTGTGCCTGTGATCCATCCTGGATTCATGCCTGTGGTCCATCCTGGACTCATGCCTGTGGTCCATCCCATGGGATGGCTCCTGAGGAAGCAGCAAGGGTTTCCAGGCAGTGCTGGCTGTGGCCCAAGGTGTTGTTTGCAGCCTCAGTCCCTGCCAGCTCTGACAGGACATTTATCTTCTGACACACACCACAGCCCGCAGGGCTGCTGGCTCTGCTCTGCCTCCAGGATACAAAAGCGGCCATTCACTCTCTAAATCCCTTTCAAGACTCATTCCCAAAGTTGTGAAGGGTGTTCAGTGAGGGTGCTCATCCAGCTCGGTGGCAGATGTTTCTCCTGGGTTAAGCCTGGAACAAAACCTCTCTCTTTTATTGCTGCTTGGCACCATCACAACTGCTGTTGTTGTCACTGCTTTGTGCCTCGAGTAAGCAGAGCTCCAGACTCCAACACTACAGTAAAATGAAATTAAGGCTGTCTGAGTTCCCTGAAACTTTTTTTTTGGCACCCAGCTGGAATGAAGGCTGAAAAATGCAAATGTCCCTCTTTAGCACACTTGGGACATCCTACTGCTCTGTCTCAGCTCCAAAAGAACTGACGCTACAATCTGATCAGCACCAGCTGATCCTTGATTTGGGGTATCACCAAAAAATGGTGGTTTGGACAACTGAAGCTGTACAGGCAGCCTCCCACTGTTGTGTCAGGGAGGGAATGCTGCCTCCATCAGGATCATGGCATCACTTCATAGAATCACAGTGGCTGGGGTTGGAAGGGACATTAAAGCCTATCCAGTGCCACCCCTGCTGCGGCAGACACACCTTCCACTGTCCCAGGCTGGGGAAGGACTGAGGTTTTTTGAGAAACAGATATTTCTATTTCTCCAAAAACCTCAGTCCTTCCCCAGTCACACAGGTCATTGCTAAGTCCAGGCTGGTTTTTGCTTGGATTCATGGAATTACTGAGGCTGGAAAATCCCTGCCAGCCCCTGGAGTCCCAGCTGTGCCCAGTGCCCACCTTGTGCCCAGCCCAGAGCACTGAGTGCCACCTCCAGCCCTTCCTGGGACACCTGCAGGGCTGGGCACTGCAAAGCTCCCCTGCCAAGGCCTGAGCACCCTTTGCATGCAGAAATTCACACCTGAACCCTTCCCCAGCTCCATTCCCTTCCCTGGACATGCTCCAGGACTCTCTGGCTATGAGGACCCAGAACAGGACACAGCTCAAAGAATATTAGAGAACCAGGAGGAAGAGACAGGGAGGGTGACAGCCACTCACATTCCCATTAATTTCACTTTGTGTTGGCCTTGGAAGCACCTCATGGAGCAGAAGTCTCAGGAAGAGCAAAGAGATTTGCTCAGCAGGTACTGCAGATGATTTGTCTGCTGTGCTATAGCCACACAGGCAGTAAACAATTCACAATTACTCATTTTGGAGAAGGTGAAAATGGAACAGCCACAGTTTGAACACTCTGCCACTCATTACACAGCCCTTATCAGAGAAATAAAATCCTGAAAGAAGGTTGTGGGACATTTGTTTTCAGGGATCTGTTTATATCCTAAGCCGTGCTACAAACAGGAAAACAGGAGAGAAGCAGAACTGATCTTAGCCCTGATGAGCAAATCCTGAAGCAAATCAAATCCCAAGATTTGCATTTTTCCCTCTTGTGCTGAAAGGATACCAAGGGATCTGCTGACAACAAGAGACCAGAACTCTCAGTGTCCCTGAGGAGAACCTGAAATGATCTCAAAAGGCTCAGAAAGGCTGGAAAGATCTCCAAGAGCAGAGTCCAACTCTGCCATGTGTGACGGTGTTTACAGGGGTTTTCGGACTTGGGAACAGACGAGGATCTGACTCCATGTTTCAGAAGGCTTGATTTATTATTTTATGATATATATTACATTAAAACTATACTGAAAGAATAGAAGAAAAGGTTTCATCAGAATGCTTAGCTAAGAATAGAATAGCAAAGAATGATAACAAAGGTTTGTGGCTCAGGCTCTGTGTCTGACCCAACTGACTGTGATTGGCCATTAATTACAAACATCCAACATGGGCCAATCACAGATGCACCTGTTGCATTCCACAGCAGCAGATAATCAATGTTTACATTTTGTTCCTGAGGCCTCTCAGCTTCTCAGGAGGAAAAATCCTAAGGAAAGGATTTTTCAAAAAAGATGTCTGCGACAGCTATGTCCATCATTAACCTTTCCTACCCACCACATCTGAGTGGTTTTGAACACTTGCAGGCGCCCTCCTTCAGCCCAGGCTCTGTTTGTGTTCAATAAACAGAGCAGGAACTCTGGAGGAGTGTTTTGCCTTGCTCTGTCAATGCCTGTCTCAATCCCTGACAGGGGTTCATTATCACACAGAGCCCTCCTACTGCATCTCCTGTGGCAGTCACTGGGGAGATGGGACTGATTTAAAAGAAAAAAATTCCATTGTTGATGTCAGAATGAGAGGGAGGGAGAGTCATCAGCAGGTATGTGAACCCCCTCCTCCCATTGCACATGAATTTACCCAAGATGATTCATTTTGAAAAGGACAATTGCTCCCTGAGAGCCACTAGGGCTCAGCAGAAGCAGCAGCCAGTCTGGGAACCTCAGTGAAGTTTGGGCAAGCACAGTTCTGGTAGCTTATCTTGATGCACAGAGTTCACTGTGCTACTCCTGAGCCACCTCACAGAGGGAACCTGCTCCTGCTGGAATCCTTGGAGAATGGCATGGGATGATTTTGGATCTAGCAGGTGGCATTTCTTCATATTTACAAATCAAATTTAACCTGCAGTCCCAAAGTAGAGCTTTTCTACCTTCCAACTCACCCAGCTTTTCCAACAGTTGTATCACAGAATCCCAGGATCCCTGAGGCTGGAAAATCCCTGCCAGCCCCTGGAGTCCCAGCTGTGCCCAGTGCCCACCTTGTCCCCAGCCCAGAGCACTGAGTGCCACCTCCAGCCCTGCCTGGGACACCTGCAGGGCTGGGCACTGCAAAGCTCCCTGGGCAGCCCCTGCCAAGGCCTGAGCACCCTTTGCATGCAGAAATTGCTGCTGCTGTCCCAGCTGAGCCTCCCCTGGCCCAGCCTGAGGCCCTTTCCCCTTGTCCTGTCCCTGTTCCCTGGCAGCACAGCCCGACCCCCCCTGGCTGTCCCCTCCTGGCAGGGAGTTGTGCAGAGCCACAAGGGCCCCCTGAGCCTCCTTTGCTCCAGGCTCAGCCCCTTGCCAGCTCCCTCAGCCCCTCCTGGGGCTCCATTCCCTGCCCTGGACACGCTCCAGCCCCTCCATGTCCTTCCTGGATTGGGGACCCAGAACTGGACACAACCCTGGAGGTCCCTCAGCCAGGCCAGCACAGAGGGACAATCACTGCCCTGCTCCATCGGGCCACACTGTGTTTGATATAAATACACCAGTGATTAAAGATAAAAGCTGTCATGCAAAGCCTCATGGCCCTGAACACTGATTTTTATGATCCTGCACTTGCAATACAGCTGAAATTAAATTGTCTTTGGCTTGCTCTGCAATTACCTCTTCAAAACAGTTTGCTGTCAAGGAGTTTCTCTCCTGACTTTTTTCCCCTTTGTCTAGGACATTTTATGGGAAATGGAACCTCATCCTTCAACCTCTGGATAGACCCAATGTGGGTGCACCAAGGGAATTTTCTGGTTCTTGATTGAACCACAGAATCCCAGGATGGTTTGGGTTGGGAGGGACATTAAAACCATCCAGTGCCACCCCTGCCATGGGCAGGGACACCTTCCACTGTCCCAGATTGCTCCAAGCCCTGTCCAACCTGGCCTTGCAACCCTGGAGCTCCAGAATGATGTCCAACAAAGACCATTACCTCACAAAAGGTAGAAAACAAAAGATTTTTTTGATTGATTCTCATAGTGTGCCTCAAAAGATATCCTTAACACTGGCCAATGTGTCAAAATCACAGTGTGTAAATAAGGGACAAGTGTCATTTGCATGCACGGTCTGTTGTCTCTCTTTCCTCCAAACTGGGTATTTACAACATATCCAAGACCAAATGAAGGCAGGAATCTTGTGTCTAAGAGATCTCTGCTGCACTTGACAGCATCATAATCATCTCTTTTTCATGGAGCCACTGACACCCTCTCCAAGCACAGCCCTGTTTGCTGCTGGAACACTCAGTCCTCCTTTTAACCACCCCCATTAAATGAACATATCACAGAGATCACCATCATTTGCTGCCTTCAGAATTACACTTAGGCAACAGAAAGATAAGGTGTAAATGTTTTTAACGTCCTCTGAATCACCAGCTTTTCACATTCTCCTGGGCAACCTCCCCAAAGCGAAGGGGCCTGAAAGGGCCAGGAGCTGCTGGAGCTGAGCAAGGGCCTGGAGCATGTGGGTGCCCTTCCAGGCCAGGCTGAGGGAGCTGGGGCTGCTCAGCCTGGAGAGGAGCCCCAGCTGAGAGGGGCCCTCAGGCCTGGCTGGGCCTGGCTGCAGGGAGGGGCAGAGCAGGGCCCAGGCTCTGCTCCGGGGCCCAGCCATGGCACCAGAGCCACGGGCAGGGCCTGAGCCCAGCAATTGCCCTGCACAGGAGGCACAACTTGTGCCCTGGGCAGTGCCCAGCCCTGAGCACATTGCCCACACGGCCTGGGGGCTCTCCTCCCTGGGGCTGGGGCACAGCTGGCTGCACACAATGCTGTGCCCTGGGCTCTGGGATGGCCCTGCTGGGGCAGGGAGGGGACACCAGGTGCCACTGAGCTCCTGCAGCCTCACACACCCTGGCATCCTGTGTAATATTTATTTATTTATTTATTTAATTGCTCCCTGACACAGGTGTTGAGTGAATCTCCAGAACTCACAAAGCATTAAAACTTTTTTGTTGTTAGTTTCTATGAGAAGAATTTAAAAACATGAATGTCCTGCACAACACACTCCTAGGTTGGGAGCTAGCAGGGGTGACCCCGTGGTTGGCAGCATCATCAAATCCCAGACACTGGGTTTGGGAGCAACCTTGAGCTCCCCACCCTGGCTGATACATCTGAGCTGATTTATGGAGGGACAGAAAGAAAATCCCCTCTGAGTGATCACCAGAGGATCACTTCTGAGCTCACCAGTGAGAACAGACTTCCAAGAATGATTTAGTTACCCCCACAGAAATAAGCCACAAAACATGGTACCAAAATCCAAAGAATTTTGTTCCTTTCATGGCGAGAACCCAGCACAAGCACACCAGGATGAAATCCTGGGATTGGCCCCATGAAAATCCACCTCAGAGGCATTTGGGACCTTCCCACAAACAAGCAGTGCTGTGCCAACCACAGAGATCCCCAGCAAGACCCCCAGGACATCCCAAACAGCCCAATTCCATGATCCCAACCCTAAATGGGCAAAATCCCCTTCCTCATGATTTATTACCTGCACAGCATCCCAAATACCTTTAAAGTACTCTAAAGCCAAGGGTGGGACATCCCTTTCTCCAGGATAAGACTGAGTCCTTTATTGAATTAAAGAAAGAAGAAGGATTATTTAATCCCAGACCTTACAACTCTGTTGATTCTCCCTTTTCATCTTGGAGACCAAAATTTCCTATGCACAGCAAAGCCTCTGCAGCTGGAAATGAATTAAAGGTCGAGGATTTTCAAGGGGCCTGGGCTCTATTGGAGAAATAATCAAATAAAGCCTGACAGATTCCACACACGGCTTGAAAACACAATTGTTTATGAAAACATAATCTTGGGAATATTAGAGACAGGCGAGCAGCATAATGGGCAATAAAAAACACAAAATAAACAAAAAAAACCTCTGTGCTGGGAAGCCAATTGCAGTAATTCCGTATAATTCTGTTCTGCTGCTGTCAAACCCTCTCAGCTTCTCGCAGGCTGGTGATTCCAAATCCAACCCTCAATTCTTGATCCTACACCCAGGCTCATCCCAGTCCTGGCTTTGTTTCCCAGCACAGCCCATTCAGGGCTGGTGACCCCAAATCCAACCATCAATTCTTGATCCTACACCTAGGTTCATCCCAGTCCTGGCTTCCTCTCCAAGTACAGCCCATCCTGGGCTGGTGATTTCAAATGCAACCCTCAATACTTGATCCTACACCCAGGTTCATCTCAGTCCTGGCTTCTTCTCCCAGCACAGCTCATCTGGGGGTGGTGACCCCAAATCCAACCCTCAATTCTTGATCCTACACCCAGGCTCATCCCAGTCCTGGCTTTGTTTCCCAGCACAGCCCATTCAGGGCTGGTGACCCCAAATCCAACCATCAATTCTTGATCCTACACCTAGGTTCATCCCAGTCCTGGCTTCCTCTCCAAGCACAGCCCATCCTGGGCTGGTGATTTCAAATCCAACCCTCAATACTTGATCCTACACCCAGGTTCATCTCAGTCCTGGCTTCTTCTCCCAGCACAGTTCATCTGGGGGTGGTGACCCCAAATCCAACCCTCAATTCTTGATCCTACACCCAGGCTCATCCCAGTCCTGGCTTTGTTTCCCAGCACAGCCCATTCAGGGCTGGTGACCCCAAATCCAACCATCAATTCTTGATCCTACACCCAGATTCATCCCAGTCCTGGCTTCCTCTCCAAGTACAGCCCATCTGGAGCTGGTAATCCCAAATCCAACCCTCGATTCTTGACCCTACACCCAGGCTCATCCGAGTCCTGTTGGGAGCAGGACACCCAAGCTTCCAATTGGAACATCTCTAGACAATCCATGAGGGGAAAATGCAACACTCCAGGTCCACAGCAGTTTGGAAAAGGGGAGGAACGTTCTGGTCAGTGGTCACCAGTGAGACTGACCAGGCATGGGTCACTTAATCCATGGAACAGCCCCTGTCCTGCCATCAGAGAGAAATTATTCCTGGGGACATTTCCTTTGGATCCAACATGCATTGGATCCATCCTCGCTTGAATCCTAACAGATGTTTCAATTTGCTCTCTCCAGCATTTTCTCTTTTCCATTATTTCCTCCAGTGCAGCATGAAAGCTTCACTAAATTCCACCAATTTGTTTAATTAATTGCTGTTCAACAGATGATAAAGGCCAGCACTTGACAGGGTTATCCCAGGAAGGGAATTCCACTGGCACCCTGTTCTGTCATTCCTAGGCTCATGGGTGAACCTCCAACCTGGCACCCTCTTCTGTCATTCCTTAGGCTCATGGTTGAACCTTTTCCTCCTGTTCTGTTCCAAAAGTGATGAAGACAATCCTGGAACTGGAGTGGTTGCGAATATCTGTGGGCTCCCTGGTTGATATCTGGACAGAGAAATAATAAAATGCAGGACAGAATTCCAGGATTTCTATGGCAGATGTGAAGCAAACAGAAGGAAATCTGACCCCACATTAGCCCATGAGGGAAGGGGAAAGGACAGGGAAGATGGATCAAAAAGGAATGAACCCAGTTTTGGTGCTGAGCTTTTGCCCTTAGCCCTGTAATCCAGAATATCCTACCCTGCCTCTTTTCCCAGAGCAGCATCAAGAGCCTGGACACTCCCAGAGCCCATCCTCATCCAACAGTGGCTCCACCAGCCCATCAAAACCGATTTTAAAGTATAATTTATGCCAGTCAGCTCTATTTTATTTCATTTTTTTCATTGAAAGGAGGTCATCATGATACGATTATATGATTGTCTTGCAGATCTTATTTTCTGTACATTGATTTATGCAAGGCCACATTTCATCTTGATTAAAACCACCATTCAACGTGTTTTAGAAGGAAACACTTCAGAATAAAATCTGACTCATTGACAGATATCAAAATACTGTTAAAAGGAGCCAGCAACAGGTGTTGAAAGCACTTCCATAAATCCATTCCTGGTTCCCTGTCATTCCTGATTTATTGATGATCATTCCACATGTTTGCAGATGACTCAGTTTACTCCTCTGGGGTGATTAATGTCTAACAAAATTCCTTTTAATGGCTCACACATTCTCAACAGCTCAGTTGTGGACCAGGCACAGAGATCAGGGCAGCAGCACCAGGGTGGGCACGCAAGGATTGATTTAAAATTGGTTGTTCCCAATAAAATCCCCCCAAAATCCCATTAAGTGTCATTGGAATAACACATTTGTCACTTAATATGGATTCAGAGTGGTTGTTACCCACATGGGAGGAAGACCAGGTGGCAAAGATCTTATATAGGTGAAGGAAGGCAAAGCCCAGTGGATTTAAAAACCCCATAAACTGAGTTTTTTGTCTCATTCCCCCATTTCCAGCAATAAGGAAAGGACAGGAACAGCACCATATGGAGCAAAGCTCTGTCCATGAGGGAGACAAAGACACAAGGCTGGATATTTTAATATCAAGAGGTGCTTATACCTTTCCCCAGTCAAAATCCAGTGGGGGCTGCAGTGGAGCTCAGAGGCTCGGGGACATTGTCCCTTATCCATTGTCACTTAGATCTGGAACCTCGTGGAGAAAGTGCTGGGACATTGTCCCTTATCCATCGTCCCTTAGATCTAGAACCTCATGGAGACAGTGCTGGGAACACTTTGTGAAGGACTGGGATTTACTGAAACATCTGTTTAACACAGAACACAGGGCAACAGAAGGTCCTGGATTCCTGGTGGTGTTTGGAAGGGTAAATCCCATTAGCCCAGACAGAAAAATCCAGATTGCAATCCTAGTTTCCTCAGAGGATCC
Organism: Melospiza georgiana; assembly: GCF_028018845.1. NCBI lineage: Eukaryota > Metazoa > Chordata > Aves > Passeriformes > Passerellidae > Melospiza > Melospiza georgiana. The sequence continues at coordinate 6,002,021 of NC_080437.1, read as the reverse complement.
ACGAGCTGCTGACATCTCCCATCCTCGAGCTGCAGAGGAGTAGAGGCTGTGTTGGACAGGGCATCTGCTCCCTCCAGATTCTTCTGGGATGGTGGTGGTGGGATCAGCTCAAGCTCAGCTGTTTTAAAAGAAGGTTTGGAGCAGATAATCCCTGCCAACATGAACTATTCCATTATTCCATGCCCTAGAAGCAAATGCTGATTCCTCCTGCATTTACCTCCTCTGGATAAGGACTTGCACTCTGATTACTTGTTTCAAGTGACATTGTTTTATTTTCAACACCACCTTTTATCTCCCCACAGAGCATTCCAAATCCCATGCCTACAGGTGTGTGTGCCTGCACCCACAGATCCCGACTTGCTTTGAGTTTTATCTTCCCAGTTTTCCAGTGGTTTGGATTTTCTTGTTAAACCAGATTCTGATTGATTCCTGGTGTGCTCTAGCCAGCTGGTTCTGCTCCCCCTCCTTGTCAGCAGCTTAACAGAACAGTGATTCACGGCAGGTCAGCTGGAATTTGCTCAATTATTAACAACTTCAGGATTTTTTACCATCCCTCTGAGGACACTTCAGCCTAAGCCTGATTTGTCTTCATCTCCAGCTCAGTTCCACAGTACAAATCCTGTGAGTTCTTTGAGCTGGTGTTCAGTGCATGGAATGCCCTTTTCTGACTTCCCCTACCCTTTAAAACACTGATTTCTAATTGCATATCGAGCTGCTGGGGCACCCAGTGAGTTTTTGTCTCCATTGAGCTGCACAAACTCTTTTCATCTCCTTCCAGAAATAATTATACTGGTTTATCAGTGTCTATATGAAGCTTAAATTATTCCTCCTAATATGCATTAACCTGTATTTTTTTTGGAGTGACAAAAATTGGCCCAGTGAAGTTACTCCAGTGATTACTGTCCCCGTTAGTTTCCAGTAATCCACGAGATGTATTTATTGGCAAGTCACTTGTGTGGTATTTCCAGAGACAGTACATAATTGAATTTAAAATGCATTCCTGATGCCCGTAAAAGCAATAAAAATGTCACCCTCTGCCTGCACATTAAAAATTCATCCCATGCAAGGAGAGGACAAATGCATAAAATGATCATTATGATGTGCAAATGGACTCGGTGCAGGAAAACCAGACCCGTCCCTGCCTGGACATAAAAACATTAAGATATCAGAGCACAAATGGCACCATTTAGAGAACTTTTAAAGGTGCTGAATAGAAAATGCTCCCATTAGTAGCATGACTAAGGCTTGCTAAAATGGGATTTGTACCACTATTAACAACAGTGTGGCTCCAGTGTGAAAGCAGAATTAACTCCCTGAAATAAAAACAAATCAAAACCTCCATTCCACATTGGTGATCCTACCCAGGCAGCCACATTATGTGACTCCTTTCCTCATGAGCATTTATGAGAAAAATAAATTTTAAATCTCTTCCCACTCAGGACAAAACTTCCACACTTATTTATGGCCCAGAAACTCATCCCTGACTTCACCATGCACAGGTGTCCTTGGAAAGCCCAGCCCAGGGAGGTGCTGCCCTTATCCATTACCTTCTAAAGGCTTCCCAGTGCCAGAGGGCAGGGCTGGATGGGATATTGGGAATTAGGAATTGTTCCCTGGCAGGGTGGGCAGGCCCTGGCACAGCTGTGGCTGCCCCTGGATCCCTGGCAGTGCCCAAGGCCAGGCTGGAGCAGCCTGGGACAGTGGAAGGTGTCCCTGCCCATGGCAGGGGTGGAACTGGATGGGATTTAAGGCCCTTCTAACTAAATTCTTTCTGGGATTGTATGATTCTATACAAATCTACTTTTTTCTGGGCTTGTCATTGACACCTGTGGTACCACAGTGCCCCTTTCCTCCTCTTTCATTTTTGTCTTGGCTAAAGAACTTTCATCACTCTCTGCCCAACTCTTACTTTCTGTCTGCTCAGCACAAAGTAATTTACAGGTAATTAAGCACATTGTGAGTCATTAACTCCTCTCCAGATTCCCAGGAGGAGTCTCCAAACTGAGTCCAGGTGCAGAAATTAAAACCCATCTTTTTGCTCACACAGATTAATTTTTCATAGGAGGGAGCTACTACAAATTCCTCTTGTTCCCACCTCAGAACTGACTGACTTTGGTTACCACAGTCCTGGGGTTCATCCTTGGTCATGGAATCAGAAATCCATGGAATGGTTTGGGTTGAAAAGGACCTCAAACCAATCCATTGCCATCCCCTGCCATGGGCAGGGAACCCTTCCACTGTCCCAGGCTGCTCCAAGCCCTGTCCAACCTGGTCTTGAGCATTTCCAGGGATTCCAACCATTTCACCCTGAGCAGCAGGTTCAGGGCAGCTCAACAGTGAGAAAAGAACTTCATTCTGAAGTCTCAGACACGAATCCCCAGTTTTTGGCTCAAAAGAAGTGGAAAAAAGGGCAGAGCTCCACTGCTCTCCACTTCAGTACAGGTCCCTGCACTTCCTCCCAGTTTGAGCTCAGTTGGAAGCTCCCAAAGAGGAGCCCCATTCTCTGTTTTCCTCAAATCAACACAAATTTAACTCTTCCCATTCAACAAAGGGGAAGATGCCAATGGTTAAAGGCCTTTCCCTGGTCCTGCTCAGCTCCTGAACCAAACTCCTACCCCAGGCTCCCATCACTGAGAATTCTCTGTGACACAACGAGAGCCACTGGGAGTTAGTGGCACAAAAGAGTAAATAATCAATTCACCAAATTTCTAATCTGTGGGCATTTAGTGATCAAATCAGTTCATTTTACTCAGCAGGGATTTCATGCTCAACAACAACTTCTGAACAAGATTCCCCTCTCGACAGTGCCAGGGGCTATTTCCTGTAACATCATCTTTTGTGCTAATTATTGCCTATCTTTAGATCAATATTTCTGTATCTTTGTGGGGGGAGAGCACTGCTTGTGTGGGGAAGGCATCCTGCCAGGCCTCCAGACACTCCACATAATGAGATGCACATTTAACAGCTCTCTGTAATCACATTAAAGCCTTTGTGCCTCATCCATCCTGGGCTCTGCTGAGACAAAGCTCAACAATTACCAGGTAAAGGATGTGAACTTCACTCAGGAGAGATGATTGGAGATGTGCACATACAGAAACATTGCTAATCTTCAAGCACATAAACAAGAATTTACCCAATTTGTACATCTTCCAAACAAATCCACCTGGCAAACTGTGGGAGCACCCAAGTTTTGCAATGGTCAAAACTGCTTGATTCTGTTGTAACAAATATTGAAACAAATATTCCTGGCTTTCCTGAGCAGCTCCTGATGAGTTTTCATTCAAATATGGGCTGGTTTTGGTTTGGAAATGACAGATTTTGGATTAAACAGATGTAAATCTCACTTTTATTACATTCCTCATGGAGTTTCTTCCTGGTAAAGGTTACTGCTTCATGCCAGAACAAACTGAAAATCGGGGGTGGTTTTCACCTCTTAAAATCCAAATCCAATTTCATGCCCTGGGTTATTTAAGGAGGAGAATAAACCCCATTACCTTCATTTACTGCTCACCTTGTCCCAAATTCCAGAGGGCAGGTGGAATATTGGGAATTATGTGAATCACAGAGGGATACAAAGGAGCTAACAGCAAGCGTGTTGGCTAAAAGAGCAAGAAGAAGCTAAGAAGCAAGAATAAGCTGTTAAAGAGTTCTCTCCAAAGCTGTAACCAAAAAGACCAAGAGAAGTGGAAAAATTGAAGAAAAATAAGAAAACTTTACAGCTAGACAAAGTATTTTTTAAAAAAATTAGTTGAAGTCACTGTATCTTTTCACCAATAGTATTATGTTAACTTATTGTAGCCAGTAATTAAAATAAAAAAGCATAAACAATTAAAAAGTATATAAAAAAATCAACTACGTTCAATAATAAAAAGTTACCATCTAAAACTACTTGTAATCTCTGCTTTATATCCTAACCACCTCAACAGCAACAGAGGACAAGCTGGAGGAGCCAGCACCATCATTCATCCCCTAAAAACACATCCACCACGTCCTCACTGCTCTCATCCACCTGGTGCAACCTTCTGACACCACACAGAGATAACCCCAGGGAGATTAGGAGAGAGCAGATAACTAAAAACAGTGATAATTCAACCCTGAGAGAGAAACAACTCGGTAAGGAATGATCTGACACCCTCCCTTTGCTCCACCAGTAATTACAGAGGTTGTAGAGGCTTTTTCCAGGAAAGAACCGGCCACTCTGAGCAAAGAAATAGGAAAAGCTCCCTAAACCACCTTAGGAATCATTTAAAATACTCATTTAAGCCAAATTTCTTGCTTTACCTGCCAGATTAGCTATTGATGAGCTCACCAAGCTGCAGGCATGTCAAACAAATAATTGCAAGAAAGGCAACACACAGGATATAAATTGTATAGACACCAACTCACTGCATTAATCCCATATTTATACATCCTCCAGCCTCCAGTTCTGCAGAGATCCAACCTAAACACAACCTAAACACAGGAATTGTCCCATTTCCTCATGAATCATGGCTGTTATCTATGAATGGAAGGAAATATTGCCACAATATTTCCCTCACACCTCACATTGCACCCAAATAGCAAAGCAGGAGCTTTTCCTGAGCCAGGGCTTCACCTCCAGCAGCATCATTCTGTAATGTCAAGGCCAAAATTAGCTCCCAATTCCCAGCCAAGGAGCATCCAGGGCTGTCCTCATGCACATCCCAGAGGTCAGGGCAACACAGAGCTGGAGTTAATGAGCTTTTAGTTTGGAATTGTGCCCAGGTCTTTACTTAGTTTGGCCTTCAGAGTCTCACACACTTCACAGCGCAGATGTGCCCCTGAGTCCTGTGCTACAAAAAGGTGGATCCAAAGATTGTCCCCGTTTTTCCTCTGGATTTGTTTTTTTTGGGGTTTTTTTGGGTTTGTATATAGGACATGATTTGGCTGCACTCAGCAACTGCTTCACCCAGATCACTGACAAACATTAAAATCCCTCTGTCAGAAGGCTCTGGATGAACTCATTCATTTTACACTCCCTCTACAGGGGAAGTAATAATTCCCTTCATTTCAAAGCTCCTCAGAGCCAGCCTGTGCTAATTTGGTTTTGCCTGAACAAACAGAGGCTTGGCCACATCTCCATCCCCAGAGGATTCCAATTAGCACCAGCATCACACCAAGCTCATCCCAACACTCATCTCAAGGGCTCTGTGTTGGTTAAGAGTTAACTAAAGTGACAGCTCACCAGACTCCTGATGAAATTTTTGTTCTTATTGAAATGCCTTTTTTCATAACGCTTTGTCATAAGAAAATAAAAATTAAAAAATAAAATCTAAAAAAAGTTATGTCCCAGCCTTTTCCAGTAGGGAGAAAAATCCATTTAGATTAGGAAGAGATGAGGTAAAGTGACAGCATCAAATCTGCACTGGAGCTTTCTGATTTCCAGCCAATTACCACCAATCAGACCATGTGAAGGGCTAACACCTTGCCTTGGCTTTTGCCATGGTGTTTTTCACTGAGCCCATGACAGGAAAGTGGCCATGGCCAGGGAATTTCTCTTATCCTAGGGTCACTTATTTCTTAAAAGAAAGAAGAAAGCACTCAATTACTCTGTGGGCACAGTTCCACTTATCCTGAGTTTTCCCCTCTTCCCCAGCCATGGCAATTGAACTTCCACTCGTGTTTCAGGCCAGGGAATTCATTTCAGAGCTGTGTTTCTAAATCCCCCTTTCTAACAGAGCCCAAAGTGTGTCTTTATCCACCACCACATTACTGAACTCCTGGGAATTGGTGCCAAGTGAAAGCAGCCATGGCAGAGGCTCTTCTCAACAAGGCTGAAATCCTGGATGTGCAAAATGATGGGTCTTTGTACTAAAAACCTACTTCGGATACCCTAAAGAACTTCACAGCAAAATGCTGGGTCTTTGTACTAAAAACCCACTTAGGAAACCCTAAAGAACTTCACAGCAAAATGCTGGGTCTTTGTACTAAAAACCCACTTAGCAAACCCTAAAGAGCTTTACAGAAAATTGAAACTTCAAGGAATCCTTCATGAAAATAGGAGGAACTCCACGTTACCTACTAAGTATTGATGGACACTGCAATTCCTGCTGGGATCTGAGGTTTTCTCTACCTCCATTCCAGCCTGAGGCTTGGAGACTTTGGGAATGCTGTCATCAAGGGCAGGAATTCAGGGACCAGCTAGAAGGGACAGCTGAGGAACTCGTCAAACATTAAACATTCATTATGAGTCCTGTCAGCACTGTGAGGTCTTCAAGTGCATCCCTTGGAAGTTTAATTTTGGGTCCCTCATGACAAAGGGCTGTCAGGGAAGGGAGCAGAGCTGGGGAAGGGGCTGGAGCCCCAGGAGGGATATGGGGGACCCCAGAACTGGACAGAGCCCTCGAGGTGTGGCCTTGAGCAGTGTGAGAGGAGATGTGGAGCATCTGCCTCACATCAACCCCACCACCCTCTGTGTTTCCCTGGCACCAATTAAACATCAAAAGCATTAATTACCCTTCTCCAGGCCTGCCAGCCCTGCCAAATTCCACCCCATTTCATCATCCATCCATCATCCATGCCCAGAAAACAGTGTCCCCAGCCTGTCTGACCCCAAACCAACCCCACCCTCTGCTCTGCCCTCTTCCTCAGAGCCTCTTCATCCTGGGAGGAATCCAGCACCCAGAGAGATGGAATTGTTCATTTCTGAAGCAGCCTGTCGATGATTTATTCAGCCCCAAAGCTGCATTTTCCATCAAATTAATGCTCCTCCAGAAGGCTTTGCTTGGCATTGTGGATTTGCAGGCAGGCTCCATTTTTCATTAGGCTCCAAAGTCAGTTTAGACACAGAGTTTTCAAACATGAAGCCTGAGACATCCTCCTCGTAATTAGGCTGTGCTCAAACTTTTCCACCAGCTGTGCAGAAAAAGGCCCTTTTTTCCTTGACTTTCTCTCCCTAAGATTCCATAGATTTTAACATATTTTAGCCCAGTTTCCTTTGGAATTCTCTAACATATTACACCACAGACCTTCTAGCTGGTTTTCCACCATAAATCCAAGACAAGGAACACTTTTGCAAGGAGAAGAAATCCCACCACTCGTCAGTCTGACCCTGGCAGACTCAACATTCCCACCAGAGCACTTCTCCTCCCATGGACTTCCATGGCTAATCAGATGCAATCCAGGACACTGCAGGGAAATTAAGGCATTTCTTCTTAAAAGAGATAGAAAAACACAACAGAGAAGTTAAATTTCAGCCTATTTTAGCTGAGGAGAAGCTAAATTTCAGCCTATTTTAGGTGAAGAGAAGCTAAAACTTCAGCTAAAGAGAGTTTAGCTCTCTTTAGCTGAAGTTTATCTTCTCTTTAGAGAAGCTAAACTTCAGCTGAAGAGAAGCTAAACTTCAGCCTATTTTAGCCCAGTTTCCTTTGGAATTTTCTAACATATTATACCAGAGACCTTCTAGCTGGTTTTCCACCATAATCCCAGGACAAGGAACAGTTTTGCGAGGAGAAGAAACCCCATCAAACACCATCCAAAGGCATCTCTGACCCTGGCAGACCCAACATTCCCACAGGAGCATTTCTCCTCCCATGGACTTCCATGGCTAATCAGATGCAATCCAGGACACTGCAGGGAAATTCAGGCATTTCTTCTTAGAAGAGACGGAAAAACACGACAGAGAAGCTAAACTTCACCCTCTAACCTGTCAAGAAATGCTCAGGTTCCTCCCTCATTTGAAAAATACGATAAAGACAATAATCCTCTTATCACACAGGAGCTGATGTGGTTACAAGCCAGACAAAAGGAATAAGAGTTTGGAAGCCTCCAGCTGCATTTCTGCCCTTTATGAAGAGTTCCTTACTTGGCCTGATCAAAAAAGCAAAATATTTCCAAGCAGACTCCTGGCCCTGCTGAAATCCTTCTCCTCTGAGAAGAACAGACTGTCAGCTGCTTTGGGAGGGATCTATTTGTTATCTGAGCAGGAAAATGGACACAAGAATGGGCACTGTCTGGGTGGTAACAGGCTGGATAGGGGAATAAATGGCTCTTTATGAGAAGTGTCAGGCACGAGGATGAGCTCTGAAATATCTGTGATGATCAAATGGCTGCACACTGTCCAAGGGCTCCCAAAACACATCTGGAGGCCAGAGGAAGGGGAGTTTAATGGGTCAAGGGAAACTTCAAAAAGAAGGTTAAGGAACAGACCCAGATTACCAAATCATGTTGATCCTGCTTAAGGTGAGCATCATTTGCTGAGGGAGTCAGGTGCAATAAAAAACCTGTGCTTATGCTTTTGCCCTGATTTCCAATCCATTGATAGGTAATCCAATACTGATCACTGAGCAGGAGCTGAAGGTCCTTCAACTCTTCAGGCACCCTGGTGAAACCCTGAGGGACTTTGTGTGTGGAACAAAAGTGGAGCAAAACAATCTGGGGACATCTGCAGTCATATCAGAGAGGGACAGGGGTGAACATCAAACCACTTGATATTTTCCAACAGTTCAGGATTAGTTTATAAATTAGGTGGTAAGACCTGTTGTATTCCACCTCCAGATGTCTCATCCTTTACAATTCACCACAATTAATAATTTTAATACTTAAATACCAAGCATGGCTGTTCCTCTCTCCTCTGCCCCAGCAAGGGAGTGAACAACAGCCCTGAGCATTTCCTAGAGCTGATAGGTCACAGCTCCAGAGATTCTCAGAAAAATCAGCAAAATAAAACCCAAACAAGTCTTGCCCCACTATTTTGGGGCAATGAGGTCTCAGGTTTAGCTTTTATAATTTTCAGATTCTGTGCTGCTTTAGTCTGTGGGTCTGGGCTTCACATTGAGGGATGGTGAGAGCAGGGAGACAAAACAATTCCTTCTCTAGCTGGGGACCAAGGACAAATGATCCAAATCTCAGGCCCAAGAGCACAAAGAACGTGGGCTGGAGAGAGAAAAGAAAGAAGGATGGGACTCCATAACCTAAAGCTGTAATTGGACAATTAACTCCAATATGCAAATGGAGCAGAACTGATCAAAGTGACAGACTCCATGACTGGGTGCCCATTTTGTGCCCATTTTGGTTCACCCTGAGTGCAGCCCTGGCTGGGCTCTTGTGCTGCCCAAGGTGGATCCATGGAGGAGATCCTGATAATAAATCCCTGCTTTATTCTTTAACTTTGTCTGGCCTCTGCTCTCGCTCAGCCTTCTCAAAGCATCCCCTCCTGAAGGAAACCTCAAGGAAGCCATGCAGGGTGTAGCTGCAGATCCCCACTCAGACATGACACCACCTTTCAGAGCCCTGTGTCTCAAGTCACTCTAGAATGCGATCAAAATATTTAATAATTGCATCTCATTTAATTCTGGCAGCAAAAAGCCCCAATCTTTCACTCCAATCCCTCCCATCACTCCACTCTTCTCCACATTTTAGTAGGCAACACAAAACAATTCCCTTGCTATGCACAGCCATCAATATTTCAATCCCAAATGATCATTTGGAAAGGATGAGTGACTTCAAACAAACCCTAACACCTCAATAAATCTCCAGTAGTGCCTAATGTTCTGCACTGAACTGTGAAGAGCTGGAGCTGCAGAAAACACAATCTGAAGGATTTGAAGTCCTGTCACAGCCTGCTTTGCCCTGGAGCTCAAAATTCCTGGGCCACAAGTCAGGATTGGGCTTGACTTGATGCAAAATTCCTGACAAGAGGAGTTTTCTTTCCCTGAACAGGCAGGATGTGGGATGGAACCACCCCTGAAGGCTCTGAAGCACCACTGAGGGTTGGATTCTTGCATCAGGACAAAACTTCAGAACATTTGTTTTATCAATGATTTCACCCTGTTGATCCATCTGTACCTGAGATCCCACTCTGTGGGTGCTGAAAAGTAAAATGTATTCTCATTGTGGGCAAAATGAATAACTGATGGCAAAAAAAAAAAAACCAAAAAAGGCAGCACTCATCCTTAAAAAAAAAATAAAAATAAGGGATTTGGAAAACAAAAATACCAAGTAAAAATAAACACCATTATTTTTAAAAGATAAAAACCAGAGGAAAAAGTCCAAGATTTAATTCCTGGCATCATCTTTTCAAATTCTCAGTAGAAGCACAACAACAGAATAATCTATAAATAGAAGGCAGCAAGTTCAACCCAAACCAGGCCTTGTGCCTCTGGAGATCACAAGTGGGTCTCTGAGGGTGTTTTTTCCTCACTGACAGAATCAAAAAGGGGGAAAAGGACATTGTGGTTTTGTTCTCCTTGGAAATGTAAAGAGAGGATCTCACAGAGCACTGCAACCTTGTCAGTAAATTAGAGTTTATCTCATCAAGTAAACACTGAGGTGAATGAAAGGAAAAAATAAAAACAGAAAACCAAAAACTCCAATAGTGGAAGGTGTCCCTGCCCATGGCGGGGGGGGGATGTGTTGATCTTCAATGTCCCTTCCAACTCAACCCATTCTTTAATTCTATGAATTAGCAATATTAAAATGAGATATTGACTTATTGCAATGTGTATTAACCAACATTTCAAACCCAGCTGACACCAGAACTGAAGGAATTAACCCTCCCCTTTCATCATGCCCTGAATCAACAGGAACCTGACCCTTCTGCCTCCTTTTCCTTTCTCCTCCCTTTTCCCTGTGGTGCATTGCCTCCAATAAGGATTTATTAGTTTAAAATGTGAATTGTCAATATTTAACCTCTCTCAGTGAGCAGTACCTGCCCCAGCCCCCTCCTGCCCATTCCCAGCATTCACAAGGAGTTACAGAGACTAAACTGTGGCTATCAAAACAATTCAACACAAAAAGCATTTCAAGAAAAACCCGAGCCTGGCCTTCTCCAGAAGACAAGACAGACAATTTTTCCTGTTAAAGGGCAGCAGGAATGGACAGTTTGATCCCATGGAGCATCCTTTCAGTTCTGCTCCAGCGCCTGCCCGTGCACCGTGGAACAGCAAATCCAACTCCTCCCGCTCAGCTGCTTCCCTGGCCGTGCCCTCAATGTCCCCAGCACAGCCTGGATTTCAAACCACCTCTTAAAAACCAAACACACCAGCACAGGCAGACAAGAGGTGGGGCTGTTTCCAGAGCTGCTTTTCCATGCAGGGGATTGAAATCCCCCAAAGGCTGGGCTCACACTTTATGGATGACCCCAAGAGGTGCAAGGACGTCCTGAGAGCTCCTGTGGGCGTCCCCACCCTCTGCAACTTCTCACATCCAGCCTCCCTGGAATCCTTTCCCTGCCTGCCCAAGGAATTTTTTCCTTCCTGGGATTCAAGGCTGTCTGTGTAAGGAGATTTCCCCCCCCAGTATCCACCCCTAAAGCTCGACCCTGCCTCCAAAGTGACATCAAACATCCCTCACCCTCTCCTGACTGCTTCCAGGGCCTTGGAGGAACTGGAATTGACACCACAGACCAAAATCCACAGCCTCTTTTAACTGAAGGAAGCTTCTTTCATTTATGAAGCCTTTTTTGGGAAAGAAAAAAATTGCAATATTTACTCTTTCAAGGCATTCTGATCTTATTATGTTTAGCAGGAAATTCTTGCCACAGGTTGGTTTTCTCCCCCAACTTTTATTCCCTGGGCAAATTAATTTAACAAATAGTTGTTTCCTTAACTGCAATATTCTGATTTTATTTAAATGGAATGATTTTTAGGACTGGCTTGAGAAAGAAATCATTGTAAGCCTGGAACAGTGAATATTGCAGTGAGAAGTACAGAGGCATTTAGCACAGCTGTGACCTCACTGCACTTGCATAAGGACAAATATATTCAATTACACACAAAAAGCACAATTTGGGCTGAAAACTAGAGATTAATTCAACAAAATTCCCCAGTACCATCAGGAGTTACTAAACCCACAACACAAAATTACATTTCACTTTTCACTGCTGGTTGCTCTGTGATCTACCTTGACCTAACATTGATTTAGTCACATATTGAGCTACCAAAAATCTGAGTTTCCAAGGGAGCCACTGCTCTGATTCATCTTGCAAGTTGTCGTAAGTTGCAACACAAGATGTAACCAAAAGTATATATTCTATTACCAGGTGGGGGACTGTTCTTTATCTTTTCCATGACTCATCCTTCAAAACTCCAGGGGGATATCTTCTGTTCATGAGCCTGATGTTAAAACCAGGTGGAGCAGTTTTCTTCATCTCTCCCACAACCAATCCTCCCTCCAGGAGACCTCTGCTGTTCATGGGCCATTAATCATTAATTATCTCCTGTCCGTGGCCAGTGAGTGTCCCTGCAGGGCTGATCCAATCCCAGCATCCCATGGGGAGATGCTCCGCCCAGGGGAGGAGCCAAGCATTCCTACCTGGATCCAATCTGAGCTTTGGGACCCCCCAGCAGCCTTTGCCCCCTGCACTGCCAGAGGAGCAGCTTTCTGCTGCCCTGCATGGCCAGAGGGAGCCCAGGCCCATCTGCAGCAGCCCTGGAGCTGCAGAGGAAAACTCCCCCCGTGTGCAGGATCCCTGCTGCAGCAGAGCCACAGCTGGCACTGCAGGAGGGCTGAGCCCCCATGGGATGGGGCTGGGACAGCCCCTGGCACACAGCAGGCAGGGCATGGTCTGGCTCTGTTTATCTTTTTGTACTATTGCATCTGTATTTTAATTTTCCTAATAAAGAGCAGTTATTCCTACTCCCATATCTTTGTCTAAGAGCCCCTTAATTTCAAAATTATAATGATTGGGAGGGAGGGGGGTTTGCATTTTCCATTTCAAGGGAGGCTCCTGCCTTCCTCAGCAGACACCTGTCTTTCAAACCAAGATACGGGCATCCACAGGGATCAAAAACCAGCTGGCTTTTCCAGCTCCTCCTTAGAGCAGGTACAGCCATGGAATTAGGGCAGTGCTTTTGATTCCATCAAGGATCATCTGCTGATTTTGGGAAGGGGGGCATGGATTGGTTCCTCAGAAAAATTATATTCCTCAGAAAAAGGACATTCACTCGCTGCTTGCTCCAGAAGAGTTGCTATAGATCAGTCAGGGGAGTTATTCCAACTTTTCTTAGTGCACAACTCCTTGGAGCAAGGTGGGATTCAGCACTCCAGCCCAGGACAGGTTGGGAAGGCACTCCTGGATTTCTCAGCCAGGAAATGGATTTTCCTGGTTTTATGGTTTTCTCCTGGCTTTCAGAACAAAGGATTGACACCTAAGGGTGGCCCTAAGGAGCAGCAGCTGCCCTGTGCCAGTGGGATGTTCCTGCTGGGGAAAACTCCAACAAATCCACGATGCCATTGGGGTGATATTCCCAGAGAGCCCTGGAAATCCAGCAGTACTTATTTTCAGCAGGATAAATAAGATTAAAACAAAATAACCAAATGAACAGCCTCACTTCACCCCCAGAAGTTTAATTTCTGCTGTGCTTTGCTCCCATGTGAAAATCTGTTGTTGGAGAAGTGATAATTCTGTTATTGTGATAATGGCACAATTAGAGAGGGACTTTTTAGATTAATATCAGCAGGAAAAAATCCTCTCTGACCCCACTTACTTTTCTGTGGGCAGCCACCATTCAAACCTTTATGTTTTATTCAATTTATTTCTTAACAAGAGTTTTGGCATTCATGCATTAATACAAAAAAAGAAAAATATTCCCAAATCCCCCAAAAGCAAAGAATAAAGTCAACAATCAACAAGCTCCTTCTATTCAGGATTTATCCTGGTGTTCATTAGAAACATTTTGAAGGAAAGCGTCTTTAAAAATGAGCATTTAGTGTAGCAAATGAGATTTTAAAATGAACACTTAATGTAGCAAATAGGATCTAAAAATGAGTATTTCATGTTCCATATGGGATTGAAACTGAGCTTGAGACAGCTAAAGATGCCCAGAGCACAAGTGGAAGACCCAATGGGAAGTAACATTTTTTAAGGACCTTCTTACAGCTGCTCCAAATGGAAGAAATACTTTTCCTGAATTGGAACTGTAATATTTCATAAAATAAATATTTATTTCATTGCCTTAGGCCTTTCTAATGAGCCACAGGTTGTGTTCAAGCAGCACAGCCACGGAGTGAGGAAACACTCCTTGATTTCCTCCTCACATCATTTGCTTTAAAATTAAAGCTGGGCAGGCTCTGCAGGACCTGAATCCAAATTAATCTTGACAACCTTCTGGAAAATCTCTATTAAAGCTCAGAGCTTCAAAGCTTAATGTGAGCATGGCGCCTGCTCCAGCAGCTCCCACCCCAGAGCTGATCCCACACCCATTCCCAGGTTTGTTGAAAAGCTTTTTAATGCTGGCATGGATGGGATTTTAACCCCTAAACCACAGCAGCAGGTTCTGTTTCCTCTCCTGATCTGGGTTGTTGATAATTATGAGCAGAGATACCTGGAAAAAGCTCAGCCATGCTTTTCCACCTGTGGGACATCCCCATGGAGCTCCTGGCCTTCTCCAGGGAATCCCTCACCTCACCAAGTACCTGAGTTTCATTCTTTTCCCAGGAGTATTTCCATCCCAGTGGAATTCCAGCCCACGAGGAGAGGCTGGGATCAGCCAAGGATTGGCTTGGGCAGGACTCTGCTCCCAGATCAAATCCCACTTGCATTAATTCCCTGTTCTACGGCCACCCTCATCCCAGAGCATCAGTCCCATGGGATCACCTTCCTGGGTCCTCTGGAGATCACTGTGCTCACCCCCTGCTCCCAGGGAACAAGAGCAAGAGGAACAGCCTCAGCCTGGCCCAGGGGAGGTTTAGATGGGATTCTGGGGAAAATTCCTCCTGGAAAGGGGGGGTCACAGCTGCCCAGTCCCCATCACTGCAGGGATTTAAAGCCATGTGGATGTGGCACTTGGGGACATGGTCAGTGGTGGCCTTGGCAGTGCTGAAAGAATGGCTGGACTCAATAGTCATAGAGGGATTTTCCAACTTAAAAGATCCTATGAATCACGTAGATTTTTTATATGCATGTATATAAATAAATAAATAAATATATATATATACACACACATATATATACATATATATGTGTATTTTATATATATATATATGTATTATATACACATATATATGTATATATACACATATAATATATATGTGTATATATATTATATATATAGGAAATTATAATACATGGTATATAATATACATTTTAAATAATATCTAACTGTATAAACTAATAATTCTATTAATAATTTTACAATCTAATTATAAATTTATATAGTTTAATAATTATAGAATTGTAAAAATATAATTATCTAAAATTATGTAATTTAATAATTATGTAATTAAATAATTTTATTAATGATGGCATTATTAACATTTAATATTAATAATATTACTGTTGTTATCATCTCCCTGAGTCCCTTTCTTCTCCAATACTAACTGGGACAAGCCTGGTGTAGTAACAGCTTAGTAATGTCTGAGTAGCACTGGGATGGCCTCACATTAGCCTGGGCCTCCCCTTCCCTACAATTCCTGACATTTCCTTCCCTTTGGGATCATTCTGGTGACATGGAACACTGTCTTTCTGTAAGGAACTGTCTGTTTCTTACACTGTGGCACTGGATTTCATGAAATCATGGAATGGTTTGGGTGGGAAAGGACCTTAAGGCCCATCCAGTGCCACCCCCTGTAAAATACATGTAAAAAAATATATGGAAAAATATAGTAATTTTTCATAGAATCATGGGATGGTTTGGATTGGAAAGAACTTGAAATTGTTCACCCCCCTGCCATGGGCAGGGACACCTTCCACTGTCCCAGGCTGCTCCAGCCCCAAAGTCCAGCCTGGCCTTGGGCACTGCCAGGGATCCAGGGGCAGCCTCAGCTGCTCTGGGCACTCTGTGCCAGGGCCTGCCCACCCTGCCAGGGAACAATTCCTAATTCCCAATATCCCATCTAAATTTCCATTCTGTCATTTTGAAGCCATTCCCTGTGTCCTGTCCCTCCATCCCTTGTCCCCAGTCCCTCTCCAGCTCTCCTGGAGCCCCTTTAGGCTCTGAGCTCTCCCTGGAGCCTTCTCCTCTCCTGGTGAACACCCCCAGCTCACCAAATAATCAGGATTATTCATTATTGATCCTATCCAGCTTAAATCTCTGAAGGAACCTTTGGGAAAATCAAGTTGAATGAGTGATAAATTTGTTTTTCTGTCTTTATGTTTATGTTACTCATCCAACCTGCATTTTACAGCAACCTAAAGCTCTGCTTTCCTAAAAGCTCCCATTTTACTTCCAGAAGCACAAGAACACACCCCCAGTGGATCTGAACCAGCTTAAACCCCAGATTTTTCCCTTGAAAGGGTGTTTTTTGTAAAAATGTGTCTTTTCTGACACACTTTGAATGACTCATATGAAAGCTTGTCTCTCACCCCTCAGCTCTGGGACTCTTTGCCAATGAATAACTCACAACAGGAATGAAACTCCCCCACAGCAAAGCTCCCCCTCCTTTCAGGAGGATGGGCAAACAGCAAATAAAAATCATCAGAATAATAATAACAATAATCATCATCATTAAAACCAAAAGAGATGAGAAGGAAAGAAATCAAATACTTCATTCACAAGAAAAAGAAAAAAAAAGGCAAGAGAGGACGGCAATTTCATGGGATTTTTGGATAAATAAACAAGTGCCATACCTTTTCAAAAATTCCATATACTCAGTATGCTTGATGAGGCCAGTCCTCATCATTATTGTTTGAAAACATTGCCGATCAATAGCCCAAAGTTTCACATTTACGAGAGCTGGAAAAAAAACAAGACAAGGGGAAAACGTGATTAGCAAAAAAATGTCCAAATTCCTGTTGTGAACTGCAGAGGTAAACGATGTCATTGGGAATGGGGAGCACTGCAAACCAGGAAATTCAGGTGCTGGACATGAAGCATGCACTGAGAGGATTGGGAAGGTTCTGATGAATATGGGGTTTTGGGAAGATGGCCTGGAAGCAGCTGTGAGAGGAGGAGAAATCTAGGGAGGCCAAAGGTGAGCAAGGATTTGGGGTCAGTTCATCACACCCTGAGTGATTTTGGGACACTTTTAGTGCATTATCCAGCAAAATCCATTGAGGTTTCGTCCTGCTCCCAAGGAAACTTCCAGACGCAAGCCCTGATTATGAACCAGCCTGATAATGAAACACCTCCCAGCTGGGGAGGTTTTGAGCCATTCTTTTCCAATTTTACTTTTCGGATCCCTGCTGAATTCCAAGATTTCTGAGTCACTCACCAAACACCACATCCTATTCTTCCGAAGGCAAAATTCCATGGTTAAAAAAAAGGGAAAACCAGTGCACAGAGAGCAGAACCCCAAAAGGCCGAGTTTTCTTTTCAGCTGTGGCTTAGAATTTGCATTAGCCATAAATGCTTGAGTATATACAGTTTATAATAGGGCTTCTCCTTAGAGAAACAATTTGATTAAAACTATTCCCAAGACCTCTGCACTTGTATTAATTTCTTTTTATTCTTTCAGACAGTGAATGCAAAAAATTCCATCCCCATGCCCCCATTTAACTGCAGGAAACAGCACAAAGCAGAGAGACTTTCAGCAAAATATTTACAAATACTCTCACTGATAAAATCCATTAAATGAATGGGCTTTGATTTGCTGCTCCTTCAGCTCCCAAACCTCCCCCTTAATCAGTTTTTATCCCTAACTGCATTTGCAAGATAGAAAAACCTTCAAAGTGCAAACTCAAAGATTTCTTCTTGACTTGCGCGGCAGAACTGCCCTTAAAGCTTCTTCTGCTTTTCAACACTGAACCTTCTCTTGGAGAAGAATTTTTAGTTTTATAATCAAAGAAACAATTCCAGGGCTGGGCACTGCAAAGCTCCCTGGGCAGCCTCTGCCGAGGCCTGAGCACCCTTTGCATGCAGAAATTCCTGCTGTGTCCCTGTTCCCTGGCAGCACAGCCCAACATCCCCTGTCAGGAATTGTGGAGAGGTGCTACTCTCTCATTTTACAGCCATATTATTATATCCTATATATTTTAATAAAATCCTATATATTTAGGATATTCTACCTATAGGAGATGTATGTTATATATATTTATTTACATATATTTATATAAAATATATTAAAATTATATCTATATTATATATAATATATATTAATTATATATACATATAGGATATGTATGTTATATAAAAAATATATATTGTGTATAAATTATAAATATTAATCTAATATCATAAATATAATAATATTATATGAATATAAGTAATGAATAATATAATTTATAATATTAAGTTATTAATATACTATATATTTTATCTATAATATGCACATACATATACATATATATAAAATATGTAATGTATATATAATGTATAATAAAATATATAATATAATAATAAATGTAATAATAAATATAATAATAAAACAGAATAATGAAAAATATATAATGTATAAAAATAAATTAAAATATATATGTCAATAAATAATATATAATATATAATATGATATATAAATAATATATTATATGTAAATAAAAATATATAATGTGTATATAACATATATATATAATGTATATATATTATGTATATATATATATATATATATGCATATGTACATGTACACACACAACCTCTATGTTATATCCTACATATTTTAATAAATTCACACACTAGCCCCTTACAAGGTCCATGCAGCCCAGGAAGTTGCTGAAGTGCAGACAATGCACTTGTGTATTAATTAAACCATATATATTTATAATATTATATAATATTTAATATTTATATATTATATAAATATTAATATAGTATAATATAATTAATATAATAATGTATAATATTGATACACCATAATATAATATAATTTATAATATTAAAATATGAATATATTATATAGATTATATACAAATAATATATATAATATATTTTTATCTATAATATGTGTGTATATATATATATGTATATGTACACACACAACCTCTATGTTATATCCTCCATATTTTAATAAATTCACATACCAGCCCCCCACAAGGTCCATGCAGCCCAGGAAGTTGCTGAAGTGCAGACAATGCACTTGTGTATTAATTAAGCCATATATATTTATAATATTATATAGTACATAATATTTATATATTATATAAATATTAATATAATATAATATAATCAATATAATAAAGTATAATATTGATACACCATAATATAATATAATTTATAATATTAAATTATGAATATATTATATAAATTATATACAAATAATATATATAATATATTTTTATCTATAATATGTGTGTATATATATATATGTATATGTACACACACAACCTCTATGTTATATCCTCCATATTTTAATAAATTCACATACCAGCCCCCCACAAGGTCCATGCAGCCCAGGAAGTTGCTGAAGTGCAGACAATGCACTTGTGTATTAATTAAGCCATATATATTTATAATATTATATAGTACATAATATTTATATATTATATAAATATTAATATAATATAATATAATCAATATAATAAAGTATAATATTGATACACCATAATATAATATAATTTATAATATTAAATTATGAATATATTATATAAATTATATACAAATAATATATATAATATATTTTTATCTATAATATGTGTGTGTATATATATATGTATATGTACACACACAACCTCTATGTTATATCCTCCATATTTTAATAAATTCACATACCAGCCCCCCACAAGGTCCATGCAGCCCAGGAAGTTGCTGAAGTGCAGACAATGCACTTGTGTATTAATTAAACCACTAATCACACCTTATATTCTCATTTCTCTTGTCTTAATGACAAACAGCTGCTTTTCTAAAGGCTAATCAGGGTAGAGATTTAAATGTCAGCAGGACCCTTATAATCAGCATGAGCAGCATCTCCTGTTGTGCTGGAACCCCCCGTCAGGCTGAAGAAACAGGAGGAATTATGTGGGATTTGATGCCTTTAAAGATTTCAAAGCTATCTATTTAGGAGTGCCCTGAGATGAAAAATATATCTTTGGGATGTGTCCCACAAATTCAACATCCACTGGGAATTAGAACAGACACAGAGATTTCCTTGCCCATCCCTCTCCACAGAGCCTATGCTGGAAGTAAAATATAAAATATCCCATTCCCTGACTGCAGGAGGCACAGCCAGAAAGGAAAATGAGAAACAAAATGATGGAAGAAAATGTGTCTGCAACAGGAGTTTCCCTTCTCAATAATCTGAAACATCATCCTGCAATCAGAGCTGTGATGCTACAATTTAAGTTTATTGCCTCTTTTACAATTTTTTTCCCAGCAAAATGCCATAGCTGGGGCTCTGATCTTTGGACACACAACAAAATCACTGCTCATCCTAAAACCCCCAGGAGTTTGGGCGGGCAGGGATGCCCAAACCTGTGATTTCTATGGGGATGCAGCTGTAGGAGCTCTCCAGGTGAAGGGATCGGGCACTGCAGAATATTTGAATTACACATTGAAGCTACAGATTGATGGGAATTTCTTCATTTGGCTTCATTTCTTCTCATGGACACAGTGGCTGAAGATCATCAGCTCCTTTTTCCTTTCCTCACATGCAAAGGCAGTGAAATGAGGGGGAGAATGCAAAGTTTTAAGTTAAATATTTACAGAAGAGCAAGAGATTGATGGTATTTTCTGATTTCTGACAGATTTCTGCTGTGGTTCAAGGGCTGAAGACAAAGGAAATGCTGCTGGAGAAACAGAGAAGAGCTGAGGTAAAAGTGTCAGGATTTCCTGGTTGAGAACTGGATGGAAGTGGAGATGTTTTCATTAACGTTTAAATTGAAATGCTTGTAATGGTCGAGCCCTAATTTGTGATTGAAGCTGACTGAAATTATCTAAATCAATGATTTCAGTAAATGAATCAAACCCTTCTCTCCATCAACACGTCTGATTAAAGCAAATTTAAAAACTCAATAACCAGTTTTGAACTTCTTTTCCAAAAAGAGCTATTTCCACACTTTTCTTCCTATTTACTTACCTGGGAACATATGAAAATATATCCCAGTTGAAAGGGGGGAACAGAGGGAGGCAGAGTTCAGCCCAAATCCTGGGATATGTCCCAGCCTGTTCACTCATGTCCAGAGCCTTTCCTTCTCCAGGTTGAACAGCCCTAAATCTCTAAATAACAGGGATTATTCATTATTGAACCTCTCCAAGCCTTAATTCTCTTTATTTTCAACATTTCCATCACACCCCCAGCCTGCCAAAGGACAAAATTTGGGCTGGTTTGCTTCATTTCTTCTCATGGACCCAGTGGCTGAAGATCATCAGCTCCTTCTTCACATGCAAAGGCAGTGAAATAAGGGGGGAAATGCAAAGTTTTAAATTAAATATTTACAGAAGAGCAACCTAAACACTGTTGATGTTATTTAATCTGGTATATTTAATATTAGATAGGCGGGGAAGTCCTGAATATTAAAAAATCCTTGAAATCAGAGCAGCCAGCAGGGGCATTATTTCCCAAATGAAATGCAATATTCACATGGCCCTGCATTCTTTAAGCATCTTCCCAAGGTTTTTATGTGCTCATTGAAGCCTTCCCAAGTTTTTTCAAGGATCATCAGGTGAATCATCCCCAGCCCAAGTGCTGCTGGCAGCGTCACCAGACCTGAAAATTATTATTCCTTTGCACCCCAAGCTGGAATTCATCAGCTCACTTTGCCTTTTGGGCTCTTTTGTCCCAAAAATTGTTTGTTTATCTCCCCTCAGGCAAAGGAACTGCCACAACTTTGTGTCCTCAGGGCTTTTTTTGGCAGACAGAACATCAAATTTCCACTCCTATTTAACCCTCCTCTCACCTGGGCTAAGTTTTGCAGGGAATATTGTGGAAATTAGGGAAACACAGCCATTTCCAGCTGTTTCTGATGCCTCTTTTTTTCAGGTATGAAATGATGATAAAAGCACATTTAACTGAACAGGAGGAATGGAATTAATTTATCCCACCAAACACTCTGGGAATAATGAGGGAGGCTCCAGAATACAGCATGGAGTGATGCAGAGGATGCATCCAAGGGCTGGAGCAGGAATAAATTCCTTTATTCCCACATGTTTCTGTCCCAAATTTCTAACAGCACTGGCACAAGGATGGCTCCATCCTGACATCCCATTTTCCAGGAGTTCCTTTCCCATTATTCCCCCAGAAGGTTGTGGTAGTAGGGAAGGAGTCATTTAAATTAGGCTGAGGATAAATGTAAAATATAAAATAAAACCTGCCACTGCCAAGGGGTGGGGTTAGATGGGATTTTGGGAAGGAATTGCTCCCTGGAATGGATTTCCCAGAGAAGCTGTGGCTGCCCCTGGATCCCTGGAAGTGTCCAAGGTCCCATGCCTGGAGTGTTTGGACTGCTGTTCAATCCCTGGTCTCAGAGGTGCCAAATGATAAATGCAGGTTTTGTCAGGAGGAAAGGAAGTAGGAAGGATGTGGGAGCTCTGCTTTCCCTCCAGTCATCTCCAGGAAGCCCAAAAATTCCAAGGAAGTGTGTAAGGTTTGCTTAGGAACAACACCTGCCTGGAGAAGATCAGAGAAGACCAAGGAAAGGAGCAGAGAGAGAAATTATTACCAAAACTACCTGGAGTATTACATATAAATATAAATGAAATAGATTATTTTAAAAAATAGAGCTTTCCCTCCAGTCAGCTCCAGGAAGACCAAAATTCCAAGGAAATATGTAAGGTTTGCTTAAGAACAACACCTGCCTAGAGAAGATCAGAGAAGACCAAGAAAAGAAGCAGAGAGAGGAATTGTTATTACCAAAACCATCTGGAGTATTACATATAAATATAAATTAACTAGAGTATTTAAAAAATAGAGCTTTTACTCCAGTTAGCTCCAGGAAGGCCAAAATTCCAAGGAAAATTCCAAGGAAATGTGTAAGGTTTGCTTAGGAACACCTGCCTGGAGAAAATCAGAGAAGACCAAGGAAAGAGGTGGAGGGAAATTGTAATTACCAAACTCTGCTCTTGAACAAAACCACCTGGAGTATTACATATAAATTAAATAGAGTATTAAAAAAGCACCTGAAACTGTTGAATTTAACAGTATTAAACAGATCTGACAACATCTATCAGCCACAATCAGCTGGAGCAGGTGCTGTGGAGGATCCTAGGATTTCTCTTGGAGTAATCCAACCTTCTGTCCCAACATGCCACAGAAAACTCCCATGAATTATTCAGGAATAACCTCACCCTGTGTGATTTGATCAGCTGAAGGCCCTGATGTTTCCCTGGTGTTTGTCTTTCTCTAATGTCATTCC
The DNA here is from genome assembly GCF_028018845.1 of Melospiza georgiana. Taxonomy (NCBI): domain Eukaryota; kingdom Metazoa; phylum Chordata; class Aves; order Passeriformes; family Passerellidae; genus Melospiza; species Melospiza georgiana. Next base: position 5,978,905 of record NC_080437.1, on the reverse strand, counting down.
CAATCTTTGCTGTCTCCCTGAAATCTCTCCATCCTCTCCTGCAGCCTCCAAACTCCTTAATGAGAAGTGCTGGCAGGGATTAATTAAGGAAGTGTTCAATTACATCAGGTATTTTTCCTTGGAATTTCAAACCACTTGTACTACAACCCCTGCTAATTACCCATCCTGGTTTGCTCTTTTCAAGCTCTTATTTTACATAACCTTTCCCTGTCACCTCTTATTCCTCCCAGCTCTGCTCCTCTCACATTCTTACAACACAGAGGTTTGCCCGGGTTTTTAATTAACCCTTGTACAAGCTCCCAAACTACTTCAGAAATCTTCTTCAGTCCTGCACACTGAAAGCTGAAATAATTCAGGGAGAACAAGCTGGAGGCCACAAGAAATACTCCCAAATCCTATTTGGAGTGTGATGGGTGTGAGGGGAGATTAATGGAAAGCCCAAAAGGATCTCAGGCAGGTCAGAAGTCTCAAATTAAAGAACTCATTTAGTTCACTGACTGTGAGAATGGGGTGAGGGAAAATGTCTCAAGTTATTTGGGGAAGGAAAAGGGGAAAACAACACAAATCTCTCCTGGAAGGTGGAGATTCAGCCTGGGACAAATTGGCTCACTGACATGCCAGGAAAGGGGAATGAGAAAAGCAATAAATTCACATTTAAAAGAGATCACAAATCAGTTCTAGCTCCTTGCCTACAGGAGCTCCAATCCCAAGGAAAATTAATATTCCCAATTAAAGAAAGGATCTTAACACAGCCCTGAGTTGGAAGGGATAGTGTTGATGAATGGAGAAGTTGATGTGGGGGGACCATTAAAAAAGGGAACAGGAAGAACAGCACTAAAAGGACAACTAAAAAGTGTCCTTTTAGCCTCTATAACCCTTAGGCTTTGGATGGGACAAAATTAAAATATGCTCTGAAGTGATGGTCCCTAAAATCCCAAAATAGCCAAACTGCAGCTGTCTGGATGTAAAACAATGTGAAAGATCTCTTTTTACAGGATGTTAGGAGCAAAATTATTCTGCTGAGCAACAGGACACGCAGAGAAATGAAGGAGTTTTGGAATAAATAATTAAAATAAAGCAGTGGAATGAATTATTCTGCAGTTGTAAAACTGGTGAAACTGAACCCCACAATCCCCTCCACAGAAATGACAGGAAGAAAATGGAAATAATCACAACACTGAGATACTTGTACATCCCAGGGACAATTTCTTGTCCCTTGTCTAAGAGGCTCCAGGGCTGTGGCTCCCTTTCTCCAGCTGGGATTTCATTTTATCAGGAAAAAGACATTGAGGAAAAGGGATGGAGGGAAAAACCACACATCCTTCAGGGAAAAACCACACACCCTTCTGAGGCTGCAGGGAAAATAATCTAACATGAAAGCCATGGCATGTTCCTGACCTTCTATTTTCTCTCCAGCCCTGAAATGTTGTTGTATAAATCAGATCTTCTCTAAATTTAAATCAAAACTCACTCAAGTTTCTAAGATGTACTCACATAAACCAGATTTAGATGAGATATGAGGGAGAAGTCCTTCCCTGGCAGGGTGGGCAGGCCCTGGCACAGGGTGCCCAGAGCAGCTGTGGCTGCCCCTGGATCCCTGGCAGTGCCCAAGGTTGGACATTTGGAACAGCCTGGGACAGTGGAAGGTGTCCCTGACCATGTCAGGTGGAACAGGATGGGATTTGAGCTCCCAACCCAAACCAGTCTGGAATAAACTTTCACCCAGCACAATTTCAGCAGCAGGAATGAGGATTTTGTCTCCTTGCCCCACACTCAGCTGCAAATTTCCTGCAAAACGTTGACCGTATCAACCTGCAATTGAACACCAAACAGAATTAATCCATTGTTCCCATCTGCAAACAAAGCTAAACTTCCAGCTTTGAGCTGCAATCCCAATATTTTGAGGAACACAGAGCAGTTAAACAGGAGCTTGGCAACACACTGGTGTCGCAGACATCTTTTATGAAAAATCCTTTCTTTAGGATTTTTCCTCCTGAGAAGCTGGAAGCCTCAGGAACAAAATGTAAACATTGATTATCTGCTGCTGTGGAATGCAACAGGTGAATCTTTGATTGGCCCATGTTGGATGTTTGTAATTAATGGCCAATCACAGTCACCTGGCTCGGACAGACAGCCCTAGCCACAAACCTTTGTTATCATTCTTTGCTATTCTATTCTTAGCCAGCCTTCTGATGAAATCCTTTCTTCTATTGTTTTAGTATAGTTTTAATGTCATATATATCATAAAATAATACATCAAGCCTTCTGAAACATGGAGTCAGATCCTAATCTCTTCCTCAATCCCCTGTGAACACGGTCACACACTGAGAACATTAGGCAGCTCAAAACCCCAACAACACAAAATCTTCTCTTGGTGTGATTAAAAAGAGCTACTTAGCTAAATGAACTTTGCAGTAATTCCTTGTGTTTCAATGCTTTATTTCCCAAGAGCAGCATTTCCTACACAATGATTAAATAACCCCTGCTTAGATTTTTCTCTCCTGAGCATTCCCTGTTTTCCACACCGGATAGAAACCTGTCCCATCCTGTAAAATCCCTGGGCTGTTATCCCTGGCTTGTAAAGGTTTTGCTGTGCTTAAATAGCACAAAATGGGCTGCATTAATTCACTGCCCAGGGTTTGTGTGTGCCCTGGGGAAAAACTGGCGTTTTAGGGACTTCCTCTATCAAACAAATCCCAAACCCAAGGAGATCTGGGATAACAGGATCATCACAGATTCCCAGACTGGTTTGGGTTGGAAGGATCTTAAATTCCATCCAGCCCCAGGGCAGGGACACCTTCCACTATCCCAGGCTGCTCCAAGCCCTGTCCAAGCTGGCCTTGGACACTTCCAGCTTAGAGATCTTTTCCAACCCGATGGATTCTCCAATTCTAACTCAATTCTGCTCCTGTGCAGCCTCAATATCGTGTCAGGTTTGATATCCAGTTGTGTTTTAGCCTACTGGCTTTTTATTCCCAGCTCTGCACCTATCTCTTCCTGAAATTAGCTGATCCCTGGGATTTTCTTTGCTCCTGCACTTGGAGAGCTGTGGATCACCACAACCTGCACAAAGAGCAGCAGCAGCAGGTTCTGAGGAGCAGGGAAAGGGGGGAAAAAAGGCAATTCTGAAATACCACTGTTCAGACATCCCAAGGTGGCACTACTGTCACTTCAGAGCCTTTTTGGGAAGGCCAGAAGTCAACATGGGGAAGCTTTCTAGGGTGGCAGGAGCAGGTCTGGATCCAGCAGCACTTGGATCACACGTGGTGGGAGCTCTGGGAGGTGTTTCTCCACCAAAACTAAAGGGTGGCAAAATCCTTCCTGTGGCAAAGCAACACATGGAGAGTGGGGGACAAGGAGAGCACTCCCATCAACACCTGTCTGCTGCTCCAACTGCAACTGGGAGGCAGATGGAATCCTAAAATCATAGAATCAGGCATCACTAAGGCTGGAGAAGACCTCAGGAACCAACCAAGAACCCAGATCCCCCACTAAACCACTAAAGCGAGCCAATGGCAGTGCAAAAAGCACAAAGCTTGCTGGAATCCAGCTGAAATCCAGCTGTTTATGGGCAAAAAGAGCAAAACAAAAAAAAAAATCAAGAATTTCTCTGCAGAGAGAAAAAAGGATATAAAGAAATCAGGGCAACTTTTGTTGCAGGAGGTTTCAGTCATGCACGACTCCCAGGGCTGGGAAAAGAGCCCCAGGGTGCACAGAAAGAATTGGAAATTCCTCTTTTTGCCTGATTTGTTTCCTCTGGGAGATGAATTTCCCCCAAATGCTGGGCTGGGCTCACTCCCTGTGCCACAGCAGCACAGGGAGGTTCCCACCTTTATTTCTACATCACATCCACCAGAGATTCAGGAGCACTTGGACAATGCTCCCAGACACTGGATAGGATTTTTGGGGTGTCTGAGCAGGGCCAGGAGCTGGGCTGGATGATCCCTGTGGGTCCTTCCCACTCATACATGCAGATCCCACCTGCAAGAGAGGTCCCCAATTCTTCCTTCAGAGGTCACACACCAACTTTGGGAAAAAACCCCGAGCCCCCAAAGGTTGCTCCTCAAACCACCACCATGAGCAGTGCAGGTGAGGCTGGATTTCCCTGGCTGGCAGAGTGGTTAATGGGATTCATGAGGAGCTGCTTTTCCAAACCATTAAATCCATAATACCAACAAGAAATAACACTGTGTATTCCATCAGGGAAACTTGTGGGGTTTCAATAAACGCTGCCAGGGACAGCTGGAATAGAAACATTCCCCGTGCATTTACAGGAGTTGTTCAGGGCCATAACGCTCCTCTGGCTCTTGATTAATACATGTGTCAAATAAAAATGCCTTCCTGATATGCAGAAGCATCATTCCATCATTGCAGAGGGTTCTGACTCAGGTGGAAACGCTGTTAACTGAACATTGACTGTGGTAGTTGGTGTTTTGGCTGGAATGCTCAGAAATCATGTTAAAAATGGAATATTGAGGAGCTTTTCTCCTTCCTCTAATAACATTTATTAATTATTTTGAAATGTCTGCAGTCCCCAGCCAGCAGCCACTTTCCATAATGCACACAGCATTTGCTGCTGCATCCCAAAGAGAGCAGTGAACGTGGTTAAAACACACTAAAATCTGCCTTCCCTAGAAAATTTCCTCATGGATTTCAGAGAAAATTACGAGCCAATGCTGCAGTTCAGGAGCTCTTATTTTTTGAGAGCCAGCAGTGAGCTCAGCTGTTGAGGGAAAACAGACATGAAAGACTGAACTTAACAAGTGTGGAGGTATAAAATATGGATTAAAGCTGGATTTGATTGATTGGAGTTGAGAAGGAGAAGGTTGGAAGAAGCAAGCAAAGGAGAAGTGGCCCTGAGAGGGAAACCAGGCTGAGGTGAACCTCAGGAGAGCTTGATGGAAATTTAGATAAACCAAGATAAACTGAAGTAAAGCTGGGGCAGGCAGAGGTAGGAGAGACTGTGGCAGATGGGATTCCAGAATCTCAGGATGGTTTGAATTGAAGGGGACCTTAAATCCCACCCAGTGCCACCCCTGCCATGGGCAGGGACACCTTCCACTGTCCCAGGCTGCTCCAAGCCCTAAAGTCCAGCTGGGCCTTGCCCCTGAACTCCAGCACATGGCAGGGATGGTTCTGTGTGTGCCCCCATTTCAGGGTGGGAGATGATGGACACTGAGGAGAATCTGCTGCCCTGAGCCACAGGGAAAGAATTTCCAGCTCCTTTCCAGCAATCCAAGCAGCTCGGCCTGTCCAGGCACAGAGCAGAGCAACCTCAGGGAGCACCTCAGGAGAGCCAGGAGGGGCTGAGGGAGCTGGCAAGGGGCTGAGCCTGGAGCAAAGGAGGCTCAGGGGGCCCTTGTGGCTCTGCACAACTCCCTGCCAGGAGGGGACAGCCAGGGGGGGTCGGGCTGTGCTGCCAGGGAACAGGGACAGGACAAGGGGAAAGGGCCTCAGGCTGGGCCAGGGGAGGCTCAGCTGGGACAGCAGCAGCAATTTCTGCATGCAAAGGGTGCTCAGGCCTTGGCAGGGGCTGCCCAGGGAGCTTTGCAGTGCCCAGCCCTGCAGGTGTCCCAGGCAGGGCTGGAGGTGGCACTCAGTGCTCTGGGCTGGGCACAAGGTGGGCACTGGGCACAGCTGGGACTCCAGGGGCTGGCAGGGATTTTCCAGCCTCAGGGAACCGGGATTAATTTCTCCCGCAATACCAGGAGCTTGGAGTTCTTATTAAACAAGAGGGGACATCACACCTCCTTCAGTTGCTTCAGTACCCAGATCCAGCCCTTGTGGAAACAGGAATTTCATCCTCCCTGCCCCCTGAAATCCTCCCCTGTGTGATTTCTGCACTAACATTAAATTCTGCCTCTTGTTGCACATTTAACCTCTCCCCAGGGCCATGTTTCAAGCACTTATTTCTCCTGATTCAGGGCATTGTAAGTTACTTATGCCTCAAGATCCTCATCCTGTGAGACACAGGGTGTGCTGGACAGGCTCCAAAACTGCACAGAAATGAATATATAGATATAAAAATATGTAAAGATAACAAGGGAGCAGATTCCAGCAGCTTTACTTATGTGCTTGCAGCTCCCTGGAATTCCACACATTGGCTGGTCTGTGGATCCTATCCTAAAATTATTAGGAAATAATAATGATAATAGTAATAGTAATGACAATAATAACAGTAATAATAATATCAGTATGCATTATTCAAATAATTTATTATGTTAATGAATAATATAGCAATTATTATAATTATTATTATTCATAAATTATCAATATATAATAATATAATGATAATCTATATATTATATATTAATATATAAAATTATTTATATAATTATTTATTTATAGATTAATATAATTAATAATTATATGAATAATTTGTAAATTATTATATATTAGTAGGTATTAATTATATATTTTACATATAACAATATAATTGTAGTTATTATTTTATATTATATTATTATATATAATTATTACTATTATATTATAAATTGTATTATTGTTGTTGTTGTTATTATTATTATTATTATTATTATTATTATTATTATCCAAAATAATCCACAACTGACTAAATGGGGCCTTTATTGAGGATGAATTTGCTCTCTGCAAATCTCTGACATGAAGGGTGAAATCAGACTGAGCTGAGACACAGCCAGAGCAGCAGCACCAATCCCAAAACCAACTGGTTTTCCATTATTTCCAGTTATTCCTTCCCATGCTTCTCTTATAATAAAGTGGGTGCCTATTGAGCCTCAGTGATTTTGACCAGGGAGAATTTCATCCTTAATGTTCATTTTTACAGCTTTAAAACTTCGGGTTTTGTGTTCACCAGAGAGGAGCTGGAAGGTTTATTAAACATGGAGCCTCTGTATAAATTCTGGTGGGAATTCCAGCAGAACAGGCTGATTTTAATCGAGTTTTAATAGCACAGAGCTGAAGGCAGCTCCAGTTCATTTACTGAGGTCTGGGAGTTTTGAGAAGTTGCTTTTAATTTGGAGCTTCAATTGTATCTTCTCCTCACTTTCTCTTCCATAAAGAAAGCAAGATTTTGTCCTACAGATTTCTACAACAAAGAACAAGGACAGCTCACCAGAGTGGAAAAATGTATTCAGAACTAAATATTGCAGAGGAATGAAGGGTTTGAAAACTCCATTGCCTTAAAAAGACAGGAAAAACAGCAATAATGAACTGGCATTTAAAGGAAGCTGCATTTAAATCAATCACACAAAGATGGGGAGAGGAACCAGAACCAAGGGCAGGCACAAGTGCTGGAAAATCCATAAATTAAGATTATATATAAAGTTGTAAGGTCTTATTTTGAGCTGAAAATTCTCAGGAAAATTCACTGAAGAGGACAACACATGTGGGAAACTGCCAGGTCAGAATAACTGAGTGACCTCAGCTGGATCCTTTTTTTACCCCAAACTATCTCATCCTTAAAGCAGCCTTGATCCCAAATAACAATTCCCCAAAGAACTGTTTTTCTGTTAAAAATACTCCAGTTTAATCCCCATGAAAATGAAAATTCCCAACATCCACCCCATGGTCAGCCTTAAATATAAAAGAAATTAAGAGAGAAATGAGGAAAACTTGAAAGGAAATGAAAAAGAGCAGAGAAAAGGGAAAGTAGAAGTTAGTGGTGGCATTAAAAGCATCTCATTGCATCCCTGAGGATTTGGGAAGAAATATAAACCAGATATCTCCAAAATGACATGAAATGGACAATAAAAAAGTGTGAGAAGGAAAAAGACAATCCTTTAAAATGCTGATTGTACCTGGATGAGGGAAAAACAGGGACAAACCCATGGGATCCAACAGAGATTTCTGAGGAGCACCAGGGAGAAAGTTGAGAGTAAAATCTTCCCCAAGAGAAATGGTTTTGGCAGGATTTGGGATGCCAGGATTTAAAACAAGGCTGGATCAGGAACAGACCCCCCTGAGGAGACCATTCTGCTTCCAGCCAGGAGAAAAAGGAACCAAAGAGGGGTCAGGAAGCGCTTCCAGAGAATACCTGGCATAAGGGATTGGCTTTGATACACCTGAACTCAGGGTTCTCACAGGATTATTTCAGCACATGCCCCTCACTGTGCGATAAAGGCAAAAATAGAGGTGGAAAATGCTGGGGAAACTGGGGAAACGACTGCCAGAGGCTTCAAGAGAACTTCCCACTGCCTGGTCTGATGTCTGGAATCACACAAATCAGTAAAAATTGGGTATGAATATATCAAAGGGGTCACTGCTACTCTTGCTGAGTGTAGGGGTAGGAAATGAGGCCCTTGGTTCCCCAAACTCAGCTTGGGAAGGGCTGGAATTGCTTCCCTGAGCATTCCAGAGGCATTTTGACATGGTCTCTTCATAAAGGCTCTCAGGGAAACTCAGGAGGGTTAAGGACACCAAGCACCCAGGAATCCTGGGATGTACAGGGGGATTCCTGCTGTCCAACGTGCTCTGGAAAAGAAGGGAAGGTGAGGGTGAGGAAAGCGGATCAAACTGGGTGATGAGATTAAACCTGCTGGTAAAAGCCAAAGAGGAGCTGCTGGACACTGTAGAACCCACAAATCAAAGGGGATTTGATGCAGTAGAACCATACAAATCCAACAGAATTTGGTGCTGTAGAACCCACAAATCAAATGGGATTTGGTCCAGAAATCCCACAGGATCTGGTGCTGTAGAATCCACAAATCCAACAGGATTTGGTGCAGTAGAACCCACAAATCCAACAGGATTTGGTGCTGTAGAACCCACAAATCAGAGGGGATTTGAGGCAGTAGAACCCACAAATCAAATGGGATTTGGTGCAGTAGAACCCACAAATCCAACAGGATCTGGTGCTGTAGAACCCACAAACCAAAGGGGATTTGGTGCAGTAGAAACCCACAAATCCAATGGGATTTGGTGCTGTGGAGCCCACAAATCAAAGGGGATTTGGTGCTAAATCAAACAGGATGTGGTGCTGTGGAACCCACAAATCAAATGGGATTTGGTGCAGTAGCACCCACAAATCCAACAGGATTTGGTGCAGTAGAACCCACAAATTCAAACAGGGTTTGGGTGCTTTAGAACCCACAAATCAAAGGGGATTTGGTGCTTTAGAACCCACAAATCCAACAGGATTTGCCGCAGAAATCCAACAGGATTTGGTGCAGTAGCACCCACAAATCCAACAGGATTTGGTGTGGCAGAACTCTCAAATCAAACAGGGTTTGGGTGCTTTAGAACCCACAAATCCAATGGTATTTGGTGCTGTAGAACCCACAAATCCAACCGGATTTGCTGCAGAAATCCAACAGGATTTGGTGCAGTAGAACCCACAAATCAAAGGGGGTTTGGTGCTAAATCAAACAGGCCTTGGTGCTGTGGAACCCACAAATAAATTGGGATTTGGTGCATAGAACCCACAAATCAAACAGGATTTGGTGCTGAAGGGTGGAAAATTATGCATGAGGGGAGAGCTGAGCTGAGCAAGCTCCAAATGAAAATTCTTGCCCACAGAGACAAGGCTGTCATGGCTGGGCAGGACTCACCCCACAATGACTCCTCAGTCACCAGCTCTGTGCTCAGCACGGCCAAAAAGACAAAGGGATTGGGAAAGGGAAGGTGAATCAAGGAGAAAACCCTGCTGTGGTGCCTCCCTCCAATCCCACACGGAGCCACTTGGCCAGGAGGCTGAAGGAGAGCACTAAGGAGCAGGGAAAGGGGCAGGGGAGGATGATTAGGGACATCTGGCTCTGGGGAAGGGATCTGCCTCAGGTCTTCTGGAAGCTCTAAGGGAGCTACAGCCTCCTTCTGATGGGCTTGGAAAAGGCAAAAGCAAATCCTTAAAAAAACCAGCTGGGATTTGCCTTTGCTGCTTATTCCCTGAGAAAGCTGCATTTGGAAATATTTCTGCACTGGGTGCAGGACAGAGCCTTTTTAAATCACCAACCTTCAATATTTAATCCCATGTTTATTCCCTACCCTGCACTCCTGGAACCAGGCTACACAAACACGGGACATGGATCAAAGTTGGGACAACACCTACATCAGGATACAGATTTTCCTTGGATCCTCTCCAAGTTTGAAATGCGAGAGAAGGGTAAGAACATGAAATATTTCTGGGTTTGGGACATTTCTGAGCAGCTCAGAAACACAACTTGCTGGAGATGTCCTATGGCATGACTACAAAAATATCCAAAATTATTATCCAAAATCTCAGTCTTCTTCTGCCCATAAAATATCACCACAATCTCCATTACCAGCATCATGGAATGGTTTGAGTGGGAAGGGACCTTGAATCCCATCCAGTGCCACCCCTGCCATGGGCAGGGACACCTTCCACTGTCCCAGGCTGCTCCAGCCTGGCCTTGGACACTGCCAGGGATCCAGGGGCAGCCCCAGCTATATTCCAATGTATATTTTAAATATTAAAAAAATGAATTTAAAAAGCAGCTATGAAGGCTGGGGGTGATGAAGATGCTCCAAGTGGGACAACACCTAAAAGGAAAATCTCCATCACCTAAAGGAAAAGCTCCATTTGTAGCAATGTCCCCATAGTTGTCAGCAGCTGAACTGGTTCTTCCTGAGCTCTTCTGAATTCAGCCAAAAGTGCAAATCTCATTAAAAATACTCAGGATATGGACTTAAGGTCATGTCACTACTTTCTTTCTTTTTTCTTTTTGTCAGTGCAGCATCCAACGACCTAATCTGGGAATCAATCAAAAATCACTCCAAGGTCTTAAATTTCTTACTGCTGCCAGGAGTCTGGGTTTGGATTAATCTCAGACTCTGCCAGGTGCAACCTGAAATCCCAAATCCCTACAACACTTAACCCAAAATATCCCCTGAGAGGTTCTCCCACAGGAATCCCTCTGTGGCTGGGAGGTACCTGAGCCCCACAAGGCATTGCCAGCCCAAACCTTTCTGGGATTCTGTGATTATTATGCAAATATCACACACTGGCACATCTGGAAAACCTCTGTAATTCACATGTCAGCCCTTCCTTGGCTCTCCTCAAAAAGCTGCATCCTTCTCTATCAATTTCCCAGGAATGCAAATTATCCCAGCGAGCTCTGTGGTGTAATTAAGCCATAACATTGATTACATACTCAGCCTCCCAATAGATTGTTTATTCCTCATTATCAGCATACAAATATCCCAGGTAATCATTCCCTGCCTCGAAGCTTGGCCAGGTTGTTCTGATTTCAAGGCAGAACACAGGCCCAGCTCATTGAATCCCAGGATCCCAGAGAGGTTTGGATTGGAAGGGATTTTAAACCCATCTTATCCCACCCCTGCCATGGGCAGGGACACCTTCCATTATCCCAGACTGCTCCAAGCCCTGGCCTTGGACACTTCCAGGGATCCAGAGGCAGTCCCAGCTTCTCTAGAAATCCATTCCAGGGCCTGCCCACCGTGCCAGGGAACAATTCCTAATTCCCAATATCCCATCCAGCCCTGCCCTCTGGCGCTGGAAGCCATTCCCTGTGTCCTGTCCCTCCATCCCTTGGTCCCCAGTCCCTCTCCAGCTCTCCTGTTGGGGTGGAATTGTAGGAATTTTAAGGTTCCCTTCCAGCCCAAACCATTCTATGATGCAGAAAGCAGGAGCAGGGAGGTCACTGTGCCCCTGTGCCTGGCCCTGGTGAGGCCACACCTGCAGTGCTGTGTCCAGCTCTGGCCCCTTCAGCTTGGGAAGGACGTTGGGACGCTGGAGCGCGTCCAGAGGAGGCAACGAGGCTGGAGAGGGGCTGGGAACACAAACCCTGTGAGGAACCCCTGAGGGAGCTGGGGGTGCTCAGCCTGGAGAAAAGGAGACTCAGGGGTGCCCTCATCACTCTGTACAGCTCCTGAATGGTGCCTGTGCTCAAGTGGGGCTGGGCTCTTTCTCCAGAATGAGAGGACACAGCCTCAAGCTGTGCCAAGGGAAATATAGGTTGGATATTAGGAAAAAGTTTTTTACACAAAGGGTGATAAAGAACTGGAATGATCTGCCTGGAGAGGTGGTGGAGTCACCAATCTTGGATGTGTTTAAAACCAGACTGGATGTGGCACTGGGTGCCAGGGTTTAGTTGAGGTGTTGGGGCTGGGTTGGACTCAATGATCTTGGAGGTCTCTTCCAACTCAGTGATTCTGTGAATTCTGAGAATGATACCATGGCAAGTAAATCCCCAGGCCAACTTAGGGAAAAGCCAAAGTCATTCCACGGGTACAACCCTGTGTTCCAACACCTCCCGGAATCAGCAGAGGTGGAAGATGCTCAGCCTCAACGCTGATGATCCCAATCCTTCCTGGATTAAGAAGATCTCCAGCCTACCAACACAATTTCTCCTGCTGGAAAATCTACAAGTGAAAATAACCACAATTCCCAGCTACAACAGAAGAATTTTAATCTATTGCCATGTCAGTGATTAGTATCCTAAATATCCTTTGTTGGGCATGTCCAGGGGATTGATTTTTTGATTAAAAATGCTGCTGCTCAGCTTTCTTCTAAAGGAAAAAGTTACAGGTGTGAAGAGTGAACCCTAAATTCCATAAAACCTCGCTGCTTGATTTAGAATTCTATGGGATTTCAGGCAGAGGAACCCAAGAGCATAGGAGATTTAAGTTGGCCCAATAATTAGGCAATTATTTAATGGATTTGAATTAGGGAAAACTTCAATTCAGCAAAATTCTCTTTCCTTCTGAATGGAAGGCTCTGTCCTTTTTGGTTTTATCTGGTTTTATCTACAGTGGGGGGTTTAATAATGAGATTTCATGGGGTCTGCTACAAGATATGCACCAGTTTCCATCACTGGACACTTCCAACCCCATCCCAACCTCACCCCCAGCTAAGAAATACTGACTTCAAGTACCTTTAAATTTGATCTGTGAAGTATTAAAGGTGATTCATGTCATGTTTGGGACCTATAAATCCAATTCTTTTCCTGCTGAGTGCATTTTACACAAGGAGTGAGATCACGGTAACAACAGAGGCCGTGACCATGTGGCACATCTGGGAAAAACAGAACACCATCATGAATTTCCCCTCCAATTCCAGTCCCTGCCTGGACATGGATTCCACCAGAACCAGGTTGCTCAGAGCCCCATCTGACCTGGCTTTGAGGCAGAAATTTATATTTTATTTATATATCCATCTAGTTGTACATTTATGTATGTGCATGAAGAAAATATGGATATATTTCCATGAAATCCTGGCATTTTGAGCAGCTCCCCGTGGCAGCACAGCTCAGGGCTCATCTCCTCCTGCAGGAATTGTGCTATTCCTCCTAAGGCAGACCCACCAATTCCAATAATCACCTTAATTCTGCATTTCCCTGATTTTATTAACTTAAATGGGACCCATAATCCAATTGCAGCACAGACTCCTTTAAATCAGAGAGAGGGCTCTGCCTCTGTCCTGAAATATCCATGACAAATCCAGGCTGGATCCCTCAGGCAGCCCTCCCACACCTCAGGGCTGAAGGCTCAAACCTCAACCCAGCCAACCAACAGATAGCATTTGTTATAAAATAACAGCCAAAAAATTATTAAAAATCAACAACATAGGACTCCTCATTTTAAAGGTGAAATTTGTGCTCAACAGCCAATTAAATCAGGAGATATAAAGTAATTAATTGTTTATGCTTTCCCCTGTTCTGCAGGTGAAGGTGTGACCAAAATGATGAATTAATTTTTACACTTTGTTAAATATACTCTATTTTTAGTCTCACCCTTTCCTCCACTCCTGTGTTCATATTTCAATTCTGTTTAAGAGGTTTTTTAATAAGTATCTACAGATGATGCCAAAATCTTTCTCTTTCCTGATGATCTGATTTTAATGCCAAGGTCACACTGGGCTGGGTGAGGGTTTGGGGTTAGGGTTGGAGTGACATTAAATGTCCATTAAATGTCCATTAAATGGAGTGACATTAAACTCTGTCTCAGAGTTGACAGAGAAGCACCAAAGTAGATGCTATTTAATTATCAATGTAAATCCAGTCAGAGTGACTCCAAAATTCCCTCACACAAATTTCTCAGGACTCACATTTTCCTGCCTCCAAACAATAAAAGGTTTTGTCCATCCCCCTTCCTGGGACTTGTGGAGAAGATAAAGGGATTTTTGGAGCACCTTCTGGACATCAATTGCTCTTCTATAATCACAAAAATATCTGTTTTCTCCCCACACCTCCTCCAAGGAACGCCCATCCCACATCTCCCGATTTTCCTCCAATGTCCCACATCTAAAGGAGTCCAGACTGATCCATCCTCACCCTGTTTGTGCTGCCATCAAACAGCTCCATTTTCCTCTCCCTCTGCCTTCAGGACACCCCACCAAGCTGTCATTCCTTAATCCCAGCCTGTTTTCCAGGTCAGCAGCTCCATCTCTCCAGATTAGCACCTCGCCCACGGATTGTCCTCCCTGCGCCTTTGGAACCCACACCCGCCAAAAGTATTTCCAAAAACCTCTGCAAAGGGTGGGCACTGAGCCACACTGAGCCTCTCAAACACATCAAATCCATGAAGGACAGAAGGGAATCCCATCCACCCCACAGGCAGCAAAAAACATGGAATGTTTAGGGCGTGGAAATAGTTGGAGCTGAGTTTTCCTGCCTTGAGGCAAACCCAAGGGTTTGGTATCACTCACTGCTCAATTCTGCCACTAATTTCACTCCATGCCCATATTCCCAAACCTAGACAGGGCTTGGAGCCACCTGGGATAGGGAAAGGTGTCCCTACCTATGGCAGGAGGTGATTGGGATGGGATGGGATGGGATGGGATGGGATGGGATGGGATGGGATGGGATGGGATGGGATGGGATGGGATGGGATGGGATGGGATGGGATGAGATGCGATTTAAGGTCCCTCCAACCCAAACCACTCTGGGATTTTATAACTCTAACCTGACTTATTAAAAGCCTGCACTGAAAATAACAATTCTCTGAAGGTTCAGGATTAGTCGGAATCTTTCTTGCAAAACCTCCCAAACCCATTAAAGTCCTGGGAAGATTAAATGTAAATATGAGTAGCACTGATTCCAAAGAGTTGGTTTGTTGTCCCAGCTCTTGATTTCCAGTTTTCAGTCCATGAAGCACCTCCCTGTGCAAACACAACTGAATTTACATGGAATTTCCACGCTTCTCCCTTCCTCTGGCACTGGTTTGTTAGTGGAATTTACACTCACTGCAGACAGTCATTTTTTTAGCTGAAAGGTCTAAAGGCAAGGATTTCAAGCCAAAAATTCTAAATAATTCCACTCCAGCTGGAGATAAAAGGAACTACAGAATTATGGACACTCCTACATTACTCCTCTACATCCTAAACCCATCAAAACCTGGGATATAAAATGCCAGGATCTCACGTGATGCTCGACTGCTCAGGGCATCTTTGCCTTGAAAAATGCTGGATTTTGCCTTGGATTTGGGGATGGAAAGGACCCCAAAGCTCATCTCATCCCACCCCTGCCATGGGCAGGGACATTTCCACTGTCCCAGGCGGCTCCAAGCCCTGTCCAACCTGGCCTGGAATATTTCCAGGGATCCAGGGGCAGCCACAGCTGCTCTAAGAAATCCATCCCAAGGCCTCACCATTCCACAGGGAAGAACAGCAGAGGGCATTTAGGTCCTCTCTGGGTCATTAATTTCCACCCAATTAAGCAGTATTTGAGGTTCTGGCTCAAATTAACAGAAAATAAAACATTCCACTACTGAATCCCAGAGAGAAAAGAGGGAAGGAAATCACACAGAAGAATATAGGAATTATTTTCTATCCATACAATATGGGATGTGGTACATTTTTGACAGCAGAGAGGGCTCAGTAAGATTTATTTTATGTCATGAAAGGAAAGAAAAATTTGAAATTTGCTCTGAAAATGTTTTGTCACAAACTCCACAATTCTGCTATCATTTTCACCTTGCATTAATTCTGTTTCAGAACTCCTCTTACGCACAGAACCAGATTTCCACATAAAATATCTGCTGTGAAAAGCAAAACAGCTTGAGGCCAAATGGAACAATCTGACCCTTTCTGAGTGATTTACTCTTTTTTGTAATCAAATCTAAATGCAATTAAAATCAACATGTTCCTGTACAGAACTCTTGGCATGACAGAGAATTAAACAACCCCAAGCCCCTTCCAACAAGCATTAAATGTCACTCCATAAGGTTGACAGAGAAGCACCAAAGTAGATGCTATTCAATTATTAAATATAATTTGGGTTATTTTTCAAGAGCGATGACTCCAGAGTCACCAGGGAGCTGCAAGGAACTGTAACTGGAGTTTTGACATCTGAAATGATTTTTTAAATAATTCATGGGTCCTAGCAATGCTTTACTCCTGAGTTTTTTCTATTGTTTAGATGAAAATGAATCATTCGTGGTGGGGGGAAGAAGGATGAACATCTGCTGACAAGCTGGTAGCAGAGAGGGGGGATGTGGACAAGCATCTGTTCCCAGCAGCTTGGGAAGGGACTGGGAGAAATTCCCAGCAAGAAATAAATCACAATTCCCAGATGGGGCAGGGGTTTGTCCCTCCTGGAGTGGGGGATGCTCTGCAAGGGAGCTGCCCCACTCCTCACTGGGGTTTCACCCAGAACAGTTCCACTGAAATGTCTCTAAGGCTTTGCATTCCTTTGATCTCAGATTATTACACCCTTTTTTGTGGGGAAAAATCCTTTCTTAATTCAAGGTCCTGTGTTTTCTTTGATCACAGAGTGCAATCTTTTTCCTTGGAAAAGGAAATCCTTTAGGAAGCAACTGCTCCCCAGCACTGCCAAGCCCTAATTCCTGTCCCCAAGTGCCACATTCCTGGGACACCTGCAGGGCTGGGCACTGCCAAGCTCCCTGGGCAGCCCCTGCCAAGGCCTGAGCACCCTTTGCATGCAGAAATTGCTGCTGCTGTCCCAGCTGAGCCTCCCCTGGCCCAGCCTGAGGCCCTTTCCCCTTGTCCTGTCCCTGTTCCCTGGCAGCACAGCCCGACCCCCCCTGGCTGTCCCCTCCTGGCAGGGAGTTGTGCAGAGCCACAAGGGCCCCCCTGAGCCTCCTTTGCTCCAGGCTCAGCCCCTTGCCAGCTCCCTCAGCCCCTCCTGGGGCTCCAGACCCTTCCCCAGCTCCCTCAGCCCCTCCTCACTCTCAGCACTTCCATGCCTTGGTGAATTTTGGTGGGATTTTTTCACGCTGCAGAGAAAATTGACCATTTCCACTCCCACCTGTCCAGAGGGAAGAACTCAGCAGAACACCCCGAAGTGGAGAAGGGATTTCACTCAGATTGGCCTTTTCAGGAAGCCACAAGTTCCCTGCATCAAACACCAGCTGCAGGACAAGGGATTTATCCACCACACCACCCCTGTGAGGGATTTTGGTACAGATCTCCAGCAGGCAACGTTTATCATGGAAAACCTTTCCTGGTGAGAATGACCTTAGCATGGACACTGGAGTTAGCAAAATTATCTCAACCTCCTTCCACCCAGCATAAATCCCACCTCCCTTGCTTCACCCCTGTTCTCCTGCTCCTCCAGGAACACCAATGTGCTGCCACACTTCAGCCATGATAAATCCCAATTGGAAATTCCCAACTGGAATTTATCAGGGCTGAAGTGCAGCCTAGTGATCATAAAAGCAGGTAGAAATTATTCAGTGATTTCCAGAGGGGCTTCTGAAGCTGTTTCAGGTCATTCCCTAAATCCCACAATCTATCCCAAAATATTCCTGCTCCATCAACAACCCACAACTGATCCAAGAGCAATTCAGCATCACCAGGAAGGGGAGAGAAAATGAGGATTATCACTATGGAATGTCTTACACCTCAATTATGGACTAACTGATTAATGCAAACAGAGCAGAGACACCAAATTTCTTGTTTGGCAGTTTGGTGAAGAGAATAATTCTTCAATTCCCCAATTTAAACAAACTACAGCAAAAAAATTGTCACAAATGAACTTTTTCTCCCCTGAAAGTTTTCTTGGAACAGCAGCCAAGCTGAATTCAACAAAATCTACATATGGAGGTAAAATATTTCACTACCAAGGAAACGTAGCAGAATTTACTCAGGGCAAAGTGTTTGTTGTAAAGAGGAAATACTAAAGAAAGAAATGCCTAAAATAATTTCTACTACTCAGTAAATCTCCAAAGCAGACTCTGCAGCCCAGCTAAATGTAACTTTAAGAAGGCAAAAAAAAATTAAAAACCTCAAGCCCAGCTGCAAATAGAGAGTTTAGCTATTTTATAGCAGAAAATGCTGTAAAACCCCACACCTGGGAGGGAGAGGAGATGGATGCAGGCAGGCACTTGGACACTGCTTTTTGCTCCCCAGTGTGACATTTTGGGAAAGGTGGGGCTGGGACATTGGCAACTGAATTTCAGGAGAAATTTTGGTCTGGTTTTGGGCGACTCAGATGTGCTGGTCCTCTCTCATCGCTCTGTTCTCCTCAGTGCTTTAATAAAACAAAGCAATAATCCAAATTACCAGGAAATCAGATGGAAAAGGGGAAGAAGAGGGAGAAGGTTCAGAGAATTCAGTGTAGGTAATAAGCACTAATCACAGGCTCTGAGTTAATGAGCAGAGTGATCTTAAACTGCAGCGTGAATTAAACAGATTCATTTCCAAACGGGATTCATTTCCCAGCTTACATGGCCCTGGTGGTGCCTTGAGAAGGCTGGTCTGGAAAAGAGGCCAGACAGAGCTAAAGAATAAAGCAGGGATTTATTAAAAGGATCTCCTCCATGCATCCACCTTGGGCAGCACAAGAGCCCAGCCAGGGCTGCACCCAAGGTGAACCAAAATGGGCACAAAATGGACACCCGATCATGGGGTCTCTAAATGTGATTTCCCCCTTCAGCCCTGAGTTTTTGATTAAAAATTGATGTCAGTTCTCTTCGAATATTGCTGGCAATGCCCACCATCACCACAAGCCCGGCCCATGAGCTGCCCTGATGGATTTTTTGGGGCTGGTGGAGTTGATGCCTTGTGAAGGCTGCCCTAGAACAGGGACCAGGAAGAGCTAAAGAATGAAGCAGGGATTTATTAGGAGGTCTCCATGGATCCACCTTGGGTACTACAAGAGTACAGCCAGGGCTGCACCTCAGATGAACTTAAAATGGACACAAAAATGGATTCCAGGTTATGGGGTCTGCCACTTTGATCAGTTCTGCTCCATTTGCATATTGGAGTTAATTGTCCAATTCCAGCTTTAGCCCATGCAGTCCCATCCTTGTTTTTCTCTCTCCAGCCCACATTGTTTGTGCTCTTGGGTCTGAAATTTGGATCATTTGTCCTTGGTCCCCAGCCAGAGAAGGAATTGTTTTGTCTCCCTGCTTTGTGCACAGAACTCCCCATCCCCTAAAATGAAGCTCAGAACTGCACACTAAACCAGCACAGAATCTGAAAAATATAAAAGCTAAAACCTGAGGTATCACTGTGCTCCAGGAGAGGCTGGAAAGGGGAGATGGAGAGCTGCTCCTGGAGCTCTCCTCCCTGAGCACATCCCAGATAATCACAGGTGGAGAAGGAGACAGGGCTGGATATTCCTCAAGCTCCAGAGCTCCATTGTTCTCCCGCACTGGGGGAATCACTCACTGGGGGAACAACTCTGAGTTATCATCTGTCTTCTCCCTGGAGCTGATATGGAATAATTGCTGCTCCTTGTCTTCCTTGGGATCTCTCCTCACGGCTCAAAGCAGACCAAGACCCTCCCCAGTTTTGTTGTAGATAGCTCCTTTCATCCTTCTCTCATCCACACATCCCAAAAATTCTGTTTGTGGCCTCTGGGCTGCACCACTGGAGGTTTGCTTTGGCAAAATCCTACTTCTGGCAGGGGGAGCAGGGATGGGGCTCTCCAAAACTTGGGAGAAATCAGGAACAGCAGCAAGGACAGTTCAGCACTGGGGTTTTTAATCCAAATGCTGCTTTGCAAATGAACACTGGAGCAGGGTACAGGAAAGTTCCTGCAATTTTCACCACTTTCCATTAATTTTTTGTCTTTATTCCAAATGCACCGCCTGGCCTTGGGCACTGCCAGGGATCCAGAGGCAGCCACAGCTTCTCTGGAAATTCATTCCAGGGCCTGCCCACCCTACTGGGGAACAATTCCTAATTCCCAATATCGCATCCAGCCCTGCCCTCTAGCACTGGGAAGCCACTCCCTGTGTCCTGGCACTCCAGGCCTTTATCCAAAGCTTCTCTCCATTTATATATGCTTTTATTTTGATATTATTATAACATTAAAATATTGTATCTACCCATTTACATTTTTACTTCAGACACAGAAAAATTGATCTTTGTTTCCTTACACCATTTTTGGGGTGACTCTCCTTATCTAAGCTACTCATTGCTAATTCCAGCTGCTTTCCCCTCGCCATGAGAAGGCTGAAATTCCAGGATGAGCAAGCCTGGAACACATCCCCAGCCCCAGGGCTTACCCCAAGCCTTCCCTATATTTCCCTGCTAACAGTGATGAGGGGTGACAGCCCATTAAGGAACAAGCCTGAGCATCCTTCCCTGGGTGCCACAGCAATCCCAGAGCCTGGCATGATGCAGCAGCTGGAAAACAAGAACTGGCAGAGAGAGAGGGGATGGGGAAATTGGGATGGGAAAATCCAGCCAGCCCCAGGATGCAGCAGCAGCATCTCCATGTGGGGATTGAACACAAGCAATTGGAAAAGATGATTTGCTTGGCCTTATTCATTTATTTGCTGCAGGTTTCTCAGGGTTGGCTGGGCAAAGCTGTCCCACACTGGCATAAACATTCCTACAGCACCGAGGGTTTTCCCAGGATCTGCTTTTCCTCTGTTCTCACTCTCATCCCACCCCTACCATGTCAGGGACACCTTCCACTGTCAGTTCCAGCCTGGCCTTGGGCACTGCCAGGGATCCAGGGGCAGCCACAGCTGCTCTGGGCACCCTGTGCCAGGGCCTGCCCACCCTGCCAGGGAACAATTCCCAATTCCCAATATCCCATCCAGCCCTGCCATTTTAAAGAACATCCCTAGAGATCAAAGCCTGTCTCCTTCAAGACTCCCAGAAGTTTCCCTGTTCCCAACAGTTGTTAAAAAGCAAATTTAAAACAAAAGGCAAAGCACAGGATCCATCCCTATGTACTCCACTTCCTACTTCCTATTTGTGTTTGTTAAATATTTCACCCTCTAAAAATCCAACTCAGGCTGCTGCTCCAAAAACAGGGGGGGAAAAAAAGCAAAAGTATCAGTCCAGGAAATAAAAACTGCATTCTGTTGTCGTGGCAACAAAACTTTTTAACAACATTAAGGATCTGATGGCTCATCAAGAGCTGCCTCTCGTTGTTATAGCAACAAAAACGTTCCCAGTAATTGCTTTTAAAGCTTTCCCTGTCTCCTTTGCATTTTTATAAACACCCCGATACAATAACGAGCTCTTAGTAAAAGGAAGGAGCTTCTTGCCTTTTGGCAAAGCAAGAAACACTGGCAGGGATTTAACGAGGCAATTATTGTGGGACTCATCAGTGGAATGAGTGTGGATCCAGGGAAAGGGGTGCTGGTGACTCCAACCCCAAAGCACTGCTGGAGAACTCCTCAGGAATCTCAGGGTTGGGAAAAATTTGCAGCCAGAGCCAAAATTTGGATGGAGAACAGTCAGTTGTTGTTGGAACCCTAAATATTGAGAATTTTTTCTGTGCTAACACTGACCCCCAAGAGAACACTGCATTTGACCTGAGGCTGTGGAGAAGCTTCCAAAGTTAAATTATAGAACTGGGATTATAGGTGTGCAGTTTGAATAGAAGGGTGTAATATCACATGGTAAAAAAACTTAAAGTTTTAGAATATAGTAACATATATTTATAACAAGGTAGAAAATTTAAGACAGAAGCTACTCCTTCACCTTCTTCTCCATGAGCTTAATATTGTATAATTCAAAAGTACTCATTGTAAGACACTAGTTAATTAAGTTAAAAATAAGAATAATTTAAGTGCCATTTAATAATTAGATGAATTTCATAATTATACTTAAAAAGCCTTGTAGAAAAAGAAATACAGCTCAATTTTTAGCTTATTAGAGTTAAGTATTTTAGAAATAATATAGAAACTTATAAGTTTATAATAACATATATATAAACTTATATAGAAACATACATATATATACACTTATATAGAAACTTATAATGTAAATATAAGCTTCTATATTGAATAAGTTTCTATATATGCTTCTATATATAAACTTAAAGAAACTTTTAATACAAATATATATAAATAATATAAAATAATGTAAACTTAATATAAAGTTAGTAAAACATTATTATATTATATTATATTATATTATATTATATTATATTATATTATATTATATTATATTATATTATATTATATTATATATATTATATTATATTATATTATATTATATTATATTGTATTACATATTATATTATATTATATTATATTATATTATATTATATTATATTATATTATATTATATTATATTATCGAAATATAATAATAAAATATATATTATTTGTATAAAATAATACAACCTTGTATTTGTGTGCTACGAATTGTATAATACAAATTTGTATTACAGTCTCACAGTTTGCGAGACTAAATACAAATAAGAGCTAATAAACATCTGAGTCCAAACAAGAAATACCATCTCACACACTTAATCCCAACCTTAACACAAAAGAAACAAAAATCGACAAGTTACAGTCAGGATTTTACTGCCAGGCTGCATCATAAAGATGGCAACAGTGCCCCAAAGTCCAGGATGATGAAATAATCAGGAATAAAACCCAACTGTGGCCCCTGCAGATGGGTAAGGGCATGCACTGGCAGGGATTTATTGCTGCTGGTGACTGGGTAACACCTCCAGGATATTCCAATTTCACTCTTCCCTCCCCTGGGAAAAATTCCCCTGAATATCTGGGATTTCAGCCTCAATTCAGGTGTGGGATGCAGGGGGTTCATTTAGGGATAGCTCTGGAATAAGGAAGGGTTTACACAGTGGTTCTTTCTTTTTTTTTTCCTCCACAAATTCCAGCAATTTTCCCATTTTTATTTGGACTAAGCATCAGCAGATTCCCCAAAACTGCCACTGTGCCTCTCTGTATGTGAGGAGCAAAAAAACAAAAAACCAAAAACCATTTAACTCCATGAACTGATGGATATTTTGAAATGCTTAAAATTAGCCCAACTGCCTGGAGCTGTTTGAAATGGAAATTCTATTTTTGGTCCCTTTTCCAAAGGAATCACAGCCAAGCAGGCTCAGGGCCTGCCTGCATCCCTCTCCAATAGCCAGGGATCCCAAATAAATCTCTTTTTTTGAGGGGAATAATGGGGGTATAATGAAACAATGCTCAAAAGCAATGAATCAGCTCAGCCTTCTGCCAAGGTGAAGAGGAGATCAGGTGATTTTGGAGTGCCAGGAAACAGCTGAAATATTGGTAGGGCCTGTGGAAATGCCAAAAAGGAGAGAGGCTTTAATCTGGAAATATGAGTTCATGGAAATGCATTTTCCAAGTATGGAAAATCAAGGGAAACTGAGGCAGTGCAGCTTCAGGCTTGTAAAAATACAGTAATTTTTCAAAGAATCATGAAAATATAGTAATTTTTTTATAGAATCATGGGAAGATTTTGGTTGGAAAGGGCATGGGCAGGGACACCTTCCACTGTCCCAGGCTGCTCCAAGCCCCATCCAGCCTGGTCCTGAACACTTCCAGGGATTGCATTTTCCACGAGCCAAAAAGCAAATTTTGCATTCCAATCTCTATTTCTAAACCCACTTTCCACTGAATTTCCCTCCTCAAGAGGGTTTGGCTTCAGGGAGTAAAAAAGCAAGGGCTGAAGCAGCCCCATTATTCCCCTAAAAATATCACCAAATAAAAGAAATGTCTCTTTGCGGGGGAATTCTGCAGCAGAGGAGCTGTATATTCCTGCAGAAAATATCACAGGATCCCACCATGCCACTGGCTTCACTTCAGGCAGGGAAAAGGATTTTTCCTGAATTTATGACAATTCCAAATTATCTTCTGGAAGTCCATATACAGAATTTTTTGTACATGTGGAAAGTCAGCTCTTTAACCACCACACTGCACTGAGCATCAAACCATTCTTTTGGCAATGAACTGGAGTCAAGTGAGGTGCTTAATTAATTAATTTTTAGTGTAATTTTAGTGAATTAAAAAGGCCCAGGGACCTCCAGGGATTTGGATTCCAAACCAGCACACGTTTAGAGGAACACAAAGCCTGTTCTGATGATCCCAAATCTTCCAGGACAACAAAAGGCACCAGTCCCACCCCAACCCCTCCATCACTGCCTGGATCTGTGTCCTGCAGGAGTCCCTTTATTTATCTGCTTTTCATTATTCTGCTAAAACACCATTATTGGCACATTTCAGGATTGCTGCAGGCACCATCAGAGTGGGAGCAAAGCACTTGATGAAACAGAAAAGCACCATGTAAATGAAAAACTCTTCATGCACTGCGAGAACTTGTTAGGGCAAAAGCAACTCGGGAGGAAAAAAAAAAAAAACTAAACTAAATTAAATTTGTCTCATGTTCCAAATCATTTAAGTCTCTAATTTGAGGCAAATATTGTCAAAGCATTTCTAAAGCTGTTTGAAACACAAGAAACTGCAAGGCAGTGTGTTACCACTATTGCAGGCTGAGTTTATGGTGGGGAGTCTCAGCCAGCTCCATTTGCTGCTTTTTAATGTTGAAATTTGAGGAGTTTGGTCAACACCACATTCACAGAACACCAGGTTGGGGTGGGAAGGAACCTTAAATCCCATCCCATTGTGCCACCCCTGCCATGGCAGGGACACCTTGCACTGTCCCAGGCTGCTCCAGCCCTGTCCAATCTGGCCTTGGGCACTGCCAGGGCCTGCCCACCCTTCATTCTCCTGATCTCCCTCAGGAATCTCCACCCTGGCATTCCATGGGAAACCCACAAACATCCCCAAAGCTTGCTGTTGGTCCTTCCAAGAGGGAAAGGCACTTCATCACAAAAACATGGAACAACCACGGATGATGCCCCATCCAGACTGAGGTGCATTAAGAATCACTACAAGAACAGCACCAACACATTTTCATGCCAAAACTCCTCCTTGGCTTTGCTTCCTGGGAGAAGCAATCCCTATTTATTGCTCTTTGCAGATAAACAGCATCCAGAGGGGTGATCCCTTAAATTTTAGCTTTTATATTTTTCACATTCTGTGCTGCTTTAGTGTGTGGGTCTGAGCTTCACATTAAGGGATGGTGAGCTCTGTGCACAGAGCAGGGAGACAAAACAATTCCTGCTCCAGCTGGGGATCAAGGACAAATGATCCAAACCTCAGGCCCAAGAGCACAAACAGGATGAAGAGAGAAAAAGAAGAAGGTTGGGACTTCATATTCTAAAGCTGTAATTGCACAATTAACTCCAATATGCAAATGGAGCAGAACTGATCAAAGTGACAGACCCTGTAGCCTGGGTGTCCATTTTGTGCCCATTTTGGTTCACCTTGGGTGCAGCCCTGGCTGGGCTCTTGTGCTGCCCAAGGTGCATGCATGGAGGAGATCCTTTTAATAAATCCCTGCTTTATTCTTTAGCTCTGTCTGGCCTCTGCTCTAGGGCAGCCTTCACAAGGCATCAGGGAAATAGCCCTTTCCTGTCCCTGTGATGGGACAACCCCAGACCAGCTGTGCTCCTGAGCATTCCCAGCAGGCTGCAGCTTCCCACAGGAACCCTGTCCCTTAACTGCTCCCCAATCCCTGGCAGCTGTGGCCAGAGCTGCTGTTTGATGGGTTCACACCATCCCATTCCTCTCCTGGACTCCTTGGCCGGGTGGCATTTGGAACGCAAAGGATGTCCCAACAGCAAGGACAGCAGAGGAGGCATGAGGTTTGTTTGAGTCACCTCTCTTGACACATCAGCTCATCTCCACGTCATTGTCCTGCAGTGACACACATATCCTGCTGCTCTGCTGCCTCCCCTGAGGGAGTTCACTTTGGGAAAAGGAAAAATGCCAGACTGATCTGTGTGTGCTGCTGTGTTCAATCCAGGTGGAGCCCAGAGCTGGGCAGGTGAGCAGAGCTCACCCACAGGATCTGAGGATCATAGAACTGCTGAGGTTAAAAAAGGCCTCTAAGGACATCAACAACTGTCCCCCAGTGCTACATCCACACACTTCCATGCAGCCCTGGACACCCTGTTCCAAGGCCTGAGCACCCTCTGCATGCAGAAATTGCTGCTGCTGTCCCAGCTGAGCCTCCCCTGGCCCAGCCTGAGGCCCTTTCCCCTTGTCCTGTCCCTGTTCCCTGGCAGCACAGCCCGACCCCCCCTGGCTGTCCCCTCCTGGCAGGGAGTTGTGCAGAGCCACAAGGGCCCCCCTGAGCCTCCTTTGCTCCAGGCTCAGCCCCTTGCCAGCTCCCTCTGTATCAAAATTACCCCAAACTAATGGCTTAGGGTTGGTTTCTTTTCCATTCCAAATCCAAGAAAATAAATGTCACCACCCCAGTGAGGGAAAACAAAAAAAAAAACAAAACAAAAAAAAAAAAAAAAAAAAAAAAAAAGGCAATATTTTCATGTCTAACTGATTTATAAACAGAAGGTGTTTTTCCTTCTCTAACTGCTTCAGCTTTTATATTTTTCAGACTCTGTGCTGCTTTAGTGTGCAGTTCTGAGCTTCACATTAAGGGACGGTGAGCTCTGTGTGCAGAGCAGGGAGACAAAACAATTCCTGCTCCAGCTGGGGACCAAGGACAAATGATCCAAACCTCAGGCCCAAGAGCACAAACAACAGCAGGATGAAGAGAGAAAAAGAAGGTTGGGACTTCATATTCTAAAGCTGTAATTGCACAATTAACTCCAATATGCAAATGGACCAGAACTGATCAAAGTGACAGACCCTGTAGCCCGAGTGTCCATTTTGTGCCCATTTTGCTTCACCTTGGGTGCAGCCCTGGCTGGGCTCTTGTGCTGCCCAAGGTGGATCCGTGGAGGAGATCCTTTTAATAAATCCCTGCTTTATTCTTTAACCCTGTCCAGCCTCTGTTCTAGGTCAGCCTTCAAAGACATCAACTCCACCAGCCCCAAAAAATCCATCAGGGCAGCTCATGGGCAGGGATTGTGGTGATGCTGGCCATGGCCAGCAATATTTGAAGAGAACTGACATCAGTTTTTAATCAAAAAATCAGGGCTGAAGGGAGGGAAATCTCATTTAGAACCAGGAGAAGCAAGATTTCCAGCAGCCCCCATTCCCAACGCCCACAAGGGAAAAGAAATTGCATTGGAGTTATTATTTTCTCTGCTTTTGTCCAAGTTGGAATTAACATGCACTTTCTAGGACCTGTAAAACTGTGAACAGGAGCTCAGAAGGTGCCTGTCAATGGATGCTGCATCCCCAGGAAGAGATAACAGGAGAAAGGATCCCACCCTCAGGTTCTTGTGGAGACAACAGGAAAAACCAGTTCATGGGTTATGAACTTATCCCACTCCTGCCCCTAAAAGGACAAATCTTCCCATGCCTAAAAGGATTCCCAGGCTTCTCTTTCATGTGCTCCTCACCTTCTTCTCTGACAACTCAAAATCCTGACCCAAATGCAGCTCTGATGTGAGACAGGAATTAAAGGCATGGAAAGCAAGGATAGGCCTGACTGATAAATCACTCAAGGAAGAGGCTTTGTACTCAAGCCCCACAAGGTGCAAACCACCTGTGTTTGCCAAAAAGAGAAAGGAAAATGACAGGGAGAAGCTCTGCCACAGGGAGAAAAAATGGGCAACCTAAAATGGAACAGCAATTTCTAATTTTATGGAACAGTATTTCTAATTTTAGCATTTATCTCATATTATTTTTATATTCCAATCCACTCCTAGTTAAGTTACAAATATTTAAGTTATAAATATTAGCATTGAGTCAGGTCTAGCTGTTCTTTCACAAGAATAATAAAATATTATTATTATGCCAATTTTTACAGTTCATACCTTTAACCTCTCATTAAACTGATAGCTACAAAGCTGGGCCATTATTTGTAATTAAATCTTAAAAGGCTCATGAACATTCAAATTATCTTCACATGCATCATACTATTTTAATAATTAAAGAGAGAATTTAAAAAAATAAAAACTACCCCCCATCCCTAAAAACCTTACCCAATCCCTGGAAAACACAAAGCAGCAAATGACAGATGAAGTTTGGTGCCAGCACAGGAAATTAAAATTTCCCACTGGCACGTCCTGCTTTCCCAATGAATGGCAAGGAAATTTCAGTATTGCATGAGGAATGTTTTTATTGCTACTGCTTCTAAAATTAAGGATAACCCTGCAATATCATCTTCCAGGAACAAAGATGTTGAAATAGTGACAGAAAATGCATTTAAAAGCTAAAATAACTCATCCCTCTTGGTTTGCAATGCTCCTGGTTAATCAGATCCAGAGGAATTAAGTTTGGACAACACTTCCAAGGATGCACAGGGTGGGATTTTGGGGTGTCTGTGCAGGGCCAGGGTTGGCTATGATGACCCCTGTGGGTCCCTCCCAGCTCAGGATATTCCATAAATTTATTTGGAGATGAAAGGTATTTTGGTGGCTGTAGGAGATACCAGAAGTTTGGCCACTCCATTTTTTCCTTTGGCTACAGAAATTCCTCCCCATCTTATTCCCAGAAGCAGCATAAGTGACTGACCATAAAAACCTGGATTTCTAATTAAATCTAATTATTGAGCTCCGTACCTGAGCCATGGGCTGGGCTTTTCTTTAGAATTTAACCAAGTGCTGTGGCTCAAATGCCAAACTTCCCACACCCCCTGTGTGGATGCATTATCCACTTCCCAGGCTGACTTTTCCCCCTTTTTTTTCCCAAATCCTTTATTCCTTTGGCATGCTCTGATGATCCCACAGTCTGTTTTGTGCTAGGATCAGCTGGGAATTCAATAAAATAACCACTATTTTAGCCAGAAATTGCTCCCAAGCCTTGAGCAACACCATCTGCCACACGTCCTCCTCCAGATGTGCAGGAATTTCTGAGCATCACTGCAGTGCCCCCACAAAGGTCTCGCCAGCTGTTGCAGCTGATTTGCGTATTTAATCCAGATTTGTCTTCATTTCAAGCAGCCACTTTCATCTGAAGCTGTTGTTAATTCTGCAAAGCAGTTCAGGGAATGCTGATGGATCCTGGCAACCTCACCTGACACCTTCTCCTTTCCATCCCAGAAATTCATCAATTCATTCCCTCATTTGCATGCCAGGTGCATTCCCTCTTTCTTTCTCCTAAATATTAACACCCATCAAAGCCAGGTGAGATTTTCACCTGGGCTTGGCTGAACAACCCAGGGCTGCTTTGGATTTCCAGCAGCAGAAAGGAAAACCCTGCAGGAACTTGGGAAATCGTCATATTATTGACAATAAACAATAGATATAATAATATATTTCTGTTTTAGAAATAGATATAATAATATCTTTCTGTTTTAGATGAGTTCAGTGAGAGGATTCCCAGAATGGTTTGGGATGAGGGGACCCCACAAAGCTCTCGTGGTCACTCCTGGCTCTGTCAGACATGGACATCCCAACCTGCTCCACTGGGATAATCAATAAAAAGCTGAGATTTCCACTGGGATAATCAGTAAAAAAACTGGGGATTTTATGTCTTTCTTTTTTTTCTAACCTTGGCTAGTTTGTCCTCACACCTCCAGCTGAGAAAGATGTGGAATGAACATCCCCACTGGGAGTGCCAAAAGCCTGGATAAGCTGCCAGACTCACTCTGGAGATGGGATTTGGGATTCTGAGGACATGGGGAAGTTGTGCTGATGTAATTAGAGTGGAGGCATAATTAGGTTTCTCCACTAATTTGGCACTTGACACAGGCCACACCAGAGACCAAGGATGATTTTGAGGCAATTTTCTCTACTGGTACAAACTCACCTACATGCAGCAGAGAGAAAAAAAGAGTTTTTAAGATTGACAAATGGGATTTCCTCCACAAAATCCTACAAATTGACATTTGGAAAACTGTTTAGAGGATGCTGCTTCCACATTTTTTGGTAACAGGTCACCCAAAGTGTAAAGAATCACTTGCGGTTGCGCCATTTCCTTCCTGAGAAATGGATCCCCCAAAATTCCCTGCAAGCTTCAAACAAAGGCAGAAAAAATCTATTTCTGTTTAAAGAACTCTATTTAATGGCATCCAAAAATAGACATTTATCGGAGGATGAAGCTGAGGGGTTCCTTGCTGCTTCAGAGGAGTGGCTGTGTTATTCCTGCCTTTGAAATCCAGCATGAAAACAGGGGGTTCAAGGAATAATCTTGGGTTTATTCAAATAAAAATTGTGTTAATCTGCTTTTTTCCCCCTTCCCTTTTTCCTTTGTGCTTCCCATCTTTTTCAGCTGCTGAACCAACTGCAGGCCCAGCTGATTCTGTGGAAGCTGCAGGACAAAACACAAAACTATCCATGGAACATTACACCTCTTATAAACCCATCTATTTGAGGCTGATGCACACAAAAATATGATTTTTAGCCTTTAACCTGTTATTTTCTTCCTGGATTGTTTGGTTTTCCTCTCACCCCAAGGAATAAATTCCTGCTTCCATTTAGGAGGAAGCACAAACCATGTTGTCATTACAACAGTGCTAAATCCTATAAATTTTTGTGCTGTGATGAAGCATCCAGGCACTTAGGGAAGGCCCTGGGAATTGAAAAGCAGGAGTTGAAAATCATCTCAACTCCTCTGGATTTTTAATAAAGATTTCTTACTTACCCCATCCTCCCTTCATGGGAATTATGAAGGGAGAAATTCAGAAATTCACTTCCTAAAAAAATCCCATTTCAGGATGGTTTAAGGAGCCAAAACAACCCCAGGATTTTCTCTCAGGTGGATGACCAGATTAAAGAAACTCCCTCACCACACCAGGGAATGGCAGAACCCTTTAGGATGGAAAAACCCTCTGAGATCAGCACTGCCAAGGCCACCTCTAATCCATGCCCCCAAGTGCCACACCCCACGTGGCTTTTGAACAATTCCAGGGATGGGGAATTGTTCAATTCCATCCATCACCTCCCAATGTCTGGCCACGTTTTCCAGGAGTAAATATTTCCCAATATGTGATTCAACACCCTCCAACACCTCATGGAAAGCCCAAAAACCCTTAAAAACTCCTGTGGGATGATGCCAAAGGAAGCAGGCAAGGGTTAAGGCTGGATCTTGGGTTCCCTCTGTTTATCCTTGGGGATGGAGGTGGCACCAAGAGAGATGAGGTGGCCAAGAAGGATTTTTTTTTTTTTTTGTTTTCTTGCCCAGGGAAAACCAAATTATGTCCTTAACCCCAGACTGTGCAGCCCCAAGGTTCTGTAACTTCATTGTAGGGTCTGGTGACAGAAGGGTTTGAGATGAGCACTGAGATATCCAAAGTAATAACAACCTCCCCAGAGCAGGAGTGGAAAAGCAACGGAGTTCTGGACATGAATCTTGAATTCACACCTGCTGGAGCGTGACAAGGCTTTGATGACAGCATAATTACCAACACAATAAGCACATTTCTGCAGATAATCCCTTTTATCACCCACAGGAGCCTTTTGTGCAGGGCCACAAGCGTTTCAATTGGGAACAAAATCAAGGCAGAGGTTTTAAAAGTGTTTCCAGCACAAAATATTGCGTTCTGACTCAGAAAAACTGTTAATAGATTAAAAATGAAAACATCAAAAAACCAAACCCACCAAGAAAAAAAAAAAAACCACTAAACTTTAAAGATCCTCTTTGCCCCATTTGTGGAAAATCACCTTTTTCCCACTAAGCTCCATCACCATCATCTTTTCAAGGAAGGTTTTAGCCAATGGGACTCTCATGGCTAATGAAAAATTGAATTATTTAAAATGCTCAAACTTTATCAGAAGGACTTGACATCTTCAGCCAGAGGGTTCCTCTCTGGGATACCTCCCAAGCTCTGCCCAAATGGCAGTGGGAAGCTTCAAAAAACAGGGATAGGTTCTTGTACATCTAAAAAAAATTCAATTTCATCTGCCCAAATGGCAGTGACAAGCTTCAAAACACAGGGATAGGCTCTTGTACATCTAAAAAAAATTCAATTTCATCTGCCTTGGGGGGAAGGACGGAGGATTCCCGAGGACGTTTGGAAAATTTTGTGGGCTGGAACAGAAGTGGCTGCTCCATGTAGAACCAGGGAGAGGTATTATGTGGGGAAGAGGAAGGATTTCTCCCAGAAACCATGAAGAAACTGGCACTAAAAGGAGGACAAGTATCATTTTCGAAGCAATTATTGCCCTGCACTGGTGACGAGATAAAGCTGCAGTTGCCAGCATCGTTTTTGGGAAAAACAAGAGAAAGGCTTGGCTTAATGAGACAAATTTAGTTTAACACTCCTCAGATAAACCCACTTTTGACTGAAGTCACCTCAGCCAGTCGCCGAGGCATGAAAATTGAAGTCCCTGAAGCGCTGTACAAACGCTGACAAATTATCTCATTTTATCAAAACAGCCCGGGGAGGAGGGGTTTTGCCAAAGGCAACCACAGTGAGAGCCAGGAGAGGAGCTTAAGAGGCTGCCAGGCAGTCCAAGGGATCATCCTTCATCATTTTGTAAGGAATCACTGCTTGGAAAGCTGCTCCCAACTAAAACACAACCGCGCAAAGTCCTCCCTGCCAGCAGTTTTCCAAGCTTGAATAGACACAGGAAGAGATCCACTAAACGGTGACAAGGAATGTGGCAGCCTGATATTTTCTGAAAAACCCTCTTTGCCCAGGATTTTCTCCCGAGAAGCCTCAGAAAGGAATGAAAACAATAATTATCTGATTGCTGCTGCTGTGTTTGCTGCTTGGGAATGTGGCTTGGACATTGTTTACCAACAGGTGAATGTTTGATGGGTTCCATGTGAATTTTTTTCAATTAATGGCCAATCACAGCCAGCTGTGTCAGACTCTGAGGGGTTAGTCCTGAGATTTCATTATCATTGTTGTTAAGCATTCTGTCTGTATCCTCTCTCTTTATTTAGTATAGTTTAGTATATCATTATATAATATATAATTAATATGTAATAGTTATGGTTTGACATTGGTACAATGCTAGTGCTTTTATGAAAACACATTCTCATATATATTATATAATATATATATAATATATATAATTATAATTATATGATATATCATATATATTTACTACATAACATATATTACATTACATCTTCTATTATATATCCTATTATATCTTATATTATATATCGTACTATATATCATATTACATAGATCATATTATATATAATATATATAATATTAATGATATATATATAATATATATTATATATTATGATATAATATATCATATCATATGATATATGATATGATATATCATATGATAAAATAATAAATCAGCCTTCTGAGAACAAGGAGTCAGATTCTCATCTCTCACCTCCTCCTGGGGACCCTAAAAGACCACAATTCCTGGGTAAATTCCTGCCACATGCTGCATAAAAATATCCCCAGCTCTGTGGTTTGGCACTGAAATTCTCAGGGAGTGAAGGAGGAGGGACACAGTCACTGCCTGATATTCTGAATTCTTCAGAGCTGAACTGATCAGAAGGGTTTGGATTAAAAAGGACCTTAAAATTCCATCTTGTTCCAACATGGGACATCTCCCACAATCCCAGGCTGCTCCAAATCCCCTCTGACCTGGCCTTGGGCACTTCCAGGGATCCATGGGCAGCCACAGCTGCTTTGGGCACAGGATGTAAGGAATGAGCTCTGTGCTGCCTTCAAGTCACAGCAACCCCTGTGGGGCTGCACCTCTGCCCTGCTCATCCCCCAGGCACTGCCAGAGAATTCTTGCCTCACGCCAGGGATTACCTATCCCAGTTTGTGTATGTTATTCCATACCCAAAACCACTCTGGAGCACCCAAAGGGCTCTTGCTGAGCTCCCTGGAGCAGAGGGAGGCTGAGGGGAGATTCACTGGGAGCTGCAGCTCCCAACTCTGCTCTCTGTGACAGGGACAGGACCAGGGAAGGGCTGGAGGTGTTCCAGGGGAGGCTCAGGTTGGATTTTAGGGAAAGGTTCTTCCCCAGAGGGTGCTGGGCACTGCCCAGGGAATGGGCACAGCCCTGAGGGTGCCAGAGCTCCAGGAGAGTTGCACACTGCTCCAGGGTGGCATTGTTGGGGTGTATGGGCAGGAACAGGAGCTGGATCCCTGATCCCTGTGGATCCTTCCCAACTCAGCACATTCCATAACTTTGGTGGCCGAAAAAAGCCAGGAATGGCACTGAAAATGCTGCAGAGCCACAGAGCAAAAGCCACTCTCTGCCTCCAGCAGCGCCTGGGTGAAACAGCAGCAAACAGAAATGCAGGAACCCAAAATGCAGGGAACTCCCAGAACTTTGGGCCTGGAAGCCAAAGTTTGGAATTAAACCCAGGATTTGATCTGAGACCTTGGAAAAGGCTTCCAAACTTAGGTGCTAGAAGAGAGAATGTGGATTTGTAGTTTAAAACAGAGACATGTTAAACTAAATAAACTCTAAAACCAAACTTTCCTTGAAGATATAGAAAAAATAATAGTTACTAGGGTAAACAGGAAGTTTAGAATGCAGTACTGTAGGTTTGTGTGTCATAACATGATTGTTTAAGAAAGCTTGCACTGTAACATGGGTCCATAGGATGAACTATTTAAGGATTAGGCCAAAAACATAAATATCCTTGTTGGCAGTGTTTTATTGGTCAATAAATCTTTAAAAGGGCTTGTAAGTAAAGGTCTTGTGACCTTCTAAACCATGCTGTAATGATGTGAGCTGAATTCCCCCTTCCTGTCTTTGTAGAAAATAAGAATATAAACCACATCATCAAGAACAGCTCAAAAGTCCTGTCTGTAACTCATTCGAACTCCCCACAAGTGAATTATCACCCAGAATGCTCCCAGTGACACTGATTTATGAGCTCCCACTCCTCCAGCATGAGGCAGAGAAGTGGAAACAGCCCCAGAGAGAGCAGGGATGTGGTCTGTGGGTCACACACAGACACACAGAGCCCTGGGAATTGCAGCACAGAGACCCCCCAGCCTCTGCAAAAATGACATTTAGCATCTTGCTCCATGCTGATTCCATCCTCACAAGCTGGAGAAATCACAAATGGGCCTTGGAAACAGCTCCTCTGGAGAATATAAAGATAAATATTCTAATATAATATAAAGTAAAATATTATATTAGAATATAATATAACATTAAATATTATATTAGAATATAATATTTTATACTGGAAAAATACCTAAATAATCAAAACCAGATAAATATAAATATAAATATAAATATAAATATAAATATAAATAATATAAATATAAATATAAATATAAATATAAATATAAATATAAATATAAATATAAATATAAATATAAATATACATATAAATATAAATGTAAAGCCACATCATCTTGTCACTACACCCTTGAGCTGTTTGAAAACGTTCAGAAATTGGATTTCTTTGTTTTTTTCCTGAGTTACAACCAGTAAAAAATTGAGATACAGTTGGGGAGTTCATTTAGGGATGCAGAAGAAAAGGTCTAAGGAAGATTTCCCTTTTCCAAGCAAAGACTTTTCCATTCCATTTCCACTGCAAGTGATGCTGGGCAGGGCCAGGGAGCCAGATACTCCCTGGGCGTGCCTGGAAAGGCACCCCAGGTAAACCATTGGAAAAATTTTGGATTGTCAACTCAAACCTCTTTCCAAACACTTCCACCACCAGCAGTGCTATCAAAGTCCTGCCCCCATGTAATCAATTGTCCCTTCTCTTCAGAAAAGAGAAAAATACAAAATTATTTTATATGTCAGAGCTCCACCCATGAAGTCACAGAGTGGAAAGAGAAGAGAGAACCTTTTCTGCAATACTTTTAAAAATGAGACTTTAATGGAAAAGAAAGTATGTTCTGGAGTTTTTAATTTTACTGGGATTTTTTTGTTTGTTTGTTTATTTTCAACTCCTTAAGTTGTGGATTTCCTCCCCACTGTTCCTTCTGCAAAACTTAATAACACCAGAAAAGTGTCGTGTGGCAGCAGTAGAGCAGTGAGGAGCAACAACAGCAAAATTACTGGAATTAATCACAAAAAAAAAGCCATCTGGTGTGCAAAGCAGTGGCTAAACCTCAGTAACCCTTCTAAAACAGGAAAAATCTGGAAAGGCAACTTGAAGGAGCAAAGCAGTAAATACAGAGGGGATTGGAGGAGTAAAAAGGGGTTGGGGACTTGGGGGAGCTCCAGACTGTTCGACCCCTTGTTAAGCACCTTGGGGCAGAAATGCTTGGATTTGTAATCCCTGTTTCTACCAAAAATCCTGATGAACCCCAATCCCAGAGCTCCTGAGAGCTGTCCTGCAGCAGCACAGGAGGGAATTGCAGAGAATGCACCCAAAGCAGCGTGGGCACCTGTGCTCAGGTGAGACCCCACCTGCAGGGCTGCCCCAGCACAGGAGGGAGAGCCCAGGGCAGGCACCAGCATGGGCAGAGGGATGGAGCAGCTCTGCTGGGAGGAAAGGCTGGCACAGCTGGGGGGGCTCACCTGGACAGGAGAAGCTCTGGGGTGACCAAACTGTGGCCTTGCAGGGCCTGAAGGAGCTGCAGGAAACATGGAGAGAGATTGGGGAGAAGGGATGGAGTGACAGGATACAGAGAATGGTCCCGACTGCCAGAAGGCAGGGATGGATGGGATATTGGGAATTAGGAATTGTTCCCTGGCAGGGTGAGGAGGGGCTGGAATGGAATTCCCAGAGCAGCTGTGGCTGCCCCTGGATCCCTGGCAGTGCCCAAGGCCAGGCTGGACTTTGGGGCTCGGAGCAGCCTGGGACGGTGGAAGGTGTCCCTGACATGGCAGGGGTGCAATGAGATGAGATTTCAACTCCCTTCCACCTCAAACCATTCTGGGATTCTGTGATCCCAAAGATGGGAAGGAGGTTTCCTTCAGAAACAAAGGATGTTTTCCCAGGAGTTGAGCTCTCCATGGATGCTGTGCCCACCTCCACAGAAGAACTCCAGGTTCCCCCTCCCTGTGACTCCCTCCCAGCTGATCTCAGCCCCACACCCAGCTCCCCTGGATGTTTGTGCACGATCCACAGCTGCTTCCCATGCACACACACAGCAGCAGCTTCCAAATATCCCCGGGTTTCCTGGGGAGACACGAGCACTGAGCAAAACCAAACCCTGGTAGCTCAGAGCAGCTTCGCGCTTTGCTCACAGGCACCCGACAAATATTTAATTCAACACTGGGGAAATATTTAATTAACAACCCCTGTTTCTAATTAGGAGTGGAGATGATGTGAAAGGAAAAGTCACTGCTACAGCAGCGATGCCTCAGTGCAGAGAATTTGGGTTAATATCACGTTATATTAAGGAAATTCAATAATAAAGCACATCACACATGTCCCACCCCAGGAGACACAAAGCATCATGTGCAGGACACTCTTCAGAGGGAGGACACAACCACTGAGGGTGTGAGGGGAAGGAAAACCCTTCAACACCAAGAAAATACCACCTCAAACCACCTCAAACCCTGCACATCCTGTCTGTGACTCCTGGAGCTCTGGGAAACCTAAAAACAGCCTGGAAAATCCCTCTTTCCATGACAAAAGTGTCAGGTTTTGGATTTATGGTGCTGAAATTTAATAGGCAGCCCCACAGAGGTGTCAGTGATTTAGGCATTCAAGGAAATCCTGATTTCTTTCACTCCAAGTGTGAGCAGCTGACACAAACTGCTTTCCAGTGATATTCCCTCCTCTCGTCCCAGAGCAAAGGGTAAGGGTGGGGATTACAAAAGCACCTGCTCAGTGCCCAAACCAATCCAGGAAACCACCAGGACAGGACACTGAATTTTTTAAAGCCCTATTTAACCCTTCAAACTCCTAATAAATCCCACAAATGTCCTGCTTCTCCTCTCCGACAATATTTTGACACGCTGCAGAGATTTGGGCTGATTTTCTATCAAAATGAGTTATCACCTGGCAGAAAAGATCACACAAAGCCACGTGGGAATGCCTTGGGAGAGTGGATATCCCTTTCCACTTATCAGGTATGTGAAGACTTTGCTTGGGGAGCGAGTTCATCCATTTAACCTACACAGGGAAATAATTACCCACTTAATTAACTCATTTCTTATGAGCTCCAAAGGGCAGTGATTGCACCAGGAGCAGGAGGGGAGGCAAGGCCAGGTTGGAAGTGGCAGCACAGAGGATTTGGGGGGTTTGTTTTCCTTTAAAAAGCTCCCATTTTGGGCAGCATGGCACAGTTCATGTTGTGGAGGCTACTTTATTTCTATGAATTATTCTCCT
This sequence comes from Melospiza georgiana, assembly GCF_028018845.1. Classification (NCBI taxonomy): domain Eukaryota; kingdom Metazoa; phylum Chordata; class Aves; order Passeriformes; family Passerellidae; genus Melospiza; species Melospiza georgiana. The sequence goes on along the minus strand of NC_080437.1, from coordinate 5,940,713 downwards.
GCAAGGGCAGAAAACACCAGAGTATTCTTCTTCTTGTCACGCTTTCTTTTAAAAAAATAAAATTATTTTATGGAAAAGCAGGCTCCTATAAATGAGACATCTGACAACTCTGTTAAATACTTTTTTTTTCTGACTATACTTCCAATAATATTTTCTAGGTTTCTGAGGTGAAAGCCTATTGTATTTTTGGGGTGCTCTGATGAAGAGAGGAACGATGAATCTGACTCCATGTTCTCAGAAGGCTAATTTATTGTTTTATTATCTATATTCTATTAAAGAATACTGAACTATACTAAAGAACACAGAAAGGATACTTACAGAAGGCTAAAAAGATAATAATGAAAACTCATGAGTCTTTCCAGAGTCCTGACACAGCTTGGCATTGATTGGTCATTGAGTCAAAACAATTTACATGAAACCAATGAAACAATCTCCAAACTCATTCCAAAGGAGCAAAACACAACAGAAGCAAATCAGATAATTATTTGGTTTCCTTTTTCTCTGAGGCTTCTCAGCTTCCCAGGAGAAAAATCCCGGGCAAAGGGATTTTTCCAGAAAAATGTGAATGCCACAAAAGCCTTTGTTTCTTCTGGAAAAATCCAATTATTCCCATCCTCAGGATTTGGTGCTAATCCAGTAATCCCTCATGCACACCTTGCTCATTTCCCTTTGCTGCCAGAGGAGGGCTGGGACACCTGGAACCAGAGGCTGGGTCTTGCCCAGGGGTGTGAGCATCACTTTTGGGCTCTCAAGAATGAAGTGAAGGCAACATCAAATGGGGAAATGACAGCACGCAGGAACTGCTGCAGAAACTCCAAAACCAGCTAGAAATAAATGAATTTATAAGAATACAATGTGGAGGCATTTGGAGCAGCATCCACCCTGCTCCTTGCATAACTTCCCATCAGCTTGGGGAATGCTCAATTCCTGAGTGGCACTGGCACCTCATTATCCAATTAAAATGGCTTGCTTTTAGCAAAGAAATAATGTTGGGATAAAAATGATTAGGTTAATGATTAATTTGAGCTGCTCATATATGAAACAGCTTTGCAATTAATTTGGGGAGGTCTGCACGTTTTAAGCTCCTCAGTGTAATTGTGACAAGTGGCATCGCTGGGGCTCCTCTAATTAATTTCTTAATGTGAGCACAGGGGGGTCACCCCTGTGCCACAAGTAACAGGGGAAATTATATCTATTTTTAAAGGAAAACAAACCACTCGGGAATATTTTCCTGACATCTCTTGTGTAGACAATGAGAGGGTTTTTCCCTTTCTCCTGCTTCCATGGGAAGAGGAGCACGTTCGACCTGATCAAACTAAGTGGTTTGATTTAATAGTGACATCAACATCCCAGGGCAGAACCAGCCAGCACAAATTCCCCAAGGGATTAACCTCTGGAAAGGGCACTTCCAGGTCAAGCCTGGATTGTTTTACTAAGTTCAGTGTGAGATCCTCCAGGAGTGTTTGGAGGGGCTAAGCCATGTCCCCAAGTGCCACCTCCAGCCCTTCCTGGGACACCTGCAGGGCTGGGCACTGCCAAGCTCCCTGGGCAGCCCCTGCCAAGGCCTGAGCACCCTTTGCATGCAGAAATTGCTGCTGCTGTCCCAGCTGAGCCTCCCCTGGCCCAGCCTGAGGCCCTTTCCCCTTGTCCTGTCCCTGTTCCCTGGCAGCACAGCCCGACCCCCCCTGGCTGTCCCCTCCTGGCAGGGAGTTGTGCAGAGCCACAAGGGCCCCCTGAGCCTCCTTTGCTCCAGGCTCAGCCCCTTGCCAGCTCCCTCAGCCCCTCCTGGAGCTCCAGGCATCCCTGCCATCCCTTCTGGATCCCACACTCCCAGAGCCTGCTCAGGGATGGAAAGCAGAACTGGTTTGCATTCCCTCTGCATCGGAGATCCCAGCTGTCAAACCCTCCGTGCCTGAGCTCTGCCTCTTTCCAGAGGTAACCAATTAATTTTATGGTGCCACTTGAGAGGGCTGGAGATGGAGTTACAGAGCATCTAATGATCAAAGAAAATAGTGAATGGCATAAATAGAGATGTCCTCCCATTCCCCATTCCCCCATTGAGATGCTTTCTAATGAAGGACACTTTCTAATAAAGGAGTCTCCAGACCTCCCTGGGAATGATCCCATTTTCATGTGAAAGGCACCAATATTGCATTTATCATCCCTGGTGACTGAAAGACACTGACAAGGACAGGAGGTGCCTCTGTGCAAGCAAAAATACGAGAGGAGATGGGCTCTTCCTACTCCACACATCCCACTATTTAATGTTCAGGGGACAATGTCACCTGGGAGAACCGTGAATGCACCCTGGGTGTTTTCAAGGTGTAACTGAGACTCCCGGGCTAGTTTGGGTTGAAAAGGAATTAAAGATCATCTATTCCTGCCCCTGCCATGGCAGGGACACCTTGCACTGTCCCAGGCTGCTCCAAGCCCCAAAGTCCAGCCTGGCCTGGGGCACTGCCAGGGATCCAGGGGCAGCCACAGCTGCTCTGGGCACCCTGTGCCAGGGCCTGCCCACCCTGCCAGGGAACAATTCCTAATTCCCAATATCCCATCTAACCCTGCCTTTGGAGGTGGGAAGCCATTCCCTGTGTCCTGTCCCTCCATCCCTTGTCCAAAGCTGTGGAAGGAATGAGGTGTCCCCAGGGCTGCTGTCACTGTCCCTGCCCATGGCAGAAGAGGTGGAACTTCTCCCACAGCAGCACAAATGAGCTGTGAGCTGCAAGCTCCACACGAAAATTCCATTTATTTCCAGACACCACTTGGACCAAGGCACGATTGCAAATAAAAACCCCATCTGAGCTTGGTACTTCCTGCTGCAAATCCTGATTTATGAATATTGCTCTGCACAACCACTGCTAAAATGGCCCAGGGGTGCTAAACCAGGGGTGCATTTTCTCTGCTCCTGGCTTTTTTTAATTTGGGATTCATTTCCTCCAGGGAAAAGCAATGTTCCCCCCTGAGGGTGATATTCCTGTGGCAAAGCTGCCTTTCCATTTTAAAGCCCATTTCTGACGTAAGGGATTGACTCATCCACACCTGTCCAGGGCATTTGAATGAATGAGCCAGGAGATATTTGCCAAAAAATACATGTATTGTTTGCCCAAAAAATACATCTATCACCCTTCCTACTGAACTCCTTCCATTTCAAAAATGTTCATCTTTCACATTTAGGAATTGTTTTGCCCACCTACTTCCTGGGAAATAAGAAATCAAAGATTTCTGTCCTCACTGCTGCCTTCCAGTAGGATACAAGGAATTCTTTCCTAAAAACAAGTAACCTCAGTGGAAAAGTCCTGCCCAAGACTTTTTCTTTCAGAACAGTGAGCTTGCAAACTCTGGGAAATCCCCAAACTGTCGTTTTTCCTCTAAAAACCATCATGCACAGATGGAGCAAGCCCATCAAATTTAGGATGGCAAGTGATTCCTATTCCCTGAGTGCTGCAGAGAAATGGAAGCCCATCCAGGAGGATGTGCCTTGAAAAAGGCTGTGGAAAGGGAAAAGCACATTGGGAGTGGGAATTGAAGCCTGTATTAACCAACAAAACCTTTAGGAGGTTTTCCCCATCTCTTTCATCTCCTTTCCAACATAAAAACGTTCAAGGCCAGGTTGGATGGGGCTTGGGGAAACCTGGGATAGTGGAAAATGTCTCTTGTTCATGCAAGGGGTGGGACTGGAAGAGATTAAAGGTCTTTTCCAACACAAACCATTCCAAATTTCTGGGATAAAACAGAAATTGCAATTGTTATTGGAGATGGGAGACAACAAAAGAAGCCCAGGTCTGTACTTGGACTGCTTTAGGCTTTGGGTTTTGCCCTCCCCTCAGCAGAAGGGATTATACAACACTTCATGTTCTATTCTGTGCAACTCCACTGATCTTACACAACAACCCACTAAATATCCTAAATGAGAAATCTGAAGCTTCCATGAGGGATTTGAGCAGCCAGCTGCTGGGGAAGCTGAAATTATTTGCAAATATTCAGCCTGTGAGGGATTTTAACAGTTGTTCCCAGCCAAACAACTCCACACAGCTCCACAAAATCCAAGCTGCAGGATGCTGACCTGCTCCCCCAAATCATCTGGGTCACCCTTTAGGGACTAACACAAAGTTAATTATTAGTCCATCACTCACTTACCAGCACATTTTCTCATCAGAAACCCATCATCTCTTGTTATCTGCCTGCAATGGAAATATTTTGAGCAATATAAAGTCCACACAAAGGATGTTGTATTCCCAAAGCCTTTTATTGCTGGAAGCAGTGGTTTGGAGGGAATTCCTTATAAAGATTTGTATTTACTGCAAAATCTCTAAATACAACACTATTTCTCAGCAATAACAGGGATGGAACACCCAAAATATTCCATAAATGCTTTCTCTTCCCAAGGTGTCTTCAAGCCAAGCAGAACCCCTCCTATTTCAACACTGTTCTGTTTTCTACCACCACATTTATTTGCACTGTTTGAAAAATGTTTCCCTGGGATGGGCAATATTTTAGATCTCATGTCAACAGAATAATGTTTTCAGCCTAATTACAGGAATTCTTACAATTAATAGAAACAAACCAAGTCATTAGCCTAGAATTTTGTCCATCTAAACTGGGTTGTGTTAGGAAGTTAAATTCAATTATCTTTTTTTGATAACAGATTAACTGAGGGATCAGGGCAACTAATGAAATACTTAATGAACAGGATTAAAAGAGCTGAGGCAAAAAAAAAGGAAAAAGAATCAGGTGAACCAAAGTCACTGGAGATGTACTGAACAGGAATGGAAATTTTGCTTATTTTCCCCATGGAAATTCAATCCCCAGACTGAGGTGACCACAGGATGGTGGACAGATCTTTGTCAGATGGGGAGATCCTGGATCTGCTGCTTCATGCCCCTGAAACCTCATTGCTGTGCTGCATGCCAAGATCAGGGCTTCCAGAGGCCACCAGAGCTTGGATCTCCATGGATCATCATGGATCACTATCAAACACAATGGATCATGATGGATCATCATTGATCATGATGGATCACCATGGATCATCATAAATCACCATCAATCACCATGGATCATCAGGGATCATCATCAGTCACAATGATCACCATGGGTCATCATAAATCACCATGGGATCACAGTCAGTCATGATGGATCACCATGGGTCACTGTCAATCACCCTGGATCATCATGGATCACCATCAGTCACGATGGATCACTTTCCATCACCATGGATCACAGTCAGTCATGATGAATCACCATGGATCACCGTCAATCATGACAGATCACCATAGATCACTGTCAATCACCATGGGTCATCATGGATCACCATCAGGCATGATGGATCACCATGGGTCATCATAAATCACCATCAATCACCACGGATCACTGTCAACCACAATGGACCACCATGGATCATCACCAATCACGATGGATCACCATGGGTCATCATAAATCACCATCAATCACCACGGATCACTGTCAACCACAATGGACCACCATGGATCATCACCAATCACAATGGATCACCATGGATCATCATAAATCACCATGGATCACTGTCAACCACGATGGACCACCATGGATCATCACCAATCACGATGGATCACCATGGATCATCATAAATCACCATGGATCACTGTCAACCACGATGGACCACCATGGATCATCACCAATCACGATGGATCACCATGGATTATCATCAATCACCATCAATCACTGTCAATCATGATAGATCACCGTGGATCATCATAAATCACCATCAATCACTGTCAATCATGATGGATCACCATGGATCACTATCAATCACCCTGGACCATCATGGATCATAAGTCACCTGGATCATCATGGATCACAGTCAGTCATGATGGATCACCATGGATTACCATCAATCACCATGGGTCACTGTCAATCACCCTGGATCACCATCAATCACGATGGATCACTTTCAATCACCATGGATCACAGTCAGTCATGATGAATCACCACGGGTCACCATGGATCACCATCTATCATGATGGATCACTGTCAATCACCATGGGTCATCATGGATCACCATCAGGCATGATGGATCACCATGGGTCATCATAAATCACCATCAATCACCATGGATCACTGTCAGCCACGATGGACCACAATGGATCATCACCAATCATGATGGACCACCATGGATCATCATAAATCACCATCAATCACCACGGATCACTGTCAACCACAACGGACCACCATGGATCATCACCAATCACGATGGATCACCATGGATTATCATCAATCACCATCAATCACTGTCAATCACAATGGATCACCATGGGTCACTGTCAGTCACCATGGATCACCATCAACCACCACGGACCACTGGGTTCTACCAGGAAGCAGCTGATTCTCTGTGCAAATCAACTTTGTTCCAGGGTGGATCATTTATGCTGGCCGCCAAGGACCCAAACAGGTCACATTGTCACCAAAGCCCAGTGGGACACTCAGCCACCCACCACCAGCCTCAGCCAAAGAAATGTCATGGAATCTTGGAATGGTTTGGGTGGGAATGGACCTTTAAAGCCCATCCAGTGCTACCCCTGCCATGGCAGGGACACCTTGCACTGTCCCAGGCTGCTCCAAGCCCCAAAGTCCAGCCTGGCCTTGGGCACTGCCAGGGATCCAGGGGCAGCCACAGCTGTGCCAGGGCCTGCCCACCCTGCCAGGGAACAATTCCTAATTCCCAATATCCCATCCAGCCCTGCCCTCTGGCACTGGGAAGCCATTCCCCCTTGTACAGAGTCTCTCTCCATCTTTCTTGTTGGCTCCTTAAAGCACCGGAAGGCCACAGTTCGGTCACCCCAAAGCTTCTCCTCTCCAGGTGAACAAGCCCAGCTCTCCCAGCAGAGCTGCTCCATCCCTCTGGAGTCCCTTGTGGCAGATGGAGCTGAACGTGCCACACTCAAACACAAGGATGAAGCCACAGAGGAACCTGTGGGTGGCCAGGGAGCAAAATCTGGGACATTCCACTGGGACACAAGGACAGCATCAACTGAAGCAGGAATTCTGCTCCATCCCACCTTTTCTTTGTGGCAATTTTGCTGTAACACCCCACTGGAGAGGCTGATCTCATTCCCATCACTTCCCACACATCCCACTCAGTGCACCAGGGACCCTCAGAGCCCACATGCAGGAATTCCCTGGGGGAATGCCAGTCTCCAAAGGGGATTCAGATCCACACTTCTATTCAGGATTTTTGAGCTTCTTGACCTAAATGTATGAAAAACACTCATATTTAGGTCTCCTTCCCAAAAAACTTCTTGCCCTGCTTTCTCCCGAAAGCTCTTGGGGAACTGCTTGGTCTTTTCAGTGACTCCAGGTCTGGGTAGCCCAGTTTCCACTGCTTCCTTCCCGTGCACACATCTCCAACAGAAGGACAGATAAAATGAAATAAACTAATTATTATTACTAAATAACCCACTGGCTAAACAAACTGGGCTTCCCACCACGTGCCAAACCAGCTGCAGGCCTCCAGATGCTCGGGGAAATTAAAAATCTGTTAAAACCACATGTAAAAGGGAGAGATAAAAGCAGGTAAGCTCCCACAGCCCAGAATATTGTTTGTCCTGGTATCAGGAGCTGGCCAGTCAGTCCTGTGTCATTGGGATCAGTTTGCAATTTATCTGCCAACAGCACAAAACCAGCAAAGTCACCTGGGGGGTCTGGCAGCCAGGCTGGGCTCCCCCCCTTTGTGCATCACTGGCTGCAGCCTCTGCTGCTCCCAGCAGTTATCCCAGCAGCTGGGGTAAAACAGCTAAAAATACAGGATTTGTCATCCCAAAATGAATCACTGGAATCATTTGGAAAGATGCTGAATGCAAAGCTAGAGAATTAAAGCATGAAGGCAGGCACAGCTCTGCACATGAGCACAGAGAGGGTCGGGTTTGCAACCTTGACAAAGAGCACAGGGAAAATCCATCTCTCATTAACAAACTCATCCACATGGCACCCTCTGCTCCTTTTTTCCCCTCTCACATCTTCATTTTCCTGTTGCCTCACAAGACACCATTCCCATTGCTGCAAATATAGGGCACAAGCAGATTCAGAATCATGGAATCCCAGAATGGTTTGGGTTGGGAAGGACCTTAAAGCTCAGTCAGTGTCACCCCTATCATGGACAGGGACACCTCCCACTGTCCCAGGCTGCTCCAACCTGGCCTTGGGCACTGCCAGGGATCCAGGGCCTGCCCACCCTCCCAGGGAACAATTCCTGATTCCCAATATCCAAATTAAACACATTAAACATATCCAATTTAAATCCATTCCCCTTACCAGGAAATGATGCTATGACACAAGAAGTTAGCATAGCCATAAAACCACCTTAAGGAAAACTGTGGATTAATTTCTCTGTGCACTCAGAGAAATAAATTCTGGGCTGTGTTCTGATGATTTGTTGTATTTTAAATATACAGGCTCATGCAGTGTAATTGGTCGTGGCGTATTTTGCACGATGAACACAACAAATTGGCTTTTGTGGAGCTGTTCCAAGCAGTTGTTCAAGACAAAAAAAGTAATTAGTGAAAGCAGCGATTAGCGACAAACTAAATGGGGAAAAATGGTTTTAACCAAATCTACTGTGAAATCTGCACCACACAATTTTACTGAAGCCTCTTGGATTCCAGTTCCTTCCCAGGACTTGTTGAATTGCCATTGCATATAAACACTCACAGACCACTGTGTGTAAATAACAGTTTCAAGAACAAAATGAACCATTTGCATGGGAATTGAGAGCATTGACTTTGTGACCAGACAATTTTCAGCCCATTTTAATATCCACTTTATAAACACACAGGCTTCGCAGAGAGTTTAAGAAAAGCAATTCAGGCTGGAAAATTGTTTTTATAAAACAGAGCTCATAGGCAAAAAGGTATGAGTTTGTATTATATATAAATTATTGAATCAGGGAAAGGCTGGAGTAGGAAGGAACCTTAAAGTCCATCTCATCTCACCCTTGCTAAGGGACCCCTTCCACTGTCCCAGGCTGCTCCAAGCCCCATCCAACCCAGCCTTGGACACTTCCAGGGACCCAGGGCTTCTCTTCCCCAAGCTGAACAACCCCAACAAATCTAAATTTCTCAGCACCAAGCATAAAACAATCTCCACACAACATCAATGCACAGGATTTCAAATGGGACCGTCCTCTCCCTGTTGGCCAAGATAAACCATCCATAGGGTTTTATCAGCAAGGAATTCTTTCCTCTGACAAATACAACCTGGAACTGCATTGCGTCACCTTGGAGCTTCATAGGTGTACTCCAGACAGGCAAAAGCCCTTTGTTGGTGTGTGCTCAAACTTCCTGCCCACACATGGAACCTCTCCACAGGCCTTAAAATCCCCATTCATTGTATTTGTGGGGTGCCCCAATGAAGGGAGGAATGATAAATCTGACTCCATGTTCTCAGAAAGATAATTTATTATTTTATGATACAGCATTATATTAAAGAATACTAAACTAAACTAGACTAAAGAACAGAGAAAGGATACTTACAGAAGGTTAAAAAGATAATAATGAAAACTCCTGACTCTCTCCAGAGTCCCAACACAGCTTGGCCCCAATTGGCCAATAAGTCAAAACAATTCACATGAAACCAATGAAGTAATCTCCAAACACATTCCAAAGCAGCAAAACACAGGAGAAGCAAATTAGATAATTACTGTTTTCCTTTTTCTCTGAAGCTTCTCAGCTTCCCAGGAGAGAAATCCTGGGTGAAGGGATTTTTCCAGAAAATATGACGGTGACACCCATCCCTTCTGTTTCCAGCACACACCTCACAAGGGCAAAAGGAGCAAGAGGAAAAGGTGGATGCAAAGCCAGAAGTTATCAAGGAGAGTTTGGACAGAGTGAGATTGTTGGGGTGTCTGGGCAGGAGCAGGAGTTGGACTGGATCATCCCGTGGGTCATTCCAGCTCAAGATATTCCAATTCCACAAAAGAATTTATTGCATGGATGTGACAATCAGCTTTTAATGCTGATCAGAACAGAATCCAAGGACAGCAGAGAGAAGCTAAACAAGCCTTTCCCAATGGATCTATTCCCAAAGCTTCACAAGCCTTTCCCAATGGATCTATTCCCAAAGCCTCACCTGGAAATCACCCCTTTGTTATTCAAGGCCTGAACATGCAATAAGTGGGCAGTATGAACTCCAGCAGGATATAAATGCAAGGGAGAAAAGCCCAGCCTATCCCAAACCATTCAGAATTCCCTCACTGGTGTCATGACAGGAGGAGTTTGTACATCCAGCTGTGGAATCTTTGCCATTCCAGTCTTGGGGACATGGAAATAACAGCAGGATCACTGATGAGTTCAGATGTCTTTGGACTCAGAAAGGATGAATTTACAGCAGTGATTCACAGGATGTTTTTCCATACAGTGAGAAAAACTAATTATTACTGCACTGAAATTCATCACTGTCATTAGAATTAATGGAGTTTGAGGAGCAGTGAAGTCACCCCGAGATGTTGCCTTAATTATCCCGTCAGTCTTTAGGAGCTTCAGTCTCTGCAGTGGTTAATAAAGGTTAATGCCTCTCCTATTCCGGAAATATTACATGCAACCTGACAAATATTCCAGGAAAATAAGTTAGAGAAGCTGCAAAATAACTCCACATTACAACACAATTCATCCACAAAAGGTCTCCCAGACAGGCCACTCTCCTCAGGAGGGCTGGCAGGGGCTGACTATTAATGTAGTTAACCTTTACAGGCTTCTAAAATTCCTGATTTTAAAAAATGTGGACTTGAATGGCTGTGACCTGCAGCTCCAGGATTTCTGGGGTGTTTCCAGTGGCTTCTAAAATTCCTGATTTTAAAAAATGTGGACTTGAATGGCTGTGACTTCCAGCTCCAGGATTTCTGGGGTGTTTCCAGTGGACTCTGGAATGGATCAGATGGTGGAATCTCTAAATGGCATCAGGCAGCTTGAGGGAATTTGGGGTGTAACAAGACCAGCACATTCCTCAACTCAGTAGAACCTCCGGGATTAGGAATATTTCCCCCTCTTTCACTAATCAAACCTTTTGGAGACAGAGATCCCAACAACAAATCACTCTTGTGGCCTTGCCAGCACGGAACGTGTGTCCTGCTGGTGCCTCAGTGCCAACACCCTGTGACACCCGGCTGTCCCCAGCCCAGGAGGGACCTGGAGCTGCTGCAGAGAGCCCAGGGCAGGCACCAGCATGGGCAGAGGGATGGAGCAGCTCTGCTGGGAGGAAAGGCTGGCACAGCTGGGGGGGCTCACCTGGACAGGAGAAGCTCTGGGGTGACCAAATTTGGGCCTGAAGGAGCCAACAAGAAAGATGGAGACCTTACAAGGATGGAGTGATAAGGGGGAATGGCTTCAAACTGACAGAGGGGAAATTTAGATGGGATACTGGGAAGGAATTGTTCCCTGGATCCCTGGCAGTGCCCAAGGCCAGGTTGGATTTTGGAGCAGTGTGGGACAGTGGAAGGTGTCTCTGCCATGGCAGGGGTGGGAATGAGCTGATCTTTAAGGTCCCTTCCCACCCAAACCATTCTGGGATTCCACGATATTTGTGAGGATGTGACACCAGCCTCAAACCTCAGGCAGAGAATAAATAACATTTCACCAAGGTTAAATCCTCCTAGATGGGGATGCAGCTCTGAAGCTCCCAAAACCACCAATGCCTGTTCCTGTCCCAGCACCAAAGCACTGGGGACTCCAGCATTAGATCAACAAGGACATTTTACTTGTGGGGGACTACTTGTGCAGATGTCCAAAGCCTGGAGCACTTGGGTTTGAGGAATCCACAGCAGTGTGTGTCAGCTCTCGGCTCCCAGCACATCCCAAAGCCCCCAGTGCCTATTCCTGTCCCAGCACCAAAGCACTGGGGACTCAGGAATCAGATAAAGGACATTTGTGGGGGATTATTTGTGCACATCTCCAAAGCATGGACCACTTGGGTTTGAGGAATCCCCAGCAGTGTGTGTCTGCTCTCTGCTCCCAGCACACCCCAGAGCTGTAACACCCCAGAGCAGCAGGGATTCCAGAGGTGATTAAAAGACATTAACGTTGTTCCAGTCCTAATGTGAGGGCTGAGAGCAGACACACAATGAATTCACAATGCTCATGGCCCACACAAACCCACAGCAGTTCATTAGCTACAACAGAACATTTTAAAAAAAGAGAGAAAGAACATGGAAATGAGTGTTTCTTTCCACAAGGAATCATTTCTTCCCCAAGTTATGCTGTTGAAGGATAAACTGATATTAGAGGACAAAGCTGGGAACACTTTGCCTTTATCAAATTAAAGCAATTACAAACTGTTTATAAAGATGCTTTCATAACATTAGTTTTGTTCTCAGAAAAAGAAGACTTAATTTGCAAACTAAACTGGAAAATTAAGATTAGCTCCTCCAAATTTACCATCCTCCAAAAAAAACCTCACTGCCTGACAAACTGCTCAGTCTTCCTGGTAGATCTCAGCTGCAAACCTTCCCCAGAGGAATTAAAAAGTGCACATTTTCAATGGGTCTCTGCCACCTCTCCATCTTCACAGCACAAAGAGGAGGCTCCAGGGAAACCTTAAAGCACCTTCCAGTGGCAAACGGGAGATGGTAAAAAAGAGAGAGAGGGGCTATTTCCATGGTTAGATAGTGATGGGATGAGGGGAAGGGTCTTGAATTTTAAAAAAGTGAGATTTTTGGGATATTGGGGAGGAACTGTTCCCTGGCACAGGGTACCCACAGTCCCTGGATCCCTGGCAGTGCCCAAGGCCAGGCTGGACAGGGCTTGGAGCAGCCTGGGATAGTGGAAGATGTCTCTGCCCATGGCACTGGATGGGATTTAAGGTCCCTTCAAACCCAAATCAGTCTGGGATTTTATTAAAATGTTTTAAAAAGCCACCATCACAAACCCATTGATTCTGGGGTTTTACTGGGCGATAGACTGGCACCAGAGCATCTCTGTGATGAACACATCCATGTGCTGGAGTTACTCCAGTTTATCTGGGAAGTGACTGTGACAGTGTTCACAGGGGTCTCAGGATGAGGGAAGAGATGAGGATCTGACTCCATGTTTCAGAAGGCTTGATGTATTATTTTATGATATATATTACATTAAAACTATTCTAAAAGAACAGAAGAAAAGGTATCATCAGAAGTCTAGCTAAGAATAGAATAAGAAGGAATGATAACAAAGGCTTGTGGCTTGACTCTCTGTCCAAGCCAGCCGACTGTGATTGGCCATTAATTACAAAAAACCAACATGGGCCAATCACAGATGCACCTGTTGCATTCCACAGCAGCAGATAATCAATGTTTACATTTTGTTCCTGAGGCCTCTCAGCTCCTCAGGAGGAAAAACCCTAAGGAAAGGATTTTTCATAAAGGATGTCTGTGACAAGTGACCCCAGGAGTGCAGGATTCAGGAGCACCCACCATGAATCCAGCAAGAATGGCACCACTGTTTTCCAGGCACTAATGAGAAAGTCATTAAAACACACATTAAAGCAACCCCAAGGGGCACTGTGCTAATGAGCCTCCTTGCTTCCATGCCTGGCTTTACAGCTATTTTTTTATACATTCCCCTTGAAGAGATATCGAATATATTCCCATTCCCACTGGGAATGCAGCACATCCCTGCTTTTCTCCTGCCTAAATGCCAAAAGCAGCTGAAGGAGAGCCTGCCATGCCAGCTGCCCCTGGGGCTCTGGATTACCAGGGTGTGATCATCCTGTGCAGTGTATCCCATCCCAGACCTGCCTGCAAGCTCATTCCACACAAATATTTATGGCAAACCTGGAAGCAAATAAGTTTGCAAGGGGTTAATCAGGAAAGAAAAAATACATTATCACTGATGGCTTTTGTTAATAACCAGGAGGAAATGAGGGCACAGCAAAGCCTGGGAGCCTCACAGTTTCTTGCAGTGGCTGATGGAGTGATGAAGCATTTTATTCACCCACAATTAAGGGGGATTATTTTAGTAATGAAGCAGGAGTTGAATATCAGCTATTAAATACAACCATCATCATCTTCCTGGACTTGCAAGGAGGATTTCTTTTAAACCCCCAAAAAACTCTGCAGTAACAGCAGCCAAAACAAGATTATCTCCTTTCCCAGTGCTCCATAAAGCTGGGGAATTACTGAGCCTTTTTAGATATTACAATGTTTGTCAAGCAACAATTAAAAACGCACCAGCGATTAAGCAAACACCATAAAGCTTTTACAATTCATTTGAAGCAGGCAAATATTTGTGCAGCCAAATTAAAAAAAAAAATCCCAATCAAAGAACTGACACTGAAGTATTCGTCTCTCTGAAGATTCAAAATCCTTCCTTTTGAAAATGGATTTTTAAAAACGCCCTTTAAGACTCCAAGGCTGTCCAACCTGGCCTTGGGATATTTCCAGGGATGGGGCAGGCACAGATTTTTTTTTGTTCAATCACAAAGCTGTCATCAGCAATGGCAAATAAATAATTATTACTTGTATTTACAGCCATACAGTGCTGATGGTATGGGATAAACCAGCCCCTTCCCAGGAAGTTGCCAATCTCAGGCACGTAAATCCAAATTATCCCAATTTTTCAGACATCTGTGCTAAAGGATAGGAAGGGCTTATCCAAAGTCAAGCTTCCAGAACAAAGCAGAAATCTCAACTCAACCTGAAGCTGTGAGCTTCACTCCAGGTGTATTTTTCCCTCCAATAAAAGGAAATTTCCATCCCCTGGGAAAGGTGGGACAATGGGGATAAGCTCTGCAGGGCCCCTGATGTCCCCACCCAAATGGATCACGTCCAAAAAGCTCCCAGTCTGAAGCAGGAGAGCCCTTGAAAGCTGCTAAATCTTCCCCAAACACCACAACACAGAATAAAGAGGATTTTAAACACTTCTCCCTCTTCTGTCAGCTGCAGCAGCCCTGAGCACTCTCCCCTTTCCATCCCCTCTGTTCTCCCAGCACGTGTTTATGCAGCTGTAGGGAAAAATATCACCCAAAGGAGGGTTTAGCATTTATGGGGGGGTTAATGGTTGACCCAGAGTCCTTCCCAAAGCAGCTCCTGTGTCCCTGGGCACTGAGGTGTGCTCTGGAATAACAGGACATGGACACTGCTCCATCCAGGAGATGCTCTTGGAGAGGTTCAGGTTGGACAGGAAGGAAAACTTCTTTTCCAAGCAGGTGTCCTGTTGGAAGCCTGGTTGCTGAGAATTTTGGACTTTCTGTGTTAACAAACACTGATCCCCAAGAGAACACTGAGGCCATGGAGAAGCTTCCAAAATTAAATTATAGAACTGGGATTGTGGGTGTGGAGTTTGAATAGAAGTGTGTGATATCACATGGTGGGAAACTTTAAATTATAGAACTGGGATTGTGGGTGTGGAGTTTGAATAGAAGTGTGTAATATCATGGTGGGAAACTTTGAGTTTAAGGTTTTAGAATATAATAATATATATTCTATATAGATAGCAAGGCAGAAGTTTTAAGGCAGAAGCTAATCCTCCTTCTTCCTGGGTTTGGGTGGTTTTGTGTAATTAGATAAAGTCAGCATCACAGAGCACAAGTAGCTAGATATTAAGTTAAAAGTAAAAATAATATGTGTAATTTCTTGATTAAACAATTTATCCTTTAAAAAACCTTGTGTGTAAGGAGATAAGTCTCCTTTTTTAACTTGTGAGAGCAAATTATTGTAGACCTCACAGTTCATGAAACTGTAATATAAATAAGAACTAATAAATATCTAAATAAAAAAAAAACCATATCACATTCAATCCCAACCTCAAAAAAAAAATATCAGGGAAGTGTCTGATTACTACAAGCAGAGCACCTGAGTTCCTGAGTTTCCCCTTCACACACAAAGTTGTTTCCTTAAATCAGCTCAACACCTGAATTCCCTGTTTCCCCAAGAACAAAGCTAACTGTGCTGTGCTAGCACAGAGTATCTGACAAAAATAAATCTGGTTTTGGGATCTCTTGCAATGGAAGAATCACAGCAGTGCTCAGAAATGGTGAAGGATCACAAAAACAGAGGCAGAAGAAATCTGAAGCACAAAAAGGACTCTGAAGAGGTTCGAGAGACTCCTCAAACAGGGGATACAGGATCCAAGCAGATCTAAACAGCATTTAAGTGGAGAATGTGCCTGCCCAAGGAGGGGATGGGGGAAAGGAACATCCCAGCAGTGTCTGTGCTGTGGGCACTCGGGGGTATCTGGGGCTGGGGACAGCAGAAATGGGGCTGGGGATGTTGGAAAAGAAATGAAATTTAGCAAAATATTTAATTATAGTGAGTTGTGTGTGAACTGATTTGTTAAAAAGTAGTTTTGTAGCCGTTCAAAAGTGTGTTGGGTTTTGTGTGTTACCTAGCAGGTAGTCTTAGGGATGTAATAAATAATTAAACTAGTGCAAGAAAGTAAGAATGCTAACCTGTCTGGAGGCAGCATACAATGCTCTTAGAATAAGATAAGCAGAGGATTAATGATCTTGTTTGTGAACCAAGGAATGTATCACAAGGGGTCTGTGACCAGGCAAGGGGAACGGGAAACTGTTTCTTGGAGACTTTGTTGTGAATCTCATGTATAAGAGGGAAGCACCCATACGTGAATTTGGGGCCTCGGACTTTGGGACGTGAGTCCCCCAGCTCCCCGGGCCCCTAATAGAGCACCCACAAAACTTATCCGAGTTTTGTGTCATTTATCAATCGGGCAACAGGGACACAGACAAACCCACCACGTGGCATTTCCACACCCACTCAGACAATCCATCCCACTGCAGGCAGCTCCTGTGACCCTCATCAGCCAAAGAAAACCCAAGTTTAACAGGCAGGCTGCGAGTTGGGTGCACTGTGTGAATTCAATCAGCCTCTGCTCCTGCCCTCCGCTACAGATAAGCCGTGCAGAGTGACCTCAGAGCTGAAAAACAAACACAAGAAATCAAGACAATCCTATTTCTTCAAAGGCAGCCAGGGTTTTGCCTTGTTCAGATCTCTTCAGATGTCTGGAGTTCACCTCAATTCCCATCAAAAAACACCAATCCAGGGTGTCCAGGCCAGGTCAGAGGAAAAGACAAGGCAGCTTTAAGGTGGCACCTGCACCTTCTGCTGTCTGCATGGACTACCCTAAGAAAAACAATGAACTAACAAAACATAGCCGAGCCTCTCCCCAGGCTCCTCATTGCTGCAGTTAATTAAAAAAGAGACACTATTTAAATCTCATTTCCTCCAGCTGGGTGTCAGGCACAGGCTGCAAAGGGCAGAGCTTCAGCAAACCCATTTCAAACACTACTGGCTTTGATATTGTGGAGTAAAGGCTTTTGCAAATAACTTCAGAGGAGGGAATGCAGTTGTCAACATTGCTGTTGTCTGGATGGGTTTTATTGCAGACTAAACATAAATAAAAGCTTCCATTCCCAGTCCATTCCCAGAGAAGATACAATTCATGAAATATAATGAGTTTTTCAAACGTGCAATACAGAGAACTTGTTTGGTGCCTTCTTTTTTAATTAAAAAGCCTATCTGCAGTTCTGTCAATTTATTTGGTATCCAAATGCTTTTAACACTGGCACTTCAATAATATGAAATCCATCTTGGCCAGGGAACTTCAGATAAATGCAAGTGAACTCCAGCCCTCTTCAGCATCCCAAACTGGGGAAATACTGGCACTCTTAGGAGGTGTCCAAGGAAGGGCTGGAGGTGGCACTCAGTGCTCTGGGCTGGGGACAAAGTGGGCACAGCTTGGATTTGATGATCCTGAAGGTCTTTTCCAGCCTCAATGATTCCATCATAGGAATTCCATCATTCCATTATTATTGGAACTATTATTATTCCATCCATTTGGTTATTGCTGCATCATTTTCACGTGCAAATGGATTTAAGGTCACACAGTGAATACCATGGAGGAGATCTTTGCTTTTATGGACAGCAGGAAAGGCAGCTTGGGGTGGCTTCATGTCAGCAAGGAGCTTCTAAAAGTGGCCCAACAAAACAGAAGGCAGTGGTGGCTTTGGTTCTGAAACACAACTTGATCAGTTCTGGGCCTGTCTTGGTGCCAAGAGGCCTTTTGTTCCCCAGTTACCACCAGAAAATAGTCTAGAATGAGAAATTTCAAATAATGTGGGGCAAACCCAGCCCATGTGTTGTCTGTTGCATTTTAATCACATGTCACTGAGCCCATAAATTAATATTTATGGCAAACATTCCATCCCACCCCCTTGTTTGTCAAACTCTGCCCAAAGCAAAGCTTCACTGTCAACAGCAAAGTTCAGTCACCTCATTTCTCACAGCTGCTCTGGCCATATTTCAAACATCAGCAACATTTTCAGTGACATCGATAAAAAGGGATGAAATGGGAGCTTTTATGAACTAATTATCTGACATCTGCTATTAATATTAACTAATTCTTCAAGGGTTGCACAGAGAAAGCCATCATCTCCTTATAACCATGGTTAAGTGATGAGAACTCAGCTCAATCCACTCTACAATTAAATCAATGTGAAAAACATCAACAAAATTATTTCCACAAGTACTCCAGAACAACAGAAACACTTCATTTCCCTGGAATGGTGATCATCCTCCTTCAGTATCAGGCACAACAAACAAGCCTTTGTTATTTATTGTTAATTTATCTGCTTGGCCATACAGGTCTATGGGGTTTTTACACATGGATTTAAGACTGAAAGTTTTTCCCATAAATAAATACCCAGTCTTAAAGCTGCTCATGATGCCAGAACTTCCAGATGGCAATGAGGAGCCACAGAAATGCCATCCTGAAGATGCTCCTGAAGAAGAGAGGGGGGGGGGGAAAAAAACTCCTGCTACACCTTGTCCATTGTCCTCAACATCATTTTCTCATTATCATCCCCTTGGAGGAATAATCCAATCCCATTTTGTCACATTACTTGCAAGACCTGTAAAGGTCACAGTAAAATACAGGCGGTGGAGGGGTGAGTTTAAATTACTTTCTTCCAGGATATATCCATTTATATTCCATTTATCTCCCACCAGGCGCACCAGACTGGCTGGGCCAGCCCGGGTTTCTTATCTCCATGTAATATCACAGAGATTTTAATCAAACAGTTGAGTATCTAAAAGTCAACTTCCTTGCAAAGTGTGTGTTTTAAGGAGAGCTGAACAAACTTTACCCTGGCTCCTGTAATTGTTGCTTTCAGGTATTCTCCTCCAAAAATCCTTCTGCAAGGTTTTTAACGAGTCTCTGCAGTTTTAATTGGCAACTCACTGCTGCCTCATTTTCCCCCACAAATTATCCATGTTACCAAGCTCCTCAGAAGCTTCTGTCATTCCTGGGGCTGCAGCAAGCAGTGCAGAGCTCTCCATTAGAACAAAAACCAGCAGATGAAAATTCAAACTCACCCAGGCTTGGCAAGGAGAAGCCGAGCTCCCGCCTTAATCCCTCTGTGCTGCACAGGGTTTTGTACAATTAGTGCAGCTGGCAAGCACAGCAGCTTGAGGGACTCTTGTGCTGCCTTTTGAGGGCCAGCAGAAGGATTTACATAATTTAGAGTTTAATAACTTCAGCCTCTGCTTGCTTTTTGTTTTTTTTTCCTTTGCTAGTAGTTCTGCTGAAAGCACAAGCTGGTGTGGAGTGTAACTCCCCTGAAATCGTCAGCCTCGCACAGAGATGTTTCTAAGGGATGGTTTCGTTTGAATTTTGCCCACAAGAGAATCTATTTCAGGTGTGACACCACTTCTAAAATCAGCAGAACATCCTTAGAGGATGGAGAATCTGCTCCTTCCACAAATCACCTGCAAAAATCTGCTCCACACATTCTGTAAGAGGAATGAGCATTCCTGCCCAGTATGAACAGCAGATTAATTTCACTTCCTCCCACATCTTGTTAGCAAAATGAAGAATCACAATGTTTAAACACAACCCAAATTCATCTGAGAGGATTTTTGTCTTTATCTTTTTTTGCTGACCTCTCATAGCCCTTTTTTCCAAACATGTCTCTAAAAACAGAGGATCACAGACATTTTATGTGTAGCCACAAAAAGTGGTGTTTTCCTCATTCTGAACCTAATCATTTGTTGGAATCAGGGAGAAAAGTCTGTGGCTCTGCTTTGAATTACAAGCAGCATCCAGGTTTGCATGCAGGCACTTGAGATCTCTGGATAATCAATACAAAGAGAGGGAGGAATTACTGCTGATTTGGATTTCACTGAGTGTGCAATGGAAGGGGATCTGTGAACATGAAGGAGTCAGAAGGCCTTAACAATTCCACACTTGGAGCAGACTGACCAGTTTCTACCAGAAGAAGAAAAAGCAAACAAAAAAAAAACCTCCAAACCCTCTACAGATATCTGAAAATGTAAAGCAAACACTGCAGAACAACCAAACAAACAGATGTCAAAATTGTATATTTATCTTAAAAATAAGGCCACATGTCAGGAGATGTGTCCCTGTGTTTTCTGGTGCTCCTCAACACCCAAGGGTTTGGGTTCTTCCCATGCCCTGCTTGAACTCAAACTTCACCCTGCTTTTATTTAAAACTGCAATGACAGAGGAAAAAAATATTAATAGTGCTCCTGGGGCAGGCTTTTCAAAGCCCTGGATTGCCTTAATTAAGAGGTCATTATGAGACAGGAGTCAGATCAGAATGATTAAATTTTAATGTCTCCTAAATTCTGTTGCAAAGACAAAGCCCTTCCTCCAGTGATTTATAGCTGAAGTTTGCTCCTGCAGAGTGAGCACAAGCTGAAGAGCCCGTGTACACTAACAGTGAGTAATGACACTAAAATCTTTATTATTTACAAACCAAAGCCAGGGTACACATAAAACCCAGTTCCAGCTGGAGATGTCAACTCAGCTGACACCTCATTATGGCCCAGCTGTATCACAGAGCTCCACACCCACATAAATCCATCCTTCACTCAGCCTTTGCTGCAGCTTCATCCTCAGAAAGCAGCACTTAATGTCCTCCTAATGAAGTACAGGCAGGCCCATCAAAACACACTCCTGACACCCTGGAGATGATGGAAAGCTCTCTCCTCAAAATTGGGAAGCCCTGAGAGTTCCTCCAAATGGATGCTGCTCCCTAACAGTTCTTCACCACCAGTGCTGAGTGTCTGTCCTCACTACAATCACCAATTTTATTTCTCCCAAAGTAAACCTTGGAATGACCCAAGGCTTAATGGAGTATTTACCACCAGCACTCACCTTTCTAGGGATTTAGCACATTTATTGCTCATTTCCCAAAGGAACAAGCAGCTGTTTGAAGCTGTGTAGGACCAGCTAAGGCAACACCATGCCCAGAGGGGATGCGAGCACCTCCACACTCTCAGCTCAGTGACTGTGAGCTGCAACAGCTCCCCAAGCTCATTACACCCCAAACTTCATTGATCTGTGCACTAACCACAGAGAAAATTCCTCCAGGTCCCTTGCTGGCCCTGGGAAAGGGATTAAAACCCAGCAGAACTCACAGTGCTGCTAAGAAAGGAGCAAGGGACACAGACTCCTTTTCCTTGAGGCAAGGATTCTAAATAGTGACTTTACTCCTGTCCCCAGTTTAGCCAGGACAAAGGGATTTGGGACAACAATGCCACATGCCAGGCTGGAGGTTTGTTCAAGAAGGGTGTGGAAAAGGCAGTAAGGGAAAAAAATACAGGGAACCTGCAGTGGGAGTGCCTTGCACAAGCAGGTGGGAATAGCACAGGAACAGAGTGGTTCTGTGGGATTCCACTCAGCTGCCCTCCAGTTCTGCATTCCTAAGGGGAACTAAACAACAGCCAACCCCTCACTGCCTTTTCTAGGCTGTGACATTTCTCTCTGCTCTCCCCAACCTTCCCCAGCTGTATTTATCACACAAACCTGCTGCTTCCCTGAATTTCCACCCTCACCTGAGGTCCCCAGCACTTGTGAAAAGGCAAGGTTTGCACAGGTGAGAACAGAGAACATCAGTCATGTCCTTGAGCCCTACAGAGAACAGCACATCCTGCAGAAAATAATCCACTTACTGGTCCTGCTCTCTCATTCCTGCCCATTTGTTCTTTTCCTCTCTCTTTTTTTACAGCACAATTAGATATTTGGAAAAAGCTTTCTTCTGAGCAGGGACTCGCATGGCTCGTTATTCTGGCACAAAAACACCACTGGTTTGTATTACTCAAGTTTGTATTATTCAAGTTTGTACCTCTTGTTTGGATTTTTCTGTACCATCTGTGCTCTTTTAACTCCTCCCCCACAGCACCTTAAAACCACACAACTATTTATTCTCTCTGCTTCAGACACCACCATAAACTCTTGTCCTCAAGATCAAGGAGAGCTGTGATATCCTATATCCACATCTGAATGCAAACAAAAACCCATTTAAGTCATGCATAGCAATGTGATTTATTTCCTCTGCTTAATTGTGCAAGCTAAGCTTTTGCCCAGAACATTCATAAAAGAAAGCAGGTAACAGGAGAAGTGCTGAGGAGTTTAGAGCAGGGGGTCAAGTACATTCCAGATTATTTTTTTCCTGATTTATTTTAGTGGGAAAACAATGACTTGTCCTGAACAAAAGCTTAGCTTGGCTTACTGATTTTCCCTTAAAGACTTGCACAGGTCAGAAAGGTTCTTCTAGGCAATAAGAAAATAGTTATCATGAGATCCAGCAGGAATTGCAAGGAAAACTGTGGGGCAAGCTTCAGGCTGCTCTGCGTGGGGTAGGACCAGCCTGAGAGACTGAATGATGCATTTCCTCTGCATCTCCTTCACATAAATCCCATACCAAAATCCATGCCCTAAAGAGCTGAAATCACTGAGAAAGGGAAACACATAAAACAGGCTGCAGCTTCCAAGTGAAGAGATTGAGAAAAACATCTAAAATGCTCTTACTTTTGACAGTAGCTGTCCGGGTGCAGTTGTAGAGGATGGCTAACTCCCCAAAAACTTTGCCAGGTCCCATGGTGCAGAGCTTCACTCCCTCTTTTGTCACTTCAACCTTCCCATCTGTGAGAAAAAGAAGAGAGAACAACCATTTTAAAAGGGCAATTAAATAATTGCAGACACTTTAAAAGGAAGGCAAATGTTTTTTGAGATTTAACTTCTAAAATTTATTTGATTTCAGGCCAGTTTGGATGGGGCTCAGAGCAGCCTGGGATAGTGGAAGGTGTCCCTGCCCATAGCAGGGGTGGCACTGGATGGAATTTAAGGTCCCTTCCAATCCAAACCATCCTGGGATTCCATACTGTGAACAAAAAACCACCAGAGCCCTACAATTTCAAAAGAAACTAATCATATTATGAAGAAGAGCACATAAATTCAGAAAAAGGTTAAAACCAACTACTGCATGCAGAAACTTTTAACGCTTGAGCATTTTTAGCGGAGCACTGTCACAGTTGAGAGGACCACAATACACAGAGTGTCACCAAACAACATCAGAAAGCTTCACCCCAACCAGAGGAACACCTTACCAGGTCAGAAGGTTTCAGGTATCTGCTCATACAGAGCAACACCCCAACACCTCAGAAGGCTGCCAGCAACTGCCCCTCCTGTGCTGCAGCCCAACCTTTTATCCCCTCATGTTGATGCACTGCACCTGTGTGCCCTCTGCTCCCTGTGTGATTGGTCAGTGCCCCTGGGCTCATTAATGGCTCATTATCTTTAATGATATCACTCACCTGTCCTGCACAGCTGCAGCCCATTAGAATTCACAGAATCTCTGGGTTGGGTCACAAGAGACCTCCAAGATCATCGAGTGCAACCCAGCCCCAACACCTCAACTAACCCTGGCACCCAGTGCCACATCCAGGATGATTTTAAACACATCCAGGGATGGTGACTCCACCACCTCCCTGGGCAGCCATTCCAGAACTTTTTCACCCTTTGTGTAAAGAACTTTTTCCTAATATCCAACCTATATTTCCCTTGGCACAGCTTGAGACTGTGGGATGAGGCTGGAGACGTTGGGGATAAGGGTCCACTCCCAATTCCCAAAAACTCTGTGCCTACAGAGCATCTGCACAGCCAGGACATACAGTACACCAAACTCAGTGTGAACTTTGTTTCACCTTTTAGACTTCCTGGTGAAATTTCCCCCAATTTTTTGTGTTCAAAAAAGAAAAGATTTAGGTCTTTTACACCCCACACAAAAACGGCGGTGAGATGTAATTTTGGTCATTTTCCCTGAGAACACTCATCCATGAGTAACAGAACTATCATAGAAAAGAAAATCACTCTGACCCGTGGCTATTATTTAATCCCCATCTCTCCACCCCTTGCCTTTCTGAATGTCTGGTTTTATGAGGGGAAATCTGCTTTATCAGCTTATCTGCATCATGCTGGGATGTGTGAGGAAGGGTTAAAATCCCAGGTTGGATGGAAAGAAAGGAGCTCAGGACCAACCTGGGAGGTTGGAAGTGACCCATCTTTTAAATATTGGAGGGTTTGAAAGGCAAGATTTGAAAAACAAGAGCCAGGAGAAGAGAAGGAAGAGGGGACAGACATGATGGGATTATTCCCACAAAAGAAAAAAATTGGGAAAAAGAGCAAAGGTTTCAAATCATAGCAGTCACTACAAGACCTCCCCTGGCACCCAAAACTGGGAAACAGCTTCAGGGTTCACAGAATACAATCAGAGAACTGAAACACAGACTCATTTAGGTCAGAAAAGGTGATTATTTATCAAGCTGAAAACGGGTGTTTGGTAAATATTATGGCCTAAAAGTTACCTGGGCTGTGGGAGTGTAAAATGGCAGCAGTGCTTTCTGTGATACAGAAGCAGAGTTGGGGGGATTCAAATATCTTCACTGCAAGTTAATTTTATTACTATTTTTATAAATGTTTGATTCATTTCTTCATATTAAGTATCAATCTAACAAGAAGAACAAAAATAGGTGTTTATCTCAAGAATGAGCAATATCAGCCTTTGGTGGAGCTTCCCACGCTTCAGAGATTCCTAAATCATTTTGAAGAATGTCATTTTTTGTTTAATAGAACTGAGTTTCAGCAGCTTTTTCTGCAAAAACCTCTACAACAAAAACCTGCAAAGGAAATTACTTTACCTGCCTTTTGGCTCATGAGTTCCAAAGAAAGATGGGCAATTCTGAGCAGGAATAGGATCACATTATTCCCAAGTGTTGGGGAGCACAAGAAACACACTGCTGATGAAACTTAAATACTTGTTGTAAAAGTAAAGAGAAGATTTCCCAGCATGATATTGCAGGTATTAGTGAGATTAGATAAAACAATGCTCTGTGGTTTGGTAATTAATGTGCTCTTTAATTACAATTTATTATCCCGGAGAAAGCCTCCCATTCCCCTGCTGTGTAACTGAGCAATCTGGAACATTAAACACCTCCCCATAAGATGCCCAGACCATGAGAAAAATTCACCTTTTATGGAATTAAAAGTTCAAGGGACTGCTGTAGGATTTTTCCCATTTTCTTTTCCTACCTGGCAGCCTGTACAGTGCAGTTTTCCATGGAGCAAACAAATTGTTCTGCTGTATCAAGCAGACAAAGGAACCAAATGGAACACAACACAATATTGATCAATTAATGGAGATACATCTGCAGCTTGCCTTGGCATCTCCACCAGACAAACACTAAATAATGCAAGAGATGCTTCTCTCCAGGCAGGAGAATCAGAAAATGCTGCGTTTCAGTCCAAATATTGAGCATTATTGAATTCAACATTATTTTTAATTTACAGCTTGAGCTGATTTTGGGGGAGCATTAGCTGGCATACAAACAATGCAGTTTTCTGTCAGCTGTAAGAAGCTATTCCATAACAATGTGTATGATTTTTCAAACAGAGTATAAAATAAAAATCTCAGTGCCTTCAGTTCCTCGGTTCCAAGGGCTCCAGCCATTCCCTTCCCAGGATGAACATGAGAAGGTGACCAGAGTTAAGGGTCAATAAAAGAGATCGATGCCTCCACAACCCACCAGCCTGCTCCCAACAGAAATAGCTCCAAAATTCCCTTTAACCACGCAAAACACAAAATATTTTGGGTTCTGCAGGCCCCGAAGTCTCAGTTCTTTGGTTCTTTATCCTTGGACACTTCCAGGGATCCAGGGGCATCCACAGCTGCTCTGGGCAACCAGAGCTCCACCTCATCCTGTGAGGATTTCTGGGAGGTTCACTAAAGCTTCATGAAATTAAGCTTTTCTTATGAAAAACCGGTCCTAGGGGTTGGAGCTGAACGATGCTTGGGGATATTCCATGAAATCCAAGAGGGAACAGCTTCACAACCCACCAGCCTGCTCCCAACAGAAATAGCTCCAAAAATCCCTTTAACCACAGAGAACTCAAAATATTTTGGGTTCTGCCGACCCCCAAGTCCCAGTTCTTTGGTTCTTTATCCTTGGACACTTGCAGGGATCCAGGGGCATCCACAGCTGCTCTGGGCAACCAGAGCTCCACCTCATCCTGTGAGGATTTCTGGGAGGTTCACTAAAACTTCATGAAATTAAGCTTTTCTTATGAAAAACCGGTCCTAGGGGTTGGAGCTGAACGATGCTTGGGGATATTCCATGAAATCCAAGAGGGGACAGCTTCCCTTGCTGCCCTGATCCCCAGCACAAATTCCTTGGGCCTCTCAACCACAGCCTGGCTTTCCCAAATTAAACCCTGCGCGCTAATTACATTATTACATTGTAGTTGCCACTTTAATTGTGGCGCAATTAAAGTTTTAATTGCTAAGTGGCTGCCTGACTTCAGAGCCGGTCCGATGAAGATGTGCTAAGGCTGGTGTTTGTTTGGGAACACAAACCCGATAATGGTCCCCATTCCTCATGAATTATTCATTGAATAATTCACGGGGTTGTGCCCCGGGCACTGGGAATCCTCTCCACTTCACCATGAGGAATATTCCCAATATTAAAACTAAAGACAGGATTTAGGGTATATTTTTTTTTTTTTGTCACAGCCCTTCTTAAAATAGTGGAAGGTGTCCCTGGCCATGGCAAGGGATGGAACAGGATGAGCTTTGAGGTCCCTTCCAACCCAAATCATCCTGGGATTCCAGACTGAGAACGAAAACCAGGCCGACACTGAATAAAATAGGCTTAAACTAGGCTGACACTGAATTTCCTCTTTTGTGGTTCAAATGATCCATCCTCCCATTCTGGGAGGTTATTCAGGAATTTACCAGAGCACAGACCCTGGCACAGGTTCTCCATTCCTGGCCAGGTTTTGGATCACCCTGGGATAGTGCACCCTGCTGCACCTCTGTCCCAGCTTCAGGAATCATGGAAATAGTTCCTGGAAAATCATATATACATGGAAAATCATAGAATGGTTTGGAAGGGACCTTTAAGCTCGTCCAGTGCCATCCCTGCCATGGGCAAGAACACCTTCCACTGTCCCAGGGTGATCCTTGGACACTTCCAGGGATGGGGAACCTGTGCTCTGGTAAATTCCTGAATAACCTCCCAGAATGCCAAGTTAAACACGGATCATTTTAACCACAGAAGAGGAAAAACATGAATGAAGCACATAAGAACAAAGCAGGATCAACTCTGTCACCTACAACACCACCAACAAAGCACAAAGGTTTTGTTTGGATGGGGACATTGGGGGTTTTGTCACTCTGTGTCCACCCAATTAAATGTGAAAAAACCGGCTTGAAATTAAACTTGAAATCTCTGGCTGAACTGCATCCATGTCCCTCAAATGAATGGAAGGATAGGGTAAATTGCACACATGTGACTCTCTCAATCAGGAGGATCATTTTTTTCTCCCCAGTAATTAAATGGTCGTTTTCTCTTTCCAGGCACAGGAGAAAACAGATTAAGTTGACCCGAGGAACTTGTCAGCCTGTGGGTAATTTATATAATAGACTAAATTTTTGCAATGCATTATCAGCTCTTCCTTTTTCTTCCCAGCACTGAGGAAAGGGCACTTGCTGCTTCAAGCCAAAACCTTCCATGACTCCAAAATCCAAATAAATCTGAATTTTAAAGACACAAGAATATCCAGGAGAGTATCTGAGAATCCCAGGTGGATTTTTCTGTACAATTAGAGAGTTTCTCCTGTTGTCCTTTAAAAGCAGGAATGAGCCAGGGACATTCCTACCTTGTATTGCTCCATACCCAGCAGACACCTGTAAGACCTAATTCCTTATTTTCAGTTCTCTGTCCCTGCAGTGCCTTTGGAACAGGGATAAGAGCAATGGATTTTAGTATAATTCACATTCCTGGGCCCCCTTCAAGTCCTGGACTCTCAGGAAATAAAAAAAAAATAAGGCTGTTTCACCCATGAAGACACTAATTATTCATCACATTCCTATGCCAGGTTGAAAAATACGAGCACTGCTAGTGAAAAATGAGGAATGTTAAAAAGCAGGGTTCAGCAAGAGCTCATGTATTCCTAAGATATAAATTTCATCCCACAACTCCAGAAATGCCAGGAGGGGTGGGAGGAGGATTCCCTCAATTCAGTGTGCAGCATTCATGAATGACTATTCAATATTTGATTTCATCTGTGCCTGTTTCACACTTGGACTGCAGCTTGGTTTGTTGGATGCTATTCAAGCTCTGCTCTGAAAACTGAGGAATGATTGTTTGCAGAAAGTTTTCTTTAGGAAATAGCACTCTGGAGCTGCAGATTTTCCTGAACAAGGCTGAATATATTGCAAAAAATGGCACTTGAGACAAAGCACAAGTTACCCTTACAGTGACAAGGATAACTTGTCACAGTAAGGGTACAAGCCCTGACAGGTTTCCCCTTTACTCAAATTCAAGAAAGTTCTGACAGAATAACTACAAAATCAGTGAGGGAAAAAATAAATAACGCATATTTTGCCAAATTTCAAATCGTTTTCCCACTGCAAATACTTGAGAGAGTGCTTTGAGTATGGAAAAAATAGCATTATTCTTTTTCCATGGGAAAAGCCAAATAAATTCTGATAGCATTTTCTAGACTTATTTGGTTTTAAGCTCCTGCAGCAGCCGTTTAAAGCTCAATCTTTCAGAGCTGGGCAAATGAAGAGGAACTGAACAGGGGCAGCTGGGCAGCCTGGACACCAATGACCCTGCAGAGCCTCATCCATATCCCATTCCCTAAAACCCTCCAGTGAGCTTTTCCCTTGTTGGATAAACCCCAAGAGGAACGGAAATGGAGCCAGACCTGAATTCTGGCTCTCAAACCTCCAGCTGTGAGTGGGGACAAGCTCCAAGTCCCTTCAGCAAATGCATTTGGATGATTTTAGCTCCCTTCAAACCCTCTGGGGGAGGCAGTCCCAGTGTGATGGAACTGGGGCAGTCACTGGGACAACCTCCATAAAACCAGACCCTGGAAATCCTCTTTTTTTGGGAGGGATTTCCAGTGCCAAATGTGAAAAACGCCAATCATTTGTTTTTAAAATTTTTAAAAGTTTAGTAGTAATAAAATGGTTTAAAAAATAGTAACGCAATTAGAGTAATAATAATTTGGACAATTTGGATTAGGACAATATGAGACAATAAAAACAAAGAGTTAAG
This sequence comes from Melospiza georgiana, assembly GCF_028018845.1. Classification (NCBI taxonomy): domain Eukaryota; kingdom Metazoa; phylum Chordata; class Aves; order Passeriformes; family Passerellidae; genus Melospiza; species Melospiza georgiana. Next base: position 5,911,339 of record NC_080437.1, on the reverse strand, counting down.
GACAGTCCAGGTACCTTTTTCTGGGCATCATGAGCCCGAAAAAGAACCCACGTAAACATAGGATTAACCCTTAAAAGCAACAGCCTGTTGCATATTAATACACTTTATATATGATGCATAAATTCCATTCAAACACAGGATTCTGTCTGGGCAGTGTCAGCTTCTTCCTCTGAATCCTGACAGCGCCTTTGAGGTGGGAAGAAGTTCGTTTCTTCTGATAATGGGGCAATAAATTCTCCTTCTCTGAAAGTTTTAGGTGTCCTGTGGCTGCTATCTCACTGTGAGTCCTTTCTTTAAAAAAGTATCCTACATAGCATAGTTTCTATTTTAACATTTTTTATAACCTAAAACTATATTTACCACGCTACTTAAGAGAATTAATACAGCATTGCTTTCTAACACAACACATATAATATTCATTTTAATATTTGCGAAAAGCCAATCATAAAATGCATGCATTTTTCACACAAAGTTTATTTAGGAGAACCTGTCAGCAGCACAAACCCAAAACCAGAAAGTATTTACCAAGCTGGCCCCACCTCCCTGGCAGGGACCAAAAAAATGACATCCTAAAACTGCTTTTTAACACTGGCTTTTAAAGAAATCCTTTAGAACCTGAGCTTGAAGCCATGAATCAACGTGTACCGTGTCTGCAGCCTGGAGCTGTGACTTCAGTAACACCTCTTGGATTTAAATCAAGGCACACTCCAGAGGAAGGATTACTGGGGATAAGAGCTCAGCTCCATCCCAGTTTCCAGCCCGGCTGCAGGAGCGTTTTGAAAAAGCAGGAGTGGAAAGAAAGGAGGTGATTGCCGAAATGTGTAACAGCAGCCTGGGGGCAGAGAGGGGCTGGGAGAACTGAGAGCAGCTGAAAAAGGGATAAAGGAACTTCCCCAGGGCTTTAAAGATAGGGACTAAAAGGCAGATGAGAGGAAGGCACAGCACTGAGAGCCTGCGGAGATCCCAGAGTCACTGAGGTTGGAAAAAACCCTCCAGGATCTTCCAATCCAAGCTGTTCCTGATCCACACCAAACTGCCAACATTCCGCTTGAAAGGAGAAGTGGAGAGAGCCTAATGAGTTATCCCAAAAAAAACCACTCTGCGTGCACTCCCAACTATCTCTTCCTGTAACCCACACAAAACTCTGCAGCCAAAGCACAATAAATGGCTTTTGCCAGGTTCCTCCACTCTGGGAGAACAGAAAACTAGTTTGGAATTTTTTTCTATTAAGATGATGGCGATGATGATGATGATGATGATGATGGTGATTGTCGCAGACAACTTTTATGAAAAATCCTTTCCTTAGGATTTTTTCCTCCTGAGAAGCTGGGAGGCCTCAGGAACAAAATGTAAACATTGATTATCTGCTGCTGTGGAATGCAACAGGTGCATCTGTGATTGGTCTCATGTGGTTGTTTGGAATTAATGGCCAATCACAGCCCAGCTGGCTCAGACACAGAGCCCGAGCAACAAACCTTTGTTATCATTCTTTCCTATTCTATTCTTAGCTAATCTTCTGATGAAATCCTTTCTTCTATTCTTTTAGTATAGTTTTCATGCAATATATATCATAAAATAATAAATCAAGCCTTCTGAAACATGGAGTCAGATCCTCGTCTCTTCCCTCATCCAAGAACCCCTGTGAACACCGTCACAGATGATGATGATGATGATTTTTTTGTTGCAGGTGTGTCATAGTTGAGATGGAGGCAATACAAAGCAACACACTCCATTTTCAGAAGGCTTCAAACTGGTTTTTTTCTAACATGCATGCTTTTTCTACATTCTTACAAAGCTCATAAGTTTGCACTCCACTCATTGGTCACAAAGTGATCATTGGAATTGACAATTGCAGGTTTCTCTTATTTATCCTTCTTTCTTTCTTGGTTTCTATGTCAGTGACCTTGGTAGAAAATTCTTTCAGGGGTGAGCTTGGATCCTCTTATCAAACTTTTCTCTGGCTCACAGAAACTGCTGTAAAACCTCTTCCACATAGCTGGGATGGACCCACTCCCAAAGGGAGATGCACATCCTCAAAAACCATATAAAACTATACCCACAGACATACATTTAACCTGGTTTTCCAAGATCTTTCCAACTGTAATACAGATCCCTGCTCAGGGTTATGGAGAGGTGAGCTCCAGAGCTCCAGCACAACCTTGGTTCTTGTGGGACTCACAGATATTTTGTCTGATGTAAGCACCAAGGCACACAGAAAACAGCCTTAAGCTGCCCCAAGGAAGGTTTAAATTGGATTTTGGGAAGTATTTCTTCACAGGAAGGGGCTGCTGGAAGAGGTGGAATCAGCAGCATCCCTGGAACTGGGATGTGCCAGCCCAGAACGAGCACTGATCCCACACTCTGCCCCTCAGCTGGACAGCTCCCAGGAAATGAACTGCTCTGCCTGATTCCTCCATCAGGAGGCTGAAAAAAAGGAGGGAAAGAAAAGTCTGGGATGCTTGGGGAAAGCAACAGAAGGTGTGGTCTGCTCAGCTGGATTTTTGAGGAACTCAAGGAGTTAAGCTGAAACTCAAGAAGATCTGCAAAGAGTAGGAGATGTTGGAGTTTATCCTCACACACCTTCCCTTATCCCAATCCTTCTGAAGCCCAGATGTGAGCAAAAAGTGACCAGAGAGAAGGGATGAGTCTCATATTTCCCCTGGATAAAATACTGAAAAGCTCAAATACCCTTCAGGGGACGCCTGACTAATTTCCCTCACTCTTACCTGGATAAATAACGAGCTTCAATCTCAAAAGCAAACAAACCCAAATGCAAACTGCATTTCCCCCAAGCATTCTGTGGAAGGACACAGCCTGCCCTGCTGAGCTGCAATGTTTGTCCCAAATTTTGCTTCAGCACCTCTTAACCTGGAATTACAGCTCCAATTCCAGTAGTGCAAAATTACCCTTTTTTGGTACTCAAAGCCTTTTGTGAGCAAAACCCTGATTTGTTTCATTTTCACAGCCCTTCTAAGACACTTGGTTAAAATAATCCCCCTTAAAACACTGAGATGTTCCCTGTGGAATACTCTGAAAAAAGATATTTTGCTCACCTGCCTCAAACAGCTCTTAGATCCTGCAATCCAAATTTATTTCCTAGTTGCAAACCTCCTCCCTTACTTTTCAGAGCTCTCATTTTCATTTCTTGGCTTTTCAAAATACCTTGGAAACATTTCAGCATGGGAGAAAACAGCCCCAAGGAAGGTTTAAATTGGATTTTGGGAAGTATTTCTTCACAGGAAGGGTGGTCAGGCATTGGAAGGGGCTGCTGGAAGAGGTGGAATCAGCATCCCTGGAAGTGTTGGAAAGCCATGTGGATGTGGCATTTGGGGACATGGATTAGAGGTGCTGTGGCAGTGGTGGGTTAATGGACTCCATCTTGGAGGGCTTTTCCAACCTTAATGATTCTATGTCAAAATGTTGACAAAAAAAAAAAAAATCAAAAGTTGAAGGTATAAAGAAATTAAAAAAGAGGAACTGAGGAGTCTGTTTTAATTTATCCTTCAATCAAACTGAAAATCACTTTTGAAATGTGATTGATAAGTGATACTGTGACATGCAGTCACTGCAGTCTCATGTCAAAGATAACACATCAAAACCAGAGGCTGAGATCCCTAAAAACAGCACAAATTCATTCCCTTCTTTCCCTTTTTAGCCAGGAGAATCTTGCACTTGAAAGGCAGCAATAAAAGAACAAATATATTTAAAATCCCTGAGACAGCCACTTCCTAGAGAAGCTGTAACTCACAGAAATAAAAAATTAATATTGATAAAAATTTACACACCCATAATATTTGACAATGTTCTGCAGGTGCACAATCAATCTGCCTGGAACAAATCCCAGTGCCAAACACTGAGAGCTCTGCAAGGAAATCCTACAAAAACTCCTCACCCCAGAGGGTTTAAGGGGAGCTAAAATCAGTTTGTTCAACTCCAAATGCATTTGCTGAAGGGACTTGGAGCTTGTCCCCACTCACAGCTGGAGGTTTGAGAGCCAGAATTCAGGTCTGGCTCCATTTCCCTTCCTCTTGGGGTTTATCCAGCAAGGGAAAAGCTCACTGGAGAGTTTTAGGGAATGGGATATGGATGAGGCTCTGCAGGGTCATTGGTCTCCAGGCTGCCCAGCTGCCCCTGTTCAGTTCCTCTTCATTTGCCCAGCTCTGAAAGACTGAGCTTTAAAGGGCTGCTGCAGGAGCTTAAAACCAAATAAGTCTAGAAAATGCTATCAGAATTTATTTGGCTTTTCCCAGGGAAAAGGAAAAATGCTATTTTCTCCATACTCAAAGCACAATTATTATTGTGTGGGGTTGGGGGGGTTTATTTAGCCCAAATGCTCCAATGCCATTGTGAAAAATGCCTGCATTTTATGATTGGCTTTTTGCAAATATTAAAATGAATATTATATGTGTTGTGTTAGAAAGTAATGCTGTATTCATTCTCTTAAGTACTGTGTTAAATATACTTTTAAGTTATAAAAAATGTTAAAATAGAAACTATGCTATGTAGGATACTTTTTTTAAAGAAAGGACTTGCACTGAGATAGCAGCCACAGGACACCCAAATGTGTGAGAGAAAGAGAATTTATTGCTCCATTATCAGGAGAAACAAACTTCTTCCCACCTCAAAGGTGCTGTCAGGATTCAGAGGAAGAAGCTGATGATGACCAGACAGAATCCTGTATTTGAATGGAATTCATGCATCATGTATGAGATGTAGGAATATGCAACAGGCTGTTGTTTTTAAGGGTTAATCCTTTGTTAACATGGGTCCTTTTTCGGGCTCGTGCTGTCCAGAAAAAGGTACCTGAACTGTCCATGACTCTTTGCTTTTATTGTCTCATATTGTCCTAATTCAAATTGTCCAAATTATTATTACTCTTATTGTATTACTATTTTTATAACCATTTTATTACTATTAAACTTCTAAAATTTTAAAAACAACTGATTGGCGTTTTTCACAGCCATAATACTTTTTAAAGCCACTGCAGCCTTAGTGATGTTGCACATGCTCACAACTCCTACCTGTGGTAAATAATGTGAGGAGATGGCTAAATCCACCTGAGGGACACCTGAGATTAGGATTTATTTGTTCCTTCCAGCCCACAGGGTTTGACCAAAGAACCAAACAGCTCTGAGTGCTCAGTGACTGCAAGTCCACATTTCCCATCCAGGTCTCACGTTCACACAGCACAGCTCTTTTCTTCCCTATTTTCCACATTTTCCTGGTAAATAAACACCTGGGGTGAGGCTGAAGGGGCTGGGCAGGTAGAGCTCTCACTCAGATGCAGCAGGAGATCTGCACTAAATCAATATTTTCACCTGACACCTGCAATGAGCTCAGCTCTGAGTTACACAAAAGCAGCAGCAGCACTTTGGTGCCTTCACTCCTCGTCCAGGCACGAGGGGTTTGGGATTGCTGGTCAATAAAACTTGGCAGGTTTCTGACAGCAAAGTGCTCCTGACAGAACAGGTGCTGCAGGATTTCTCTGTGCTTTTTCTCCCCTGAAAGCAGGATGGGAAGGATTTCTTGAGAAAACAAATCCTTTCTCATTTAACAAAAATAATTCTGCTCAGCTCAGATTCCCAACCACCTTCACAGCACAGTGAAAAACTCTATTTAAGCTTCTCCACTGGGAGAGAAAGGTGCAGGCAGGGCCCTGAGGAGCTGCTCCCTTTCCCATTTTATCCTGCAGCCTCCCAGGGAGATGGATGCCTGTAATTTCCTTATTTCACCCCAATATTTAGTCCACTTTGCACCTATCTCTGATTTAAGACTTTCAAAGCATCCTGTGGGAAAAGGAAGGACAGTTCAGAGCTGTTTCCTTCTAGGAAGAGATGGCAAAATAACATCAGTGGCTCAACCTGAGTTTTATTTAAAAATGGATCATAAAGCATCCAGAACAACCAAGAAGAGAAGCAGGAATAGGAGAAAAGTGTCAGCAGCAAACAAAATTGGGAATCCCTGGAGACCTTCACATGCCTGGAGGGTTCAGGCTCCACCACAACATGGGAACAATGACACCTATGAAATAATGATTTCATTGCTCTAAAAGACTCTGCTCCTTTATTGCCCCAATTCCTTCTCTGTTGGTCTCACAAATGATTCTTTGTGGTTTCTCCCAGAGCTTTTCAAAGGCTGCTTCCTTCCACAGAACTCCAAAAATCCAGATTTCACTGGGAAACAGGGAAAGGATGTGAGACAGGTTGGAGTAAACAGAATTGTTCTGCCTTGCCTCTGCTAAAATATGGAGCTGAGTTTTCCTGGAAGCCATGTAGGGATAATCTCATTGCAAACAGCAGAGAAAGAGAATGGTGAAAGTGGTTAGGAAAACATTGGGAATCAGTAATTTGGGGAAAAAAAAACCTCTACTATGAACTGTAGGAGGTTATTTGATTCAAAGAATAAAAAACAGGAAGAAAGGGAGAGAAACTAAATATCTAAAATCGAGTCTTGCTTCTGAGAGAGAGAGAAAAGGACAATTTATCATCCCAGGGCTGTTTGTTCCAATAGTCAAATGCTTTGAGCTGAGAATGATGGTGGCAGTTCTGAGGCAAGAAACCAGGGTTTAAACCACAGTAAATCAGAGAACCCCAGGATGGTCTGGGTGGAAGAGCCCTTAAAGATCATCTCATTCCTGCCTCAGGCAGGGCAGCAGCCGGCCAGCTGTGAGCACACAAAAATCCAACTTCAGATCTTGATTTCACCAGATCTGCTGCTCACTTCTGCTCTTCTCTGGAAAAGCCAGCACTGCTGACCCCACAGCAGGGTGTAAAACACAGCCCAGCAAAGCCTGCCCTGTGCTGGCAGGGATGGAGCAGCCCAGGAGGCAGCTGAGGATTTCTGAAGCACAAAGAGAATTCAGAAAAGAAACCCTGGTGCAGGAGGAAGTGGCATTTTTGGGAATAGATAGCCCCAAGGATGGGAATCAGCATAGTAGGAGCTCTTTGCTTTGTTCAAACACAACACAAAGAGCTGTAAGGAAGTTTGGACCCATTTTATACAATCTTGGAAAATGCAGGTAGGGATCTGCATTTAAATAAACAAACAAACAAACAAATTAATAAATTTATAAAATTATTTCTAATTCTAAAAATAAAGAAAAATTCTTTATCAATTATTAAATTTATACTTAATGAATTATAAATTAAATAATAAATTAAATATATATTTATTATATATAATTTTGTATATTATATAAATTTTATATAATAATTAAATCTATATATAATAATTAAATATTATTTATAATAAATTATAAATTAAATATATCATTTTAATACATGAAATTATTATAATAAATTTAATAATTTTAATAAATAAAATTATTTATTTTTACAAAGTTTGCTGGGTGATCACTGCCTGAGCAAAAAACTCCTTGGAAGTTTGAGCTCTCATTCTAAATCCAAGGTGACAAATGGGCAAATGACAAGATTGGAAACACCTGGTGATATAAAGGAACGTGATTTCTCTGTCAAATGTGTTTGAAGTCTCCTCTGAAAACACAACAAATTGAGTTTTAATTACTTTTGCATACATCAAGTCTGCACTGAACTTTGAAGTAGCAAAGCTTCACTTCACTCACTGCTGCTGCAATTTGCACCACTCCAGGTTAATGCAATGTCTGCTCCCTACAAATGTGAAATGCATTCTCTTATGAGCTGCTACTTCATGTTTGCAAATCAGCACGTTGGCTGGGCTCAGAAAATGTGATTTATTACTGTCTGGGACATGAGAGAGCAGCAGGAAGCAGCTCCTGATGATGGAGGGAATACAGAGTGACAAGTCCCATTTGCTCCTGAGCTCTGTCACTGTGGGAAAGGGAGGGGAAAAATCTGATATTGCTCTTTCTGGGAGAGCAGAAAACAAAGCGCCCAGATCTGATCATCTGCCTGCAAACAATTTCTCAGCTCACAGGCAGTGGCTTTGTGTGACAAGGTGCCCTGAAGACACATTTCCTTCAGCAGGCCAGGAAGTTCTGGTAATCCTGGAACAGCAAAAGTGCAAGGGCCAAAGATTAAAGCCAAACTCATCAAGTGCCAGTGCCCTGGCCAACAAAATCAGGGTAGGAGTTTGGAGTTTGGATGGGAAACAGGTCTGGCTGTTTGGGATTATTTTCCCATAGCAAACACCTGTTTTCATGCCCACAGGGCTGGAGCACTCCTGCCTCCTCCATTCCCACACTGGCTGCTTCCTGAGAAGCTGAATCCCAAAAATCACACAATCCAACACAGTCCTGGGTTGGAAAGGACCTTAAAGCCCATCCAGAGCTACCCCTGCCATGGCAGGGACACCTTCCACTGTCCCAGGGTGCTCCAGCCCCAAAGTCCAGGCTGGCCTTGGGCACTGCCAGGGATCCAGGGGCAGCCACAGCTGCTCTGGGCACCCTGTGCCAGGGCCTGCCCACCCTGCCAGGGAACAATTCCTAATTCCCAATATCCCATCCAGCCCTGCCCTCTGGCAGTGGAAGCCATTCCCTGTGTCCTGTCCCTCCATCCCTTGTCCCCAGTCCCTCTCCAGCTCTCCTGAAGCCCCTTCAGGCCCTGGCAGGGGCTCTGAGCTCTCCCTGGAGCCTTCTCCTCCCCAGGTGAGCACCCCCAGCCTTTCCCCACAGGAGAGCTGCTCCTCATTCCTGTCTCATTCCTGTCCCATTCCTGTCTCATTCCTGTCCCATTCCTGCCCCATTCCTGCCCAGCAGGGATTTGTCCCCAGCATGGATGCAAACACTCAAACATAAACCTTTTTTATTCCTTTCCTTGTTAAACTTTTCAGTCTCCACCATCCATTTTTTAAAAGGCATGAGAAGAGGAAGGAGAGGAAGAGCAGGGCTCAGAGAGTGCTTTGGGTGTGAAAATCAGGAGAGCTGCATGAAGTGATCCCTAATTAATTTCTACCAAACCCATGAGGGCTGCAGGGCTGGGTGAATGCACACAAGTGTACAAATCCTGTTCACAGGAGACTGAAGTCTGGAATTGCAGAAGGGAACAGCACTTCAGGAGAAACATCCACAAAAGAGCTGGAAAGGTTACGGATGAGAGCTTCTGAAAAGAAACACAGAACCACCCACAAAGCTCACCTGCTTTGTTTTCTTTTCTCTCTGAGTGCAGAGGGAGATGAGAAGAGGAAGACATCAAGTCAAAGAGGGTCCCAACACTGAACTTTCACATGGATTTCTCCTCTGAGGGAGGTGATTTACTCCTTTTCATTGTATTTTCAAGAACCAACTCTTTCCCAAGAGGACATATTAAGTTCTCTTGCATTGTGCAGTTTACATAAAGCTTTTTTTTTTTCTACTCCTCCAAGTGACTGCCTTTTTTCTACAACCTGGAATTGCCTGACATTTCTGCAGGTTTTTAATATCAAGCACATAATATTCTATTGAACCCTAAAGGACAGTGAAACTGCGCCTTGCACAACACTGCAGAGCCATAAATTCAGATGATCATTACAGGTACTTTGTATTTGTCATCAAAAAGGTGCAAAGTCTCTCAAAGAGAAACCCTGTGAGGATACTCCAAACTCAGCCATGGGAGAAAGCTGTCCTCCCCAAAAATCAATTCATCATGCTCTGGATGAGCAAACCCCTTTCCAAGTGATGGTCTCATGATTGAATATCATCACCTCCCCAACATGATTTACCCCCAGAGATGGAAAATGAAAAACAGCACTATTGTAGTTGATGAGTTGCTGATCCATCCTTAAGTTTCAGCCTTGGCAGATTTGACTGTAAATGCGAGGAATTTTGAAAGAATTCGAGAATGGGACTTCTGAGGTGTTTCAGATGATGGGATTTGTTTTACTTATCTTCTACACAGGCAGGAAGGGTGAGTTCAGCTCACATCTTCACCACATGGTTCAGAAGGTCACAGGACTCCTAGTAACAAGACCTTTTAAGGATTTATTGACCAATAAAACACTGCTAACAAGGATATTAATGCTTTTCACCCAATCCTTAAATATTTCATCTTATGGACTCATGTTACAGTGTAAACTTTCTTAGCCAGTCATGTTATGACACACAAACCCCCAGTACTGCATTCTAAACTTCTTGTTTACCCTTTAATTACTTTTATTTTTATATCTTGAACTCTAAAACTCTAAACTTTCATGTTTAGAGTTTTAGCTTCACATGTTTCTGCCTGAACTACAAATCCACATTCTCACTTCTAGCACCTAAGTCTGGAAGCCTTTTCCAAGGTCTCAGATCAAATCCTGTGTTTAATTCTAAGCTTTGGCTTCCAGGCCCAAAGTTCTGAGAGCTCCTTGCATGTTGGATTCCAACAGTAAGAAACCTCAAATGAAGTTGAAAAATTTTGCTGGGTTAAACAGGTTATAACCAAGAGTAACCAAGCAGAAACCCTCCTGCCCCAGGGAGGAGAGCCCCCAGGCTCTGTGGGCAATCTGCAGCACCACAGAGATGGAGCCTGAACGGGCAGAGGTGCATCACACATTTCCCAATTCCCACAAGGAAAGCAGGACAGTGGCTCTGTGCCCTGAGCAGGACAAGGGTCTGGATGGCTCCTCTCAATGGGCAGAGGTGCATCACACATTTCCCAATTCCCACAAGGAAAGCAGGACAGTGGCTCTGTGCCCTGAGCAGGATAAGGGTCTGGATGGCTCCTGCTCTCAAGTTCTGGCTGTCACTAAGGACAGGTTCAGTGCCAGAGGAGCTGCAGGGAGGGAGCTCCTTGTGCTGCCAGGTCTGAGCCGAGCCAGCCACGTCCTGCTGAGCCATTAACGAGGAGACAGAGCTGGCTGACAGCACAAACCCGCTCTCAGCTGCTCCTCCAGCCTCCCTCAGTCCCCTCTGACCTTCCCCACAGCCACCACAGGGAAATGTGTGGCACCAGCACCTCAGGGATTGAGGGATTTGCAGCTGCTAAATAAGGTTTTTAATCCACCTGCCTGACTGGCACTTATCAGAGGACCTGACAGTGCCAGGAGCTACCTGGGGGTCCACCTGAGCCTGGAGCAGCACTCCCAAAGATGCTGGCTGCCCACCTGCCACTGAGGAAGGGGGACATCACCAAGGCATTGTTCCTCAGCAGATAATCCATCCCAGGGATCAGGATTGAGGAAAGGATCACCTGGAGAATGTTCTAACAGGGCACAGATCCCATAAACCTCTGGTGTCCCACAGGGAGGACATTGTTCATTGTGTTGCTCAGCAGGCACTTTGCAGAAAGCACCAGGATTCTTCTCTCTCATCCCTCATGGAAAGGCTGGGAACAGCAAAAGATGGCTGTGACAACAGATACAAAATGTACCCAAAGTCTGGGATTAAGCACCAAAGATTTAGGCCCAGTCTATCCAAAAGACAAGCTGCTTTCTTGTGTTAACTACCCACTTCCACTGGGAGGAGAGAAAAAATCCCACAGGGAAGGATGTCCCACAGGGAGGACGTGTTCCTTGTGTTGCTCAGCAGGCATTTTGCCGACAGCAGAAAGCACCAGGATTCTTCTCTCTCGTCCCTCATGGACAGCAAAAGATGGCTGTGACAACAGATACAAAATGTACCCAAAAGCCTGGGATTAAGCACCAAAGATTTAGGCCCAGCCTATCCAGAAGACAAACTGCTTTCTTGTGTTAACTACCCACTTTCACTGGGAGGAGAGAAAAAATCCCATCCAACAGGCACTTTAGGAACTCAAAAGTACAACCTCACATATTTGAGGGCTTCACAATTAAAGAAATGGAAGATAGTCCTTCCTGTCAGCAGTTTGCCAGCCTGCCTGCTGGATTTAGATTTCTATTTGGAGAGGAAACATTACTTTGGATACCTTGAGATGGCAAGATTCAAATAGAAAATAAAAACAGAAAGAGAAAAGTAAAGTATAGACACATGTATGGATGGTGCAGCTAAACCATGCCCTGGGAGGAGGAGGTCATGCAAACCACAACACACCTAGAAATGCCAGTCTGAGCAGGCTGATGTGTAAAATACCCCAGAATGCAAGATGGGAGAAAGGGATTCATCAAACCCCAAGGGCTCCAGAAGGCAGAGATGAGTGACTGCCAGAGCTGCAGGGAACCTGGTGATTTATTCCTGTGGGGAATGGCACAAGGAGGATCTGCAGGATCTGCCAGGTCCCTGGCCCATGGAACCCTCAGCTGCCTCAGAAACCCTGGAGCTCAGCTAGCAGGGAGCCAGCACTGATAGCAATCCATCCATCCATCCATCCATCCATCCATCCATCCATCCATCCATCCATCCATCCATCCATCCATCCATCCATCCATCCATCCATCCATCCACATTAAACAATTAAATGTCATTGTTTACATTTTCCTTATTTTCCTTAGTTGGGTAATTCTGTTCCTGGGCAATTTGGGAAAGAGGAATGTTGTGAAATAAAGACTTAATTTGCTTAATTTGATGTACCTGTCCCATCCCTATTTCCCAGCAAGGAGGAAAGGCCTCTCCTTGATTGCAGTGGCTTCAGTTGTTCCCACAACTGCAATTCCCTTTGTGCAATTAAATCCATTAAAAACCACACATGGACATATCCAATACCCTTAATTTCCACTTCAGGGAAAAACAGGCAAGAGCTGGGGGACCAAAAGGCCGAACAAGGAGTTGTCTGGAAGGGCTTGTAACAAAAGTAAATTTGCATTAAAATTTGAAACCTGGAAGATTTTGGTACAAGTGGCCATCTTTGCTCTTTTCCAGAACGAAGTCATGGAAGATTTACTGCTCAAACTCCATGGACTCTTATCTCCCCCACACACACTGACAGGAGCAGAATTAGGAAATAACTGAAACTCCATTGCAGAACAAGAGCTACGAACTCCTGATCAGCATCAGCAACATCAACCCCATTGAGGGAGAAAATAACAAATATTTCCACAGTGGCAGGCACAGATTGTTTTACCTCTCTTGATCGCGGAGCTGCTCAGCCAAGATTTGTAAACATCAAAGCATTCCAAGGAGCTCAACTTCATCCCAGACCACCCTGATTTTTCTATCTATCTTTTATTTTTCTATCTTTTCTTTTTCTATCTTTTCTTTTTCTATCTTTTATTTGTGTTGAGCACATAACTCCAAGGGCACGGATGGGTTAGAGAATCAAGGTCACTATTACACTTTTAATTTATGACTTAAAATGGCAAAGGAGGGCTGACAGTTTCCTTACATTTAGGAACCAATTAGGAGCAATTTATTACAGGTCATTTTTGAGGATTGCCACGAAGCTGCTGGCAGGGGGGGAGCACATTAACTCACTATTTACACACTGTTTACTCACAGTTTGTCCCTGCATTTCCTTTCTACAAGCAGCTCTTCAGAGCACCTGAATTTGTTGGAACAACACTGCAGAGTTGTAACCTACCATTGATTTTTACTTAACCCATTTCCTACTGGAATTGTTGCATTGGAAAACAAACCTGCATTTTCTCCCGAGGTTTTTGGGTTCATTTATCAGCCTGGCTCATTCCAGAGATTTAACCCATGGATTTGACATTCAACCCCTTAATCTGTCCATATTTTGAGGGGTTTGGTTCATTTCTGGCCTGGTTCATCCCAGACATTTAACCCATGGATTAGACATCCAACCCTTAAATCTCTCCATAATTTTGAGGGGTTTGGGTCATTTCTGGCCTGATTCATCCCAGAGATTTAACCCATGGATTAGACATACAACCTCTTAATCTGTCCATAATTTTGAGGGGTTTGGTCATTTCTGGCCTGGTTAATCCCAAAGATTTAACCCAAAGATTGGACATTCAGCCACTAAATCTGTCCATAATTTTGGGGACATCGCAGCTTTTGGGCACCAAAAATTCCAAAAGGACCAATTTGATTCAGTTAATGGAAGCTGAGGAGCCACTGGAACCCAAATTCCACATTCAGGAGCAGCAGATCCACATGGAAAGGGGGTGATGGAGCTGCTCAGGGCCAAGCAGGAGCTAAGCCCTGCCCAGCTCCACTGAGGATATTCTCCCTCAGGCTGTGGGAAAGGGTGGAAAGCTGCAGATGGAAGCAGCAAGTCCCAGAGGGCTGGGACTGCTTGGACAGAGAGGTTTGAAAAGAGAAATGTAAGATCTGGACTTGTTGGATCTATCCCAGGCCATCTCTCCCACCCTGATGGGTGTGCTGCTGGGGGACTATCCTGCTGGCAAGTCACAGGAGTTGCATCCCAACCATAATCAACCTGAAACATGGAATTTTGGGTCAAACTGGGACACAGGAATTCTGGATTTCAGCTTTGACCAGAGGCAGCACCAGGGCAGAGAAGATTTCTCCGGCAGGTGAGGCCACCCAGAGCCCAAAGCCAGGGATTTGTGTTTGACTTGAGAGCTTTACCAGCGCTCTGCTAACAGTTTGTTGTCCCAGTTTAATTGAGCACGAGCACTTAACATTTACTTTTCCCAGGCAATTGAGCAGGGAAATCTCAGTCCCACTTCCACACAAACTCAGCAGATCCAAATACAGTCAGCCAGTCCCAGTTTAACAGGAACAGCTACAAATGTGGCACTGCCATCCCAGCAGCTGGGAAGCACAAGGAGTTCCTTGATCCGAAGCATAAGAGAGGACACAGGGCAGCCCCCAGAGGTGACACAGAGAAATTTGGGAATGTTGGGAAGGAATCCTTCCCTGGCAGAGTAGGAGGGTGCTCAGAGAAGCTGTGGCTGCTCCTGGATCCCTGGAAGTGTCCAAGGCCAGGTTGGATGGGGCTTGGAGCAGCCTGGGATACTGGAAGGTGCATCAATGTTGGAACCTTGGTTGCTGAAAATTTCAGACTTTCTGTGCTGCCAGGCACTGACCCCCAAGAGAACACTGCATTTGACCTGAGGCCATGGAAAAGCTTCCAAAATTGAATAAGAGAATTCAGTTCTATCTGAATGAATGACAGAATTCAATTCTTGCCATAATCTGGGATTGTGGGTGTGGAGTTTGAATAGAAGTGTGCAACATCACAAAGTAAAAAACTTAAAGGTATTAGAATGTAGTAATACATATATACAAGATGGAGGTTTTAGGGCAGAGGCTGGTTGGTCCTTCTTCTTTACCGTCTTCTTTACCTTCTTCACCTTCTTCTCCATGGGATTGCGTGCTTTTTTGTAATTAGATAAAGAAGTCTGCATTGTGGGCCATGAGTGGTTGGTTATTGGGTTAAAAGTAAAAATAATTTAGATAGAATTTCTTAATTAAACAGTTTATCCTTAAAAAGCCTTGTAAAGAAAGACACATGACTCTAATTTTTTAGTTTGTTAGAGGGAAGCGCTGTAGAACTCACAGTTTGTGAGACTGTAATATAGATAAGACCTAATAAACATCTGAGTCCAAACAAGAAATACCCTCTCACACATTTAATTCTGACCCTAACAAAAAAAAAAAGTTAAAACTCAACACAGCAGCTTCCACTCAAGGCAAACTTTGGGAGAAATTCAGCCAGAGAAATGGATTTGAGAGCTTGGGATCCTTTCTGAGGCCTCAGGCACAGCCCTTGCTATGGTGTGATGGGTCTAATCACACCCAGCTCTCACTTTAAAGGCTACCAGGGCCAAATTCTTTACCTTCCAGAGCCAAGCTCTTTGGATTATCAACGAGGAACCAGGATAACCAAGTTTTTTGACTCATGGAGCCTATCTGGAGTAGAGGGAAATCATAGCAACAAAAAAAAGAGCACATGGCCACACAGGGAGCTGTTTTTCCAGCCTGCCCTCCACCACTCAGAGGTTAATGCAGCACTCTCCAAGCCCTGCTCAGAGCTGGAACGTGGCTCTCCAGGCACACTCCAATTTGCCATGATTCCCCTGGCACTTAGAGAGTCACTGATCCCCTAGCTAATCCTGCAGCACGGCCCTGCAGGACAGAAAATGCTGCTGATAGTGGAGGGTGAAAATCAAAGCTGAATTCGTGCAGTTTGAGGGGGCTTCTGGTTAAAAGCTGCTCTTAAGGAAAGGATCCTGACAGGTTTTGTATTTCCCTATCCATGGAAGAGCAGGAAAAAGGAAGTTTAGGCTGCAGGGTGATCTCTGCTGTCTGGGAGCATTTACACACAGGGGCTGCTGTGGCAGGAAAGCATCGAAATATGAGGAGACTAGGGCCCTGAGGAGGGGAAAAAGGGCCAGGCACAGAGTTTGGAGTAGGTTTGGGTTTTAGCCCTGCCCAGTGCCAGCACTAAACCACACTGACACAGAGCCATGGCTGCATCTGAGCCCTTCTTTCCCTGTGCCTCCCACTGCTGCCCACACAATGGCAGTGCCTCATTTTTCCAAGGGAATCACCATTCAGGTGATTCCAAAAGACCTCCAAGAACATCAGAATCCTGACTGAACACCACCACATCAAATAAACCCCAGCACAAAGTGGTATGAGGAGCTGCAGGCGTACTGAGCTTTTCCTGTGGGTTTTCCTTCCCCAACGACAGTCACAAGGATGGGAACTGTGTGGTAGATTTGAACCTCTGTCACAGCACCAAGTGAGAAAGGATAGGAGTGGGATTTGCAAAATAGCTGCTCTGCCAAGTTCAGACACAGAAAATATCACCACGAGGAACATTTTTGATGATTGAGCTTGAAAGGCAGGAGTTATCCTGGAAGGAGAACCCATGGAAGTATGAGGGCCAATAGGAGACACAAGTTTCACAAAGATCAGCTCCCAAACCCCAAGAGCTCTGCCTGCTCCAGTTGATGACAAATCACAATTTAAGGAGAAAAGCAAGGAGTTCAATTCCTACCAAACACTAATTCCATGCAATAGCTCTCCCTGACAGAAGAAAAAAGAAGTAAAAACCAGGGTGGGGTGGTTGTGAAGTGATGCAATCAATCCACATCTAAGTGGCACATTAACAACCACAATTACCAGTTCATCTTTCCCAATTTGTGTGTGCAGATTCTTAAAAGTCAGAGCTGGAGCTGCACACATCCTTTAAAGGAGAGGGAAATTAGGGAATCCTGCGTAGGCAGCCCTTCACTGAGGGTTGGTTCTGCACCATTATGGATGAAACACAAATTCCTGAGCCCTCACATTTCGTTATTTTGCTGGTTTTCCATTGCCAGAACTCCTGCTGGGCTTGCCAGTGGGAGGCACAGGAAGAACTGAAGTGAGCAAGAGCTGCCTTGGCAGCAATGAGGAGCCAGGGGCAGCAGCCTCCAACAGCTCCAGGTTTCACTGATGCTTTAATAGTCCACAGGCATCTCCAGATCTTTTGGGACAAGCCCCAGGATGCTTTTCAGTGCTGCAAACCAGCTCAGAGAAAAAGGAGGGGGAAAAAAAAATCATGGAGTGGTTTGGGGTGGAAGGGACCTCAAAGTTCATCAATTACAATAATGCTGTTTTTAATTTTCCATCTCCAGGGGTAAAATCATGTTGGGGAGGTGCCACCACCCCTGCCATGTCAGGGGCACCTTCAACTATCCCAGGCTCCTCCAAACCCTGTCCAACCTGGCCTTGGGCACTGCCAGGGATCCAGAGGCAGCCACAGCTTGTGTGAAAAACTTGCTGGTATTAATTTGAAGCAGTTCTGAAAGCTGAGGGAATATTTTGTCTTGTCTTGATTCTCTGTTTCCCTTAACCCTCCTTTTTCTTTTGCTGGCAGGCAGCACCAACCTTCAGAGCCTGGGCTGGTTTTCCCTGGCAATCCCTACCTCTGTTTGCCAATCAAGTGTGTTTTAGCCAACACGACAGCTAAATGATGTTTTTTGCTTTTGTTGCTTTCCCATTTGGAGAATTTTCCAAAGCCCCATTTGGAGAAGCTGCCAGCTCTGTAAATATTGTGTGTGCAGAACATATGTTGTAATAAACACCAGGATATACATTAAAGGAGAGCACACATTAATGACTGCTTTGTTATTCTGCTGCCTGAGGTGGAATTTCATCTCCTGCAATGCCAAAATTTCATCCTCCATCCCCAGCTGTGAAAGGTTTTGCCATCTTAGAGCACCAAAGACCACTGCAGAGCACTCCAGATTGTTTCCCAGCTAAGCTATTTGACCTAAATTTCTTCCAACATATGATTAAAAGAGAGAAGTTTTAATTTGAAAAAAATCCTATTTGTGCTTTATTTTTTTAAGTACACATTAATAATAACTCACAAATCCCAGCTCCCCAGTGAACAGCCCTGCATGACAAGGCTGATTCATGGATACAAGAGGAAATTTTAAAATTGTGTATTAAATACAGAAGGAACCAAATAGAGCAGAAGACCCAAATCTTGGCCAAACCTCCCAGAACCTTTCCATGGTTTTTAACCCCATTAGAACTGAAAAATCATGGATTATTTTGGGTTGGAAGGGACTTTAAAGCTCACCTCACTCCACCCCTTGCCATGGGCAGGGACACCTTCCCCTATCCCAGATTGCTCTAAGCCCAGCCTGACAGAGAATTGTTGTTTTTCAGACTCCAAACCAGCACTCAGGTCACAAGCAGTAATTAAAGAACACATCTTTCATCTTCCTGAAGGATTTTGTGAGCACTGCAACTGCCTCAGGCTGGCTGAGACGTTCCCCGCACCACGCAGGGATCCTCTCACCTCCCTCCCCATCCTCTCACTTTTCCCAGGTAATGAAACCTCTGGGAATTCAGGCAAAGAGGTGCCCACAAATCAAGGCTCTGCCATTTCTTCCTTTGGCTGCTGACAAACAGCCCCATGAGGAAAAGGAAAAAAGCAGTGTCTGCAACAAAACCCTGCCAGCTTTTCTTTTCCTAAGGCTGTTTGTCACTCCACAGGGCATCTGAGAAATGAGCTCAAGGAATTTGATCAAAATTGCTATTTTTGGAGCCAAGCACATCCCAACCCAACACCTGGGAAGTCTTTTATTTCCCCTCTTAATGAGCAGAACCAAGAGTTTTCCTTGAATCACAGAATTCCAGAATGGTTTGGGTTGGAAGGGACTTTAAACCCCATCCTGTTCCATCCCTTGCCAAGCTGCTTCCCTGCTCTCTCACACCCAATTTTCCTCTGGATTTAAAGTGGTGAAGGACCCATGTGGGAAACAAAGGTGGGCACCTACATGGCTGCCCTTGCAGGGGAAAAATAAAGTAGTATTTTTTAACAGACAGAAGCTGCCCCCTGAAATGAGATGGATGAATTAACTCCCAGAGATTGATGAGAGAAAACTCAGTGTGGGAGGGAGGCAGGAGCCATAAATAAAGGGAGAGAGGAAAATCTCCTGGGAGGGTACAAGAGCACAGAAATCCAGGTCTGCACTCCACAATCCCCTAAGGGAATCCCTCCCTGGGGTCTGCAAACCAGAGGGATTCCTGTAGGAACTCCAGCTCTGCTTCTGCTGGGCATGGGCACACCTGGAACCAGGAATTCCTGCCCATGAACTCCCATTTGTTGGGACAGGGAGCTTGGAGACTCCAGCTCTGCCCCACCTTCAGGAGCTCCATCCCAGCTCCAGCCACAGGGATTTGTTTGTATTTTGGGCAAAACCCCCCAAAATGAGACCAGTGATGAAGCCTGGGGGAAGGAATCTATGGAACACTTCTTTCCTTGTGTTCTGAAGAGTGGAACATAAAAATGCTAAAATTCCAAGTGGGTTCCTCATGATTGATGCACTGATGAGCTGATCAAACAGTGCAAGGACTTCTTTGTTGCTGTAAACTCTGATTTAACTCAGCACATCAGCAGTATCTCCTTGATTTATTTTCATCTTCATCAAACAAAAGATTTACATTATTCCTCTTTTAATTGCTGTGCTTAAACCCAATATACAGCCTTAGAAAGTAACAGGTAGATACAGAAAGACAAAAACAATCTCTTTTTTGGCCCTGATTAATTTTAGCCCAGCTAATTACAGGCAATTACACCCAGCTGAGGAACTCCTGGGTGTTCAGGGAATAGTGGCTGCTGCCACTTCACAGAGACCCTGTGTCAGTGGTACCCAGAGCTCAGGGCAGCAAAAAGTTCTCCAACCTCAAAACACATGGAAAAGTGAAAAGACAATTAAACCAGCCCTCAAATTACCTGAAAATTACTCATTTTCTGTCTTCTTTTATTACTGCAGAGCAACCAGCAGCTTTTTCAAATGTTGTCATGAACCAGGTCCTTAAAACCACAAGCATTAAACCTAACACACTCAGCCAAAGCCAAGAGCAGCAACATCTTTTAGCTCTTTTTTTTTCATACAGCTGTGATAAATCAAGCATTTTAACCTAACTCCATCAAACAAAATGCTTGAGGTGCTGTTCAGTGTGTCTGAATGACCTCTGGATTTCAAGGTGGCCACAGGAGAAGCACCAAAACACAGATGGGCTTCACCCAGGAACAAAGGTCATGGGCTGGAGAGAGGGCAGGTTCAACAGAAAGAAAGAAAATGATGATTTGTCTCCTTGAGCTTAGGGAAATTGAGCAGGGAAATAAAATCTTCAATTCCAAACTGCATTTTACTATAACTGGTGTAGGGAAAATCCCAGCAAGGACCAGTGCCACACACAGATACAGCCCAGGGAATCACACAGCCTTTCTCCAGCCACACCACCCAGCTGACAAAAAGCTGATTGAGTCTCAGAATCCCAGTGTGGTTTGGGTGGGAAGGACCTTAAAGTCCATCCCATTCCACCCCTAGGGACACCTTCCACCATCCCAGGCTGCTCCAAGCCCCATCCAGCCTGGCCTTGGAAACTTCCAAGGATGGACACAGCTGCAGGATTTGCCCTTCCAAGCCTCCCCCAAGCCATTCCAGAAAATTTCTTGCCATTTTGGCACAGGCTCTCCAGTGCCCACATCAAAAAGCCATTTGTAGCTTATTACAACACTGCCATTCACTGTCACATCTACTGCAGGTGTTCCAGCTTCGGCAAACCAGGTTCCTGGGAAGCAGGTGACATTCCTTTAGGATATAAGAAATGAGCTGTCAAAGCACAAGCAGGGATCCTGTATTCACAGGGCTCACAGTATGCACAACTCCCACTCAGTGCTTTGAACTTCAGTTGAGCTGGAACCAGCCTCCCTCGTCAGAAACCTTTCATTTCTGCGGGCTCACCAGGAAAAAACACTCAGATTCCAACCCAAATCCCTCAGGATAAGTCAACCTCTCTGATTTTTGACTGGATGCAAGAGCAAGATCAGAGGTTTGCCAGCCCCAGATCTGCCTACCTTGTCATCTCCTCGACTTCAAAACAAGCCCACAAAGGAACAAACACAACACACGAGATCCTTGAGGCGGCACTGACTGAGGGTGCTGTGGGCACAAACCCCTCCCTGCTCAGCTTTAGAGGGAAGGGAAAACCCAAAATTAGGATAATGGGACAAAAATTAAGATATCAGAGGAGATGTAAGGAAGGAATTGTTCCCTGGCAGGGTGGGCAGGCCCTGGCACAGGGTGCCCAGAGCAGCTGTGACTGCCCCTGCATCCCTGGCAGTGCCCAAGGCCAGGCTGGACAGGGCTTGGAGAAGCCTGGGACAGTGGAAGGTGTCCCTGCTCATGGAATGGGATGAACTTTAAATCTCTTCCACCCCAAACCATTCCATGATGCCATGGTCAGACCTACATAGTTGTACCCAGCTCCTGCCCCAATCCCTAGTGATCCCTGGCTCAGCAGCACCCAGAGCCTGCTCCAGCATCCCTGAGAGGAATAGGATTTGTCTTTCCAAACAAGCTGTGGGTCTGCTGGTAGATAAAACCAGCATTGGGAGATAAAAGAAATAATGGGAAGGATTCCACTGATTGATGAATGGAAAAAGATATT
Organism: Melospiza georgiana; assembly: GCF_028018845.1. Classification (NCBI taxonomy): domain Eukaryota; kingdom Metazoa; phylum Chordata; class Aves; order Passeriformes; family Passerellidae; genus Melospiza; species Melospiza georgiana. Next base: position 5,889,702 of record NC_080437.1, on the reverse strand, counting down.
TGCTTTTACAAATAAACTGTAGCTTTGCTGATAAAAGAAATTAGACATTGAAAGATGAAAGAAACAATGGGGAAGAAAAACCCCTAAATTCCATGAGAATTAAAAGTTAAAAGGGAGGGTTGTACATTAGAGGGAAATCTTTGGTATCAGATGTATCGGGAAGTCTGAACCTCTCAAGTACCTCAGAAATTGGGAAAACCCCCTAAATTCCATAAGAATTAAACATTAAAAGGGCAGGGTTATGCATTAGAGGGAAATCTTTGGTATCAGGTGTATTGGGGAGTCTGAACTTCTCAAGAACCTCAGCCAATTGGGAAAGAGAGAAGGGAAACGTGGCTGGGAAATTGGGATAAAAAGGGAGGCTGCATCCTCCAAAAACTGGAGAGGGCCCAAGGGAATGCCCCATGGCCTCTCCCTTTATTGGAATAAAGTAAAAGCACTCCTCTGTCTCCTTTTTGGACATAAACCTCTGGTGTTTGTGGATTAATTTTCCTAACATCCCTGCCTCAGCTCTCCAAAGAACGATGGAGCTGCTGCTCCAGAAGCTCCATGCAGCAGGTAAGGACAGCAGGTACAAATTACCTGCTCCTCCAAACCCACTCCCAGACTGGGAGGGATCCAAACCCCCCCCCCCCCCCCCCCCCAGAGCTGCCTGAAGCTGGAAGGGCTTTCCAGGCAAGCCCTGAGAGCTGGCACGTTGGCACAGTACTGTGGAAACAGGCAACGTTGTAGGGAATAATGTGCTCTAACTCCATGATTCAGGAGGCTGAATAAATGCTTTATTAAGCTATACGATATTACACTAACATTATACTAAATTACATACTAAAGAAAAACCTGTGACTGTCTAAGACAGGACACAGCTTTGACCTAACTGGCCAAAGAATCCAAACAACCCTCAGCAGAAAGCAATTAACAAACCACTCTGGGTAAACAATCCCCATAACACATTCCACATGTGCCAAACAACAGGAGCAGTGAATAGAGATAAGAATTGTTTTCTCTTTTTCTCTGAGCTTCTCACTGCCTTTCCCTAGGAGAAATCTTTGGGAAATCTGTGCCTGCTGCTCTCTGTGGCCACAGGCACGGGAAGCCCTTTGGCTCAAAGTGCGCGGTTTAAAAGGCTGAGATGTACCTCAAAATCTATCTGGGGACACAAGGGGTGCCAAACACCCCCTCCCCTGGCTGTATGACAACAGCCACTGCAGAGCAGGGAACGGGAAGGCGCTGGTTTGAAAAGCAATTTAAAAATCTTGCTGCTCTCCAATTCTCGCTGCCTGTGCCGTATCTCTCCCACATCCCATTGTCAGGTTAATTGCCTGCCAAGAGGCCGCTGGGAAGACTCGGGGAGCAGAAATAATTTACCTAGAAACTGATGTTTGAGTTCTCCAGCTGGCACCGGGGTCCTGAGCATTTGTAAAAGGCCTTTTTAAAGCACAATAGCTGCCCTTCAGCTCTGGGGACACGAACTTGCCAATCCTGGCTGCTCCATCAAGCCAGGCTTTCAGGGATGTAAGCAAGCCAAGATCCCACACTGTCAGGGAGCCACAGGCTTTGGAGGGACACTGGCTGCAGCTTTCCAAAGGAAAATCCATCCCAGCACCTGCCAGACAGCACAGGGGAGGATGGCAAGAGCCAGCCAGGGATGTGTGAGGGAAATGCCAGTGAATCCTTGAAGCAAATTTGGAAAAGGAGAAGCTGAAGTAAGCAAACAAAAACTTCAGTGCCTGTGTTGTCACCTTGCTTCACTTTTGGTTCCTGTGTTCTGCCAGTCATTCCCCCTGCCAAATCTCTTCCCCAAATCACTCACCTGCTACTTCAATTTCTCCCAAGGTTAATTCCCCACTGGATGAGGCAGAGGGAAATGGGAAATCTCTGCAGGAGAGAGTGGCCAGGGACCTTTTCATTTCCAAAAAGCCACTGTAGAGCACAGCAGCTGTCTGAGACTGACAGCACTAATCCTCCCCCTGACCTGGCCTTTGCCAGAGGGACAAACACAGCCCTGCCTCCTGCTGCATTTGGGAAACCCACAGGGACTGATGGGCACACCTGGAGAGCAAAGGGCTAAGCCTCAGAACTAGCCCTGCCCTCTCCTGTGTGCAATTCCTCTGGAAACAAAGCATTCCCCCACTCTGGAGATGAAGGAAACCAGCTCTGGGGCCTCTCAATCCCATTTATCTCCACCCTCCTCAGGCCCAGACAGGAATCTCCACCCTCCACCTTCCCACAGAGCTACAGCCCCAGAAAGTGATAAGTTTTCATAGGAAATCTAAAGAAAATTAATAAAAAGGGAAAATAGATTCAGTAACATAGAAAAACAGGCTAATAAATATCAAATATTATCTCATGTCAGAGTCTCCAGCCTGACCTGGAAGTGTCCAAGGCTAGGAGCTCCCTGGGACAGTGGAAGGTGTCCCTGCCCATGGCAGGGCTGGCACTGGATGGTTTTGAGATCCAATCCAACCCAAACCATTCTGGGACTCTAAGCTAATACAGGTATCAAACACCACCAACCAACAAATCACAGAAAACACAAATATTAGCCATTTAAGGCAAAAACCACACAAAAAGAGGAGCTATGAGTAAACGTCTTCCAACCCACTTGTTACTCTTCTTTTTAATAACAGAAAATGATCTGGCTGAGAAAAAATAATGAAGGTGCTGTCAAGGAGGCTGCTTAAGTTGATCGATCATGTGTTTAAAGGCAATCCACCCCCTGCTGCTGAGCACAAGCTCAGGCAGACAAAAAGCAGCAGTTACAGAGCCCAGAGTCTCACTGATGGCCTTCATTAGTGCTCTGGGGAACCATTACCCTCCGTAGATTTTACTGGAGCTCTCTAGGAGGAATAAATAGATTAAAATCTCTCTTGGAATAAGTGCTTGCATGATTCCCTTCCTTTGGAGTCTCTTCGGGTGGATCTGAGCAGGCCTCTTCTCCAGGGAGACAGAAAAGCTGGAAGGGAGAAAAGCCAATGTTCCGGAGAAGTTTCAGACTCCTTCTCCCTGGAAGTGTCCTAGGCCAGGAAGGCCAGGGCCTGGAGAAAGCTGGAATGGCTTTAAGCTGAAGGAGGGCAGCTTTAGGTAACATATATGGAAGAAATTCCTCCTGAGAGGGTGGGCAGGCCCTGGCACAGGGTGCCCAGAGCAGCTGTGGCTGCCCCTGGATCCCTGGCAGTGCTCAAGGCCAGGTTGGACATGGAGGCTTGGAGCAGCCTGGGACAGTGGAAGGTGTCCCTGCCATGGCAGGGGTGGTGGCACTGGATGAGCTTTAAATCCCTGCCAAGCCAAACTGGGATTCTGAGATTCCAAGCTGTACGTTTCCATGTGTCCCTCACCCAGGCCCTGCTGATGGCAGCCTGTCCTGAGGTGTCACAGCAGCAGGACAGATACTGTCCCCTCTGTCCCCTCACTGCCATGCCACAGATCACTCATGGCCTCCCTGTGCTGCCACCAATCCGACCCACAGGACATTTCCTGCGGTGACCACACTGTCCCCATTCCTTGTCACTTCTTTAGCTCCATGTGGCCTCACACAGCTGGAGGCAGCAGGGGGCAAGCTCGGAATCCAGGGATAAATGAGTCTTCCATTCACTCCTGAGGGCTCTGAGCACAGGCACCGACATCCCTGAGATGCTGCTGGGACTGCAGTGATTCATCACCTGTCCAGGCAGGGCATCAGCACAGGACCTTGCCCTGTGACAAAGACAAATTGCTCAGGAGATGAGGCTTAATTCACTGCTAGAGGAAATGTTACCCTTAAAAGATGGGAGTTATTTCCTACAACCGATGCTACCACAGGAATACAATTTCTGGAGCTGAGCAAGGGCCTGGAGCATGTGGGTGCCCTTCCAGGCCAGGCTGAGGGAGCTGGGGCTGCTCAGCCTGGAGAGGAGCCCCAGCTGAGAGGGGCCCTCAGGCCTGGCTGGGCCTGGCTGCAGGGAGGGGCAGAGCAGGGCCCAGGCTCTGCTCCGGGGCCCAGCCATGGCACCAGAGCCACGGGCAGGGCCTGAGCCCAGCAATTGCCCTGCACAGGAGGCACAACTTGTGCCCTGGGCAGTGCCCAGCCCTGAGCACATTGCCCACACGGCCTGGGGGCTCTCCTCCCGGGGGCTGGGCACAGCTGGCTGCACACAATGCTGTGCCCTGGGCTCTGGGATGGCCCTGCTGGAGCAGGGAGGGGACACCAGGTGCCCACTCAGCTCCTGCAGCCTCACACACCTTGGCATCCTGTGATTTTAAATTCAAAGTGTTCAACATAGGAAATGAACCACAGTAAAGGACACTGGGGCTCTCAGTATCACCAGAAAACATCCTCAGAAGTGAAATTATCCTGCAGATTCCTGGGAGAGAGATTCTGGATGTTGCTCCAGTAAGTGCTGCAATCCACACACAGGTCAAACTCAGTGTGAAGAAATCATAAAAGCCCAGAATCACTGAGGTTGGAAAAGCCCTCCAAGATCACCAAGTCCAACTTTTGACCCAATCCCTCAGAGCACTGAGTGCTGCATTTACTCGTTTTTTGAGTGTCTCCAGGGCTGGGCACTGCAAAGCTCCCTGGGCAGCCCCTGCCAAGGCCTGAGCACCCTTTCCATGCAGAAATTGCTGCTGCTGTCCCAGCTGAGCCTCCCCTGGCCCAGCTTAAGGCCATCTCCCCTCACCCTTTGAGCTCTGTATCCACCAGCAGAACTCGACTCTAATTTGATTTTCCCTGCTGGAGCAGGGAGGTAACACCAGGTGCCCACTGAGCTCCTGCAGCCTCAGCCATCCTGGCATCCTGTGAGGAAGACAAGAGCTGGCTCTTCCTACCCACATGGGGAAGAGCTGCAGTAACACCCTGAGGAACTAAACAAGAGATGCCACTACTGGGCTACTCCTAGCACCCCAAACTCACTCAGCCAGCAGGACAGAGAGTGCCAGAGGAATAAAACCATGGTGAAATGTCCCATTCCAAGCTGTGGGAACAGCAACAACCCTCCCACGTGCCAGTGCCCTGAGCAGAAGCTGCTGACAAAGGTCAGCATTGGCCACTTTGGAAGTGCCAGGAAACACCACCCAAGAAAGCAGCCACTGCCATCTGTTCTCCCTCCAACTGCTTGAGATTATTATCTTTACCTTAAATATATCCAAATACTTACAAATACCATACACAGGCTAGGAAAACAACTCAGCAGAACCTTTCATGCCCACAGGGACATGGCTGGGTGGCCTGTGGCTCCCACGGGTGACATCCCAGCCCATTTCTGTCCCATGGCACAGGGACATCAGTGCTGCACCTCCCACCAGCTCTGACTCAAGCAGCCCATAATAAACCATTCCTGCCACACCATTTCTCACATGCCCCATGCTCTCTGCCAGTATTTTGAGGGGCAGGGTGCAGGTATGTTGGTGTTTAGTGTGGAACCCTGTGCTGGTTGCCTGGGAAATGGCCAGAGCTGGGGAATTACATCAGATCCTCTGGCCAGAGTTTGCAGTGGATCCCAAACTCCTTCTCCTCACTCTTCTTCTCACTTCAGTGTGCCAGGATGTTGAGAGACTGCAGTGGGAGGTGATGGACATCATGTCCTTCCAAGAGTTGGGATGACTCTCTGCCTTGCACCGTCCTTTTCCTGACACACTAGGTCAGACCAACACTAGAATCTGCAGCCTTCAAACATCATCCAGTGCCCAAAGTGCCAAAAATGTCCTGTATTCTCTCTCTCAGTCCCATATTCCTTTTATCAGTCATATATTCTCTCCCAGTCCATATTTCCTCTCTCAGTCATGTATTCCCTCAGTCCTGTATTCCCTCTTCTAGTCCCATATTCCCTCTCATTCCCATATTCCCTCTCTCAATTCTACGTTCCCTCATTCCCCACATTCCCTCTACCAGTCCCACATTCCTTCTCCGAGTCCCACATTCCCCCTCTCAGTCCCACATTCCCTCTCATTCCCATATTCCCTGTCAGTCCCATATTTCCTCTCCCAGTCCCATATTCCCTCTCCCAGTCCCACATTCCCTCTCTCAGCCTCATATTCTCTCCCAGTCCCACATTCCCTCTCCCAGTCCCACATTCCCTCTCTCAGTCCCACATTTCCTGTCAGTCCCATATTCCCTCTCTCAATGCTACATTCTGTCTCCCAGTCCCATATTCCCTCTCTCATTCCCACATTCCCTCTGTCAGTTCCAAATTCCCTCTCCCAGTCCCGTATTCTCTCTCATTCCCACATTCCCAGTCCCATATTCCCCCTCACAGTCCCAAATTCCCTCTCCCAGTCCCCCATTCCCTCTCCCACCTGCAGCTGCCTTGCTCTCCCCCAGCCCCCCTGCACAGCAGCTCCTCTGTTGTTTTTGCCTGCACAGATGTGATTAATAACAATAAAAGCCACTGATCCTTTGGGGTGCTGCCTTTTTCTCCTCATTTAACAGAAATCAGAGTGAAGCACGCTGACAGATGGCAGATATTAAAGCCTCCAGGTGAGGAACAGGCTGGAGCAGCAGCAAGGAAATTCCTGAGGTGTAGGAATTTGTGAGGACCAAAATGATCCCAAGTTTAGATATTTCCTTAGAGCTGAGGAATCCTCTTTTCTCTTGGTAAAAAAAAAAAAAAAAAAAAAAAATGAGTGAAGAAGTACTTCAAGCAGGCTATTTCCCTGAAAATAACCCTTCCCTTGAGCCATTTTTGGGGATGATTTTCCAGGCAGTTTTACTCTGTTAAAGCAACAAAACCATTCCTCACTGGAGCTCAGGGATCTTTTTTCCCCAGGGATTTATAAGTTATGGAACTCAAAGTACTCCTCTCCTCCTCTGCCTTACCCAGTTCCTTACAGGGCTGTGATTCAATACAGCCCAAAATTGGATTACAGTAATTTACTGCAGGACAGTGAAGAAAAGGGGGAAAATAAGGAAAGGAAAAGTGTATCAGTCACCTCTGTGCAGAAAATAGAAGATGGTAAAACCTGCCAGGTGCTTCCTTATCTTATTTTATCACATGCTGATGGGAACAAACTGTTTTTCAAAGAAAACCCAGTGGTGGAAATCTGAACTAAAAATCCCATGCCAGCAGATCATGGCAGAAGTTCCTTGCCTGCTAAAAGCTGAGCAGTCCAAACACCCACTGGATATCAATGGAAGAAAAAACAATAGGAAACAACAAAATTCCAATTTATAGCATCCCAAACTTGGACTTGCTGGAGGAGCCCATCTCCACCAGCCAAGGAACAGTTAAGCAGCAGAATTTAATGCAGAGGAGATGTTTCTCTTTAGAGGACATTAATAATGGCTTAAAATGTAATTAACTTGTGTCACCAGGCTGCTATTAATTTAAGCATGCACTAAACAGTAAATCCAAACAGGATCTGTCATTCTACATAAAACCCTCATGGAAAAGCTTTCAGCAGTGAAATGAAAGGAAAAACCATCATCAACTGTGTGGAAAAGTCACCTCTGGTGATTATTTTCATCCTATTTTTGTATTAAATCCTGGCCCAGAAGCTCAGCACCACCCAACCACTCCTCTGCAGATCTTTGCAGGCATCTCCCCTTTAATTTCCTCATCAGGCAGAGCTGGACCTGCCCTCCCCATGGACACACAGAGCCTTCCCCAGCTTTTTTCAGGGCTCAGAACAAACATTTTTCTCTTCCCTTGAACTTTGGGCAGTAAATTCTGCAACACTGAGTATTTTGCTCAGTGCTTGTTCCAGAGGCTGGTCAAGAACCCTTCAGCTTCTCCCTTTCTTGATTTCCATAAATGATTCACATAACATGGGAGTCTCTCAGTGACCTCCTTGGGTCTCTGAGGTATTTTTAGTGGAAAACATTCCCAAAAATCACCAGGCATTGTTCCTGGGGTGCTCCTCCTTTTTTCCAGGAATATCAATCAATGTGTGGGGTTTGAGTCAATGAAAAATCAAACAGGTCCATCCAAACCTCATCCTGGGTACTCCACGGATTTTAAGACTTGAAATGTTTTCAGACTTAATTCTGTGAGAACAAAACTGCAGAAATACAGAAATCTGCTTTGAAATAATCACAATTTGCTGGGCTTCTTCCAAAATTTCTGTATCACTGCTGGAAGCATTTGCAAATACAAAGGATTTTGATTTGAAGCCCGTGTGTGCAAGCGCAGGTGAATGAAAGGTGATGGATCATGTTTTATTCTATTTATCCAGGGGGATTTACCTGTTTTCAATTATTATTTTATTGTCATGCCAGCTAGAGGAAGCAAACACTCCAGCCTTCATCCAAAGGCTTTCTGTAATTCCACTTTCATTGTGGCTGAACATGAAATTAATTATGACCGAGGGGCAAAACCTGCCTACAACCCTGCTGGGTTTGGTTGTCAAGTGTCAATCCCAGTCCCCATCCAGTGAGGAGATATTTTAGCAAAGAACCAATGAGATCAACTCATAGAAATCACACAAACAACAACAAAAAAAAGACTGAAAAAGAGTGGGAATGTCAAAGATGTATTAAATCATGGATTCCCTCCAGGTCACGTTGATCCCATGGCAGGTGCCAAGTGCACCAAAAATTGCCCTTGGTCTGTGGCACAAGCCAGAGGGAAAATCTCTCACCTGCTCTGTCCAACAAAAAAAAAAAAAAAAAAAAAAAAAAAAAAGATTATTATGGAGGCAAAGTGACAGGAAAGGAGAGAAGAATGATAGCACCTAAACACATCCTCACGGCAGTGGGTTTGGACATCTGCAGCCTCCAGCAGGGCTCAGGAATGCCTCTCCAGCCCTGCTGGAAGAGAGTAGGACAAAAAGGAGTGGGAAATGCAATTTTAATGGCACTTGTGATCTGGGAGAGTCTCTCCCTTGTGCTTTTCCACTAGCTTTTAGCTGAAGTGCCATAAAAACCTGCAGGCAACATTGCTGCCTGTGGGAATGAGCCCAAGGAGCACATCCAGCCCTGCCTGCAGGCATGGGAAGAGGAGCAAAAAATGGGAATTGGCTGCTGCTGCAAAGCTGAGTAGGAATTAAAAGCACATCTCAAACCCAGCAGGCTCAAACAGCACCTCCAAAATGTTTGGGAACACACCAATCAACCCAAACAGCCCAATATTAAGGTTTTTTTGGTCTTTGCCACTGATTATTTATTATTCACACCAGCCACTCCAAAGCAAAAGTTCCACAGATACAAATCTCAAATCTCAAATCTCAAATCTCAAAGGTGGTGCCTTTCAAACCTCTCTGTTCTTGCAGGGGATGGCATTTGTAACCCAGCAAATTGGATTTCTCCCTTTGAATCTGCTGGGAAGCAGCAGCAGGGCTGGGAAGAGCTGTTTGCAGGATGAGAGAAGAGCTTGAAGTCTCATTAAGGGTCCCTTGGTACTTTTTTGAAATATAGATGGTGTTAACTCTCATTTCTTGGCTGATTCAGAACTGGTAATTGCTAAAGCTGTTTCCTACCCCACTCCCACTGCTGGGGGCTCAGAGCTGCTCCCAGATTTCCCTGTGGGAATGCCCTGCACAGCAACCCCAGGAGCTAGGAACAAGTTTGGGATGGAAATTGAAGCTTCCTCAGTTTCTCACCAGAGAAAGGTTCTTGTTTATTATTACCTTATCTAAAGTTTTGCACACTGTCCACACCAGGCTCAGCACACTGGAAAAACATCACAAAAATGGCCAACAATCTCTTGGAACAAGGTCTTTCAAAGCTAAACTGTCCAATTAAGAGCTGACACCTGGATTATTTTCCCTTTTAACCCAATAACTGATCCCACAGAGCTGCAATGGGGACTTTTCTGCCCAATTCCAAAATGCCACCCAAAATGCCACCCATGGAGAAGGAGGAAGAAGAGGCATGAAGAAGAAACCCAGGGTGACACCCTGTGCCCTCCACCTTGCTTCCATCCACAGCACACTAAAAATCCCAAACCCTCAATTTCTCACCAAGTGATACACCTGCACTGCTCTCTATAATCTGTTTCACACTTTTGTGGGTTCCAGTCTATCTTGAAGTCCAGGAAACTTTCTCCATGAATGAGGGTCAAAGTCAGGGCTCCCCTGGGGGTGAGGGTCAGAGAAATATTCCCAATGCCCTGGGTTTCCACACAGCCTCTGGATTTCACTTACACACTCCACTCCTGGACATCCACACACAGGAATTTTCCATTTCTCCACAGCCAGAACAACCAAATTACCCCCAGAAAACTTCCATTCTGCCTATTATTTTTATGGAGTAAAACTGTACTTAAAAATGACATTTTCCATTAATGTTTTTCTTCCTTGCAACAATGATCTCCTAGGAAAAAGCAGATCAGCATGCTTCTCATCCTAAACATTTGGGAAGCTGCCCCCAAACATGATATCTCAGCTACTGAGAAGTGATTCAAACACATTGCCTGGAGATATCTTCCTGCACCGTCATTATAGAAATATATTATAATATCGGCTTTTCACAAAGATTAAAATTAACTTTATATGTGTAGTGTTGAAGTAACTCTGTTATAAAAATACAGTTTTTATTTCTGTTGTTAATTAAGCTTAGATATGGTAGTAAAATAGCTGATATAAGGATGTTTATATTAAAATGCCTATTTAGATAACAACCAATGAAGATATGATGAAGACACCTACTAGGGATAGACCAACTGTATCAACACTCACCCTCTGAAGACAATATAGACCAAAGCCCAAAAACTAAAGGTAATAAAAGTGAAATAAAACCACAACCAAAGAATGTACATGCTCTAAAAATGTGAAACCAAAGGAGAGCCACACTAAACAGTTCTTAGAATATATAAACTAGTTTAGAGAAAAACTTTACCATGCTTGTGATCTATGAATATGTAACAGGCTGATGTAATAGAAATAATATATAAATATTGCAGATTAAATATTAAATCATATATAAAGAAATAATATATAAAGAAATAAGATATAAAGCCAATATATATAATATATAATATATATTAATATATATTATGTAATATATACTATATTATATATAGTATAATATATTATATATAATACATTATATTATATGTATTAATATATATTAAATATATTATATTATTAATAATTATAATTAATTGTATTATATTTGATATATATTTAATATATATAAATATATTAAATATATATTAAATATATAAAGAAACAAAATATATAAGTTTTGTTTCCAAAATGTGCTCTTGGATGAGTGCCAAGATGCACCCAACCACAGCAATTTTGCTTTATTGTCTTTATTTCCCATTATCTTTTATTATTAAACTTTTTTCATTTTCACAGGAGAGTGAACGTGTTTTTCACACCTTTATTTTCCCATGTGCCCAACTGATCCAGCTCCCAAAACACACCCAAATTAACAATCCCATACCTCTAAAATCTCTGTGGTTCTGCAGAGCCCCAAACGGAGGCCAAAAGCCTGGCAAACCATCTCCACCAGGCAGTGGGGAAAGGGGGATCAGAGCTGTGGGAAATGCTAGCACCCTTTTGTTCCTAAAACACTGCAGGGAAGATGTTGGTGCAGCTGAAGAGATGAGATTTATTATTATTATTATTTTCATTTTACTCCTTTCAGAGAGCTGTGGGTGGTTTAAGAGCATGGAGAGCACCATCCCTGAGGAGCTGGAGCACTCCCAGTGCCTTCAGAAGAGAAGGGAAGAGAGCTCCAGCCCTCAGAACTGCTGATCCTCGTTAAAATAAAAGCATTTAGACCAATTAATGAGGTGTGCTCTGCACACACTTCCCAGCACAACTGTCCTCATGGAAATGGAGCCTTTAAGAGAATGAACAGATCTAAAATAGATCTGGGCACCAGAGAGCAGGGACAACAAGTTTCAAACACCTCTGAGGGCTCACACTGCCTCTGATAATGAACTTTTTCTGGCAGAGAGAGGAAAAAGAGCACTTGAGGCAAATTGAGATCACACTTGAGGGAAATAGCTGCCTAATGCTCCTTTCACCAGCAGTGCAGCTTCCAAGGGTTTCCTGGCCACACCCAGACACTTTTAGAGCCCTCAGTTTCCTTCTCAGCAAACACAAAGTTGGAAAGCTTTGCTGGTTTCCCAAGCAGCCTGAGGCCTCTCAGAGAAAGGGAGAGGAGGAAAAAAAAGCAGCTCTGTAGCCCACATTTTACACAAGACATTCCTGGTTTGAGTGAGCTGATTGTGGCTTTCCAGTGCCAGGGGGAGAAAGGAAAGATGGAGAGGGACTGGGGACAAGGGATGGAGGGACAGGACACAGGGAATGGCTTCATGCTGACAGAGAGGAGGTTTACATGGGATATTGGGAATTAGGAATTGTTCCCTGGCAGGGTGGGCAGGCCCTGGCACAGCTGGGGCTGCCCCTGGATCCCTGGCAGTGCCCAAGGCCAGGCTGGAGCAGCCTGGGACAGTGGAAGGTGTCCCTGCCATGGCAGGGGTGGAATGGATGGGATTTAAGGTCCCTTCCCACCCAAACCAGTCTGGGATTGCTGCTGTTACAAACCCACATATTTCCAACAAAATTCATCATTGCCTTTACCCCAAAACACCTAAAAACAATTTTATTTCCTCCAAAGAAAGATACCTTGAAATAACAAGGCCCTTATTTACCTCTTGCCAGAAATAATCATCCCTTCTTCTTGAACTAATTGTATATTTAAGTCCAGACTTTTTTCCACCCACACTGAGACACTCACACAAACCAGCAAAGCTTTCCAACAGGGCTGGTTTATGGGGTGTTTATTGGCAAATGAATGATCTGGTCTCCAGTAGTTATACACCTAAATCAACTTTAGAGCAAAAACAAATAGGGCTGAAGGGCATTTCTGAAATTTGCTCTGCCTATTTCACAGTCAAGCAAAAAGGGTTTTATTCAGGCTCTCCAGGAGGCTGCTGCAGCCTTTCCTGAACAAGGCCTGGATTCAGCAGCCAGAGCAGGTTTGAACAGTGCAGTCATTGTAGGATTCTACAACCAAAAGCCCTTTCACATGCCCAGGTGCTGCTGCAATGAGAACCACACCAGACATCTTGGGGAAAAAAATCAGTATTTCCATAGCAAAGGAAGGAAAAGACTGCTCTGGTAATTCCTCATGGCAAAAAAACCCACATGGGTTGCATCAACAGTTGCCAAAGATGCAGGAAATGAAACTGTGGGATTTCTTTTCCTGGAGTCTGTGATAAGGAAATTCACCAGCAGGAACTGAGGGCAAAAATCTTGTACTGAGACCAAGATGAAGGACTGGAAACCCTGGGCATCATCACAGGATTAAAGACTTGGATTTTATGAAATGGTCACCTTGGGAGAGCTGGATTTTCTTGGGTTTAAAAGGAATGTGGCTTCATCTATGCTTAATTCCCCAGAATCACAGGAGAGGTGGCTTGGAAGGGACCTCTGGAGATGATCCAGTGCAGACAAGGTCACCTGGAGAGGTGACACAGCAGCACTTCCAGGTGGGGAATAAATCCAGAGACTCCACACCCTGCCCAGGCAGCTGTTCCAGGGCTCATGGAAAAGAAGTTCCTCATGTGGAGGTGGAGGTTGTGCAAGACAAACTTTAGCTGCAGTGACAGCGGCTGTCACCAGGCAAATAAAACAAATTCCCAGTTTCTTTTGGCTGAGCATCCCAGGGTTTGGTGTGCAGGTGGCATTTTGGTGGTAGAAATCAGATAAATTCTTATGTGAACAAAAAGCACAGGAGTATTCCCAGTGTATTTCCAGCACTGGGTGGGATTAGGAATTTCTCTCCAACTGAACAAACTGGGCAGGAGCTGCCCCAAATTTTCAGTGCAGAGCTGAACCCTAAATTCCATCACAGCAGAGCAAACCAGAACAGTTCCAGCTCAGAGAGAGAGACTCCAAACCTCACTGGGCAGCTGTTCCAGGGCTCATGGAAAAGAAGTTCCTCATGTGGATGTGGAAATTGTGCAAGACAAAGCAGCTGGACTGACTTTAGCTGCAGTGACAGCGGCTGTCACCAGGCAAGTAAAAAAAAAATTCCAACTTCTTCTGGCTGAACATCCCAGGATTTGATGTGCAAGTGACATTTTGGAGGTAGAGATCAGATAAATTCTTACATGCTCTGTTGCTCCCTTGAACAAAAAGCACAGGAGTATTCCCAGTGTATTTCCAGGAATTTCTCTCCAACTGGACAAACTGGGCAGGAGCTGCCCCCACATTTTCAGTGCAGAACTGAAACCAAAGGTTTATCCTCATTTCCACCACTAACAGAGCAAACCAGAATAGTCCCAAATCAGAGAGGGACACTCCACAGCCTCCCTGGGCAGCTGTTCCAGGGCTCTGCCACCCCCATGGGATGAAATTCTTCCTCATGTGGAGGTGGAGGTTGTGCAAGACAAACTTTAGCTGCAGTGACAGTGGCTGTCACCAGGCAAATAAAACAAATGTCCAGCTTCTTTTGGCTGAGCATCCCAGGGTTTGATGATCAAGTGACATTTTGGAGGTGGAAATCAGATAAATTCTTATGTGAACAAAAAGCACAGGAGTATTCCCAATGTATTTCCAGCACTAAATGGGATTGGGAATTTCTTTCCAGCTGGACAAACTGAGCAGGAGCTGCCCCCAAATTTTCAGTGCAGAACTGAAACCAAATGTTTAACCTAATTTCCATCACAGCAGAACAGTTCCATTCTGTAAAACCAACGTTGGGGTTCTGCTCTGCAGCTTTACCTTCCAGAAAGAATTCTATATTCTTATTTTTTATTCTTATTTTTCAATAAACCAAGCGTCCCCCTGCTCCTCAGTGGAAAAAAGGGAGGCTTTTGACACTTTTGACAAGGAACACACTTGGACTAAATTCCCAGCAGTGCTGTGCCGGTGTCAAACAATGTGGGAGCACTTGCTGTGTGTTCCTACCTGCAGAGCTTTCATCTTTGCTGCCAAGTGCTGCCATTAGGAATTCACAAAGACCAGGGAAAAGGGAAATCAGGGAGAATTCCCAAAAATCAGGCACAAGCTGAGCTCATGCTCCCTACCTTGACTGCCCAGCTAAAGGAAGGATTCCAATGGATATGCAGATCCAGCATGGGATTTAGTGAAAAGGAGAATATTTGGGGTTAATCCCCTTTCCCACCACACAACAGAACACAAAAAGCAAAAGGAATGTTAGGGGAACACAGTGGGAATAATCCAACACGTTCCCACGGATCCCAGGCTGTTCAAAACCAATCCCAGGCACCTGAGGAGCAGAGGAAAATGTTTCCTGAGCAAATGAAGGAGGAGAAAGCATCTTTGAAAGCCTCTTTACAACCACCTCCCAGAGCACTGAGGGCTGTTCAGCAGCAAAATGGAGAGAGGGGAGAAAAAAAATCATAATTAAGAACCCAATTGAGGTTTAGCTCCCAGCAAAACTTCCCACTTCCAATTAATTCCTACACATTAGAGCGAAGGGGAAAAAAGAACAAGTGAAACTGTGGCTTTCATCAGATTTCACCTCTCATGCAGAGAGGCAAATTCAGGGGTTTTTGGAGTGTTTGTGCCCCTGGTAAATGATTTATTGGGAAAGGCAACTTTGCCACAATCCCCATCAAACAGAGCTCAAAACAACACAGGGAGAAAGGGCCCAAAAGAGAGATTTTGATTTGTGCTTCTTGCTGTGTTTTGGTGAAAAATGATGGGATTGGGATGACCTTTGGGCTATCCGTGGGTTCCATACACATTTTTGGATTCATCCCAGAAAATATTTATTATTTGTTGTTTTTTATAAGGGGAGATGCCAAACCCCTCCTGCCAGGGAGCAGCTTCCTTTCCTATCACACAGCAACTCCACATCTGAGAATATTCCCTTATATTGATGGATATTCCCCACATGGCCCAGCTAAAAGGCATCCCAGGAATATTGATTGCCATGAAAACCCAGAAAAACTCCAATTTCAGAAACTGTTATTTACACGAGTGGAATGAAAACTATTTTCTGTTGTGGTCACGTGCAGCAATTACTCCCAAATAGTTTGGAACAAACAAATAAATTCCTTTTTTCTTGGAAAAGCTGGTTATTCACACTGTCAGTGCTGATCTGCAGATTGGCATTTGTTTCCTTCAGAAACTTTTGTGAGAAATTCTAAAATATAAAAGCAAAATCTCTCCCAACCCTGTTATTTCCTGTCAGATTCCACCTCCCCAGCTTTTCCCTGCACGCCCCATCCCACCCTTACGTTCCCATCCTTCAATTCCCACCACTGAGGGACCTGAAAAAATGACATTTTAATGAATGCTGCCAACAAATAAACGAGGAAAAAACCCCAACTGACAGGGAAATCTGAGAAAGGGGTGAACTTCTACTCCTGAGACATATTCCTGAGGTTATCCATTAAATTCCAGGTGAGGAGCTATCCAAAACACAGCCCAAATCCCTGAAATTTGTAGAATACACAGAATTAAACCCCAAAAAAATCCTCTGTGTGTTGTCAGCTCACCAACAACTTCATTTTGTTTAATTGCAAACTTATTGCAATGACTCTGAAAAATATTTCCATGTTTTCTTTCCTCCATCCCTTTTCTTTCCTCCATCCCTTTTCTTTCCTCCATCCCTTTTCTTTCCTCCATCCCTTCCACAGCCCCTGGGATATCCCATTAAAAATGGAAAGCTCTACTCTAAAATTCAAGATTTTTCCTTCCCCCCTTTTTTTTTCTTCTAAAGTGGTGTGGGGGAAAAAAATGTTATTAAATTTTTAAAAAAATCTCCAGGAAAAAGACTTGCAGACCCAAAGATCAAAGTAAAAGCTCTGCATTTGCCCTCAGGAAAACAAATTAGAAACTTTTATTTCAGCAATAAGAGCTGCTTTTCAAGGAAAAGCACTTTAATTTGATTATTTCAATTCCTGTTTAATAGAAAATTAGAATTCTGCCCTGGAAGTTGGAGCTTTGCTTTTCCATATCTGCTGTTACTGAAAGAAAAAGAATCAAAAAGGAGAATCCAAATGTTGCTGCACTTTCCCTTCTCTAAACAGAGAATCCCAGCAACAGAAATCATTACAATATTTTAAATCCTGGACTCTTCCTGTCCCAATAATCATTCAAACAATTATATATCCCAAATATCTTCTGCTTTAATTAATTTCATTAATTGCTCTCCATTATTGATTAAATCCAAGGCTGGTGGTCTTGAAACAAGTGCAGCAATGACTCAAAAAATAGGAAAAATTCCCATCTGTGTCTAATGAGTCTCACAGGGATAAAAAAAAATTAGGATTTTTACAGTCTCCAAATGTGTCTCAAGAAGGCAATTCCACCTCACCTTGCCTGGAGCTTGGTCAGAGAAGGAGAGGAAAAGCAAAGATCTCCAAGGAAAGCCACTTCAAGCTCAGGCAGAAATAAACTCCCAAACCCCCTGGTGCAACAGGAAGGAAGATTTGGGCAGTTCATCCCCAGTAACTGTGGATTTTTTTCTTTCTTTTTTCTGCCAAGATTGGGATTAAAAGTGTGAGATGGTATTTCTTGCTTGGACTTAGATGTTTATTAGTTCTTATTTATATTACAGTCTGATAAATTACAGTCTGACCATTATTCAGTCTCTGAGTTTTACAGTACTTTAATTAGTTAAAAATGGAGCTGTGTCTTTCTTTCTACAAGGATTTTTAAGGATAAATTGACTAATTACAAAATGACAAAAATTATTTCTACTTTTAATAACTAATTACTTGTGGACTTTTTAGCTAATTACGCAATACTAATTAAACTCATGAAGAAGAAGGTCAAGAATAAGGACCAGCCTTCGTCTTAAAACCTCCATTTTGTTTATAGATATTACAATATTCTAAAATCTTAAACTCCAAGTTTTCCACCATGTGATACTACACACTTCTATTCAAACTCCACACCCACAATCCCAGATTATGGCAAGAATTTAATTCTATCATCCATTCAGATAGAATTGAATTCTATTATTCAATTTTGGAAGCTTTTCCACAGCCTCAGGTCAAATGCAGCGTTCTCTTGAGGGTCAGTGTTTGTCAGCACAGAAAGTCTGAAATTCTCAGTATTTAAGGTTTTAACAAGTCACTTCTGTGAGAGCTTGGAAAATGAGATTGGACTTAAATCCTGGAATCATGGAAGGCTTGGGTTGGAAGAGACCTTGGAGATTTTCCACCTCCCACTGTCCCAGGCTGCTCCAGCCTGGCCTTGGGCACTTCCAGGGATCCAGGGGCACCCACAGCTGCTCTGGGAATTCCATTGAGGGCTCCCCACCCTCTCAGGGGACAATTCCCTCCCAATGTCCCATCCATCCCTCCCTTCTTCCAGCCTGAAACCATTCCTTGCCTAGTCTGACCATATTTTACCAAGTCCTGTCAAAAATGAATTTTATAATTATCAAAGAGCGCATTTAAAATAACCAACTGCACTTTGGGATGTAAACTCTCAAAAGATGGAAAAGCCACAGGTGGGAAGAACAAGGCTCTTCCCTCAGGGCTTGCCCAGAGCTCTGCACATCTTGCTTGGTTCAGGCCAAATTAACCCAAATCTGTGCAACAGCAGCAGCATCTCCTCCAAGGAATAAGGCTGACAAATCCCAAATTCCAAAAGCTGATTCCCATTCCAGCTGGAATAAGGGCACAGAAGTTATCAGGATGAAAATATTCCAGAATGAAAATGGAAGAACAGCTGGGAATTCTGGGGGGAACATCTCAGCCCTGACCATTCAGCTCCAGCCTTCCCAGGGGTTTCCTGTCTCTGGAATCAGCTTCCTTCCCACAGGATTTAGGAAACATTCCTCAATATTTCTGACTGTTGCTGTTCCATCCAGCTCGTGAAAGAGAGGGATCTTCTCAAAATTCCTCAGATTCACCATAATTATAATTATCCAGTTTAAAACAAGGTGGGTATTGCTGTGGGTTTTTCCAATTTAATTCCCAAAAAAGTTTTAATAGCCTTGATTAAACATGAATTGAATTGGGTTTTTCCAATTTAATTCCCAAAAAAGTTTTAATAGCCTTGATTAAACATGAATTGAATTAAAAACACGAATTACCATGGATGTCTCTGCTATATGGAACACACATTCCATGGAATTTGTTGCCTCATTCCACAGGAATTAAGAACCTACAACAAACTGAAAGCTGTGATCGTGTTTTCCTTCACATTTTTATGCAGTTCTGGCACAGAGCTTGCAAGTATAAAAATGTATTTATTTCAATTTCAAAAAGGAAAACGCATTAGAAAACTTGCCAGGACTTTCCTAGAGATATTTAAAGATCCTATAGAAATCTCTGTTACTTTTCTGGCTGTTTATTATTTATAGACAAAGGGAATTTTTTGATCCTGCAACAATAAATTTCTTGTGGCTCCTTCTCAGATGGAGTTCTGGCCTTTCCTTGACTCTTCATCTCTGAGTGTAGACAAAGAAATTCACTTTCAAGAAAAAAAAAACCCCAACCTCAGTGCTGCTGTCATTTGCAGGAAAACAGAGAAGATGACAAAGGCTTGGCTACCTCAGGTTTTTAAGAAAAGAGATGAAAAGAGGGAAAAAAAAAATCTTTGCAGCAACACTTCAGGAAATCAGCCCTGGGAAATGAAAGGATTTTGGGGTTGTTTTTCTCCACGTTCCACAGCACCTCCAACAAAAGCTGAGGTGGAAACAAGAGCATGAGCCACTTATCTCCAAAGAATAAAAAAAAATGTCAGTGTATTTCCATCTCCAAATCATTTTGCCAAGCATATTTTCCTTTGTCAAATGATCAAATAATTCCCTGGCTGTATTAATGGAAAAATAACTACAATAATTCCAAATTACAGCTGCTTTTCCTGGGGATATTGTGGGAGTAGGTTTGGATTTACACAAACCTGTGGTCAAAATATTCCCTCAAGGGATTCTCGCTGCTGGTTCAACTCATTAATAAATTATATAGAATTATTTCTGGTTAATTTTTCATCCAGCCTGGCATTTCTTTTAGTACAATTCCCACAAGGATTCAGCTCATTCCTCCAAAAACCCCACCAAAAAAAAAAAAAGTGGGGATCAGGCACATGCTGGACTTTGGGAGGTCTTTTCCAGCCTCAGGAATTTTGTGATTTTGCTTGGAAAAGCATCAATTTTAGGCACATGAAAGAAGCAACACCCAAAAATCAGGAAGCAGAAATAAAAATTAAAAAAATAAAAAATCCTTAGATTTCTGTGGATCCCTGCCCCCATCTCACACCCCTCCAGCAGCTCCTCCGTGTCCAGCACTAAAGCCAGGACTTCTCCAGGATTTTCTTCAGTCTTCCAAAAGGTGAGGGCAGAGCCACACAAACCTTTTACAGCCCAAAAATTCTGAATTCCCCTCATGCTCTTCTCTGAGTTTATTTCCCTCACCTTCACACGCCAGCTAAGGATGCAATATTCCTGTCTGAAAATGTTGAAAAATAAAAGCAAAGCAGCAGAGCTGCAAAAATGTTGTTTTGGGGTTTTTTGCCCTGGATCTAAGCAACGAGGAAGAGTGATGGGACAAGAGACTCCTCGTGCTCTTGCACACATGTTCAGAACTACTTGAAAAATGAGGAGAAATCTAGGAAAAATGGGATTTTTCTTGTAGAAGCTGCACTTGATGGAACAGAAATCAGAAATCTCTTTTATAGCTTGTTTTATTCTGGATTCATGCACTCCCTCAATGTAACCAGAGGATGGACAGAGACAGGAGGGGACAACCCAGGACATGTGGGTCACCCATGACATTCCAAATGTTTAGAGAAGGGGAGAGGTCATGAAAAGAAACAAACAGAGAAGATCCAGCCAGGAGGACACCCCTAGTCCTAAGGGATGGACTGTGAGATCCTATCAAGTGAAGGTGGGTCTCCACCTCATCTCACACATCCATAAAAACATGGACATACAAAGGTGATCCAGTCCCATCCCTGACACCTTCCACCATCCCAGGCTGCTCCAAGCCTCCATGTCCAGCCTGGCCTTGGGCACTGCCAGGGATCCAGGGGCAGCCTCAGCTGCTCTGGGCACCCTGTGCCAGGGCCTGCCCACCCTGCCAAGGAACAATTCCTCATTCCCAATATCCCATCCAGCCCTGCCCTCTGACACTGGGAAGCCATTCCCTGTTTCCTGTCCCCAGTCCCTCTCCTGCTCTCTTACACTCATTCAGAATTCAACCAGAATCTTCTGTGTGGCAGCACAACAGCTTCCACCACCACAGACCCTCAAGTACCTACATGACCCTCATGATAATCCAATTACCACAGTTTCTGCTGCTATTGATCCTACCAATCTCCAGCCACCTCTGCCAGAGCAGGAGAGCAAATCCAGCACCACCTAACTACAAAAAAAAGAAAAAAAAACCTCAGGGGCTAAATAGAATCATCTTGGTTGGAAGACCACTCTAAAATCATCAAGTCCAACCATTCTCCCAGCAATTCCAAGGCCAACACTAACCAACATCCCCAAGTGCCACAGCCACCTGCCTCTTGAACACTTCTTGGTGGTTTGACAAAACCAAAGGTTGGGTGCCATCACCTCAAGAGTCACTGAGATTCAGCATGAACAAGGAGGGGAAAGACCAACCTTCCCCAGGTTGGTGTTGAAACTTCCCAGTTGGAGCTGCAGCCCAAACTGAGCCTTGTTGTGCTCTGAAGGCCCTTTCCCAATCCCTGCCCCAAGTGAGCAAAAAAAACTGTCTCAAAGGAGACTCAGGAGTCACCTTGTCACTCTCTACACCCCCTGAACGGTGCCTGTGCTCAGGTGGGGCTGGGCTCTTTCTCCAGAACCAGAGGACACAGCCTTAAGCTGCACCAAGGGAAATATAGGTTGGATATTAGGAAAAAGTTTTTTACAAAAAGGCTGATAAAATTCTGGAATGTTCTGCCCAGGGAGATGGTGGAGTCACCATCCCTGGATGTGTTTAACAAAGCCTGGATGTGGCACTGGGTGCCAGGGTTTAGTTGAGGTGTTGGGGCTGGGTTGGACTCGATGATCTTGGAGGTCTCTTCCAATCCAGTGATTCTGTGAATTCTGTGAGTTCTGTGAATTCTATGAAAACCAGTGGGAACTGCCAACGGGAAGGATTTTTCTCGCTGTGCCCCTTTGCTGACGAAAACAAAAACAGTGAAATGAAACCTCCTTAAAAAACAATTTAAGGAGGATCAGCAAATCTCAGCTGCTAATGGAGCGTGTCCTCTCAGCTGTCTCAGTGCCTGGTGCTCCCAATGCAGGGGCTGGAAACAGGAGTGAGGGACAATCAGGGCCACAGCCACATGCTGTGACACCAGCAGCTCCTCCAGCACAGGGACAACAGCAGGAACACATTGCTGGGCACAGAGCAGAGCAGTGAAACAGGTGGACATCTCTGCAGGTTGAACATCACAAGGAAAATATCTCTTCTGGACAGCAAGGATGGAGCAAAGCCTCTGATTGCTGGGGTTTGAAGGATCACATTTGGGCAAGGTGATCTGAGGGATGGAGCTGGGAGAGCTGGGGGTGTTCAGCCTGGAGAGGAGAAGCTTTGGGGCGACCAAACTGTGGCCTTGGAGGAGCTACAAGAAACATGGAGAGAGGCTTTGGACAAGGGATGGAGGGACAGGACACAGGGAATGGGTTCCACTGCCAGAGGGCAGGGCTGGATGGGATATTGGGAATTAGGAATTGTTCCCTGGCAGGGTGGGCAGGCCCTGGCACAGCTGTGGCTGCCCCTGGATCCCTGGCAGTGCCCAAGGCAAGGCTGGACAAGGCTTGGAGCACCAGGGACAGTAGAAGGTGTCCCTGCCCATGGCAGGGAGTGGAGACAGATTTAAGATCCATTCCCAAACCATTCTGGAATTCTGTGACCCCATTCTGGAGTAGGAAAATGAGGGTGACCCAGCATGGATTGTAGGGACACTCAGGATTGCCCCAAGAGGGACCAGAGGCTCCCCAGAGCCCCAAGCCCAGAGCTCAGGGCCAAGGAAAACCCTCTGCCCTCAGCAGGAGCCTCCTCTCCCCTGAGCCAGGGAAAAGCAAACAGCTTCTTTTGGTTTCCATTCTCCCCCAGGGAGAAAACAGGAGGAAAATTACTTTTTCCCTCCAGAATCTGGGGAAAATTAATCTAGATTTGACCTTTGTCTCTAATCCCTTGTATGTGAGCTTTCCTTCAAGTAGAACAGATGCCTTGTGCTGCAAAATTATTCCAAACCAGAAATGCTGGTGGGAAAAGGGCTCCAGGGTGTGCAAGGAGAAGCCTTGTACAGCCACCAAGCACTTCACACCTCTGCTCAGGAACCCCCAGGGCACAGGGCTCACTGCACACCCAGAGAAAACAGAAATTAAGCACTGAAACTCCTGCCCCGGCCACTGCTCAAGCACTCCAGCTCCTTTTTTAAAAGCTTTTTGAAGAATTCAGGCTTTTTGTGTTGTGTTAGTGAATCACTTCAATGGGAAAAAAGGAGAATGGTCAGAAGGAACACAAGGTTTGCCTCTCCCCACAGAGCTGGGGTGGATGGAAGCTGATCAGACCTGGGCCACTGAAGGGTTTGCCTGGGAGGCCAACAAAGCTATGAAAACATTGCCTTGTTTTGGGGGTTTACAAAAAAAACCAACCAAAAAACATTACATGACATAAGTACAAAGCTGCAGGAACGATCGCTGATTTGTATGATTAAAAAAAATCAACTTTTGACTGAAGGGTTTTGTTTTGTTTTCACAAATAATGAAGAACCATCTTGTTCCTATTCAAAACTGAGCAATCAACATTTCTGAAGGCTTGCTCTGCATTTCCATGGAATAAATCCTTTCCCTAGTTCACATAATGAGCTTAAATATTTTTTTCCCTCTTTAATCAGCCCTGAACATCCTTTGCTGTGCTGCTGCTTGGCACCAGGCTGGCTGATGTCCTGATCAGCCAAAGAGCCCCCAGAAGTGCAGAATTGCTGTGTGAGCTCCTTCCTGATCACTTCAGAGGCACCTGATGTGATTCCATCCATCCTTCTGGGGATGCACAGCGTGGTTGGAGACTTCTCCATGCCTAAGGACAACCTCAGGTCATTTCCTTGGGGAATAAATGGATTTCATACAGGTGGAATAAACATCCCAAAGGCAGGGCTGCGCTCAGTGTGGATGGATGTGCACAGGGGACTCCCACACAGATTTCCCACACATCAGAGCCACAGGAGTGACAGAATCCCAGAATTATTGAGGCTGGAGAATCCCTGCCAGCCCCTGGAGTCCCAGCTGTGCCCAGTGCCCACCTTGTGCCCAGCCCAGAGCACTGAGTGCCACCTCCAGCCCTGCCTGGGACACCTGCAGGGCTGGGCACTGCAAAGCTCCCTGGGCAGCCCCTGCCAAGGCCTGGAATGGAATTCCAAAATGGAATGATGGAACTGGGATTGTGGGTGTGGAGTTTCAATAGAAGTGTGTGATATCACATGGTGGAAGAGTTAATAGTTTAAAGTTTTAGAATACAGTAATATATATAAACAAGATGGAGTTTTCAGAGCAGAGACTGATACTTCTTCACCTTTTTCTCCATGGGTTTTGTTGGTTTTGTGTAACTGAAAAAAAAGTCTGCATGGCAGGCCATGGTTGGTTGGTTATTGGGTTAAAAGTAAAAATAATTCAGGTGTCATTTCTTAATTGGACAGTTTATCCTTAAAAGGCCTTGCAGAGAGACACGGAGCTCCATTTTTAGTTTGTTACAGTGAAGTTCTGTAGAACTCAGGGTTTGTGAGACTGTGACATGGGTAAGAACTAATTCACCCTTTGCATGCAGAAATTGCTGCTGCTGCTGTCCCAGCTGAGCCTCCCCTGGCCCAGCCTGAGGCCCTTTCCCCTTGTCCTGTCCCTGTTCCCTGGCAGCACAGCCCGACCCCCCCTGGCTGTCCCCTCCTGGCAGGGAGTTGTGCAGAGCCACAAGGGCCCCCTGAGCCTCCTTTGCTCCAGGCTCAGCCCCTTGCCAGCTCCCTCAGCCCCTCCTGGGGCTCCATTCCCTGCCCTGGACACGCTCCAGCCCCTCCATGTCCTTCCTGCATTGGGGACCCAGAACTGGATACAGCAGAGGCAGAAAATCCTCAGATCCAGATAAAAAGATGAATGGGACCTAAAGCATGTTTTGTGGGACCTAAAGCATGTTTTGATGCTTTATGTCCCACAAAGGGTATGATTTTTAAAACAAGGCAGCTCCAAACCAGCTGATTTGGGTGACAGGGCACAGCTTTTCAGGCTATTTGGCTTCCACACCACACTAAACTCATGCAGTGCTCTGATTTGAAGGAAAATCAACAAGTTTGGCCATTAGACCTCAGGAGATGTGCAACAAAATGGTCTTACAGGTGCTGCTATAAAAAAAAGAGGCTTCAGCAAAATTAGAAAAATAAAACAAACAGGAAATTCACTGGAAGAGCTTCAGCAGGCAAGTAAAACACACTCCAAGTAAAACACACTCCAGCCCCTCCAGGGCTCTCTGGCCAGGAGGGCTCAGGACTGGACACAGCCCTGGAGGTGCAGCTTCACCAGATTAAATCCATGAACAGGATTTATGAACAGCACAAGCATTTCTGCAGGAAATTAATAGACATGGAGATTTCCCAGCTCACCCAGGGACAGGGGCACACAAACCCCCCTGTGTGTAAGGAAAGCAGAAATGCAACTCTGCTCCGTGGAGAGGCCAAAGCCAGTGAATATTTTTGGAAAAAGCGAGGCAGAGCCTCCAGACGAGATCCCTGCCATCCCCCAGCCTGTCTGTGCTCAGGCAGGTGGGTGGGTGCAAAGTTACACCAGATGCCAACTTTTGTTCCCTCCAAATCCTCACAAAATACAGCTTAAACCTCTTTGGTGTTTGAAATCATCATGGGAGAAGCTCATATCCAGCAGGGAGCAACTTGGAATCCCAAAGTGGTTTGGGAAGGGACCTCAAAGCCCACCCAGTGCCACCCCTGCCATGGCAGGGACACCTCCCAGTGTCCCAGGCTGCTCCAAGCCCCAAAGTCCTGCCAGGGATCCAGGGGCAGCCACAGCTGTGCCAGGGCCTGCCCACCCTGCCAGGGAACAATTCCTAATTCCCAATATCCCACCTAAATTTCCCCTCTTCCTATCTGAAGCCATTCCCCTTATCCTGTCACTCCAGTCCCTGACACACAGTCCCTCTCCATGTTCCCTATAGATCCCTTCAGACTGTAAGCAAATACTTTGGATCATTTTAAGTCTCCACAAAATGCAAAACGTTGGAAATCATCCATTCCATGTTTTCAGAGCGGGTGGGCAGCAGAGCAGTGTGGAGGAGTGAGAAAACCACACCACAACACGGTGACTGCAGGGCCAGAGGAGCAGCACCTGCTTGTTTCCCTCTGAACATGAAGCCAAACAAAGCAAAAGATGAAAATAAAATGTTTTATAACAGCATCACTACCCAATGAATTTTTATTTTCTGAGCCCGTGGTAATGAACTCCTATTTTGTGAGCCCACGCAAAAAAAAAAAAAAAAAAAAAAAAAAAGAGAAAAAAAAATGCAATTCCCAGACAGCAGCAGCAAAAAAAAAACCCAAAAAACATCTTTGAAATGAACTTTTCCTTCCTCCTACTGCTGAAGGTGGCTTCCACAGCATACAGGAAAGGTGTTTGCTGCTCAACATCCCTCACTAGGTGTGTTCCCATCCATCCCAAACCCCAACATCCCTCACCAGGTGTGTTCCCCATCATCCCACACCCCAACATCCCTCACCAGGTGTGTTCCCCACCCCAGGTGTGTTCCACAGCTGGAAGCAGGAGCCCCATCCCCTGAAAGAACAACCAAAGCACTCCCTCCTTTAGCAGGGAGCCAAAACCAAAGGAAATTCATGGAAGAATTCTTTGGAGAGGGTTTATGGATTTCTATATATCTATAAATATTCCCAAGGTTTGAGGCCAAAGTGTCACTAGTTCACCTCCAGGTTCCACTCAAGCAGTTTTCCAGATTAAATCCAACTCAGTGTCACTAAAATCACTAAAATCACTAAAATCCACTAAAATTCACTAAAAAACACCTGTGCAAGGAGGCTGCTCTGGAGGAGAACTTCCATGGAGCAGCACAGCCAAGAAGCAAAAATCATCTTCCTGCTTTGGAAGGACACCTTCATCCCTGCCACCCCATGGATTCAGCTTTGAAATACCTCAAATACAAATCCACAGCTGATGTCAGGGGAGCTAAGGAGCTGCAGGAAAGCTCCTCCACTCATCTGCAGAAAAAATCTCCCCCTCTGATCCCTACACAGCAATTATAGAAAAGAAAATGCTTTGCTTGATAACTCAAAGCAAATTCTGGCTGAATGGGATGAGTTAAAGGGCAAAAAAATCCCTTATCAGTGATGTAGCTGAGGCTTTCTTCCTTTGTATCCTCTTATCTCAGTGATCACTTTGCACAAATACACACACCTGGGGATTTAAACCTCAGCTTCTAGAGGGGAATGCTTGGAAAAATGAATCCAGATGAATATTGAGGCCCCTGCAGCATGAAATTCCAGCATCACCCTTTGGAGTCTGGACTCACCAGGAGCTGTGGCTGAGCCAAGCAAAAAAACCAAAATGTTTTGCACTCTGGATTTAAAATCATCCCCTCAGCTTTGTTCCAGCCCAGGGGCATGGATGGAGGGTGAGGAAAAAAGGGGCTTTGCCCCAACCAAAACTGTTTTAGTAGGAACATCAGCACTGTCCAAGCCTTGGAAAATAGGAATGAATAAAATGTAGTGCCAGGCACCTCTTCCTTCACCAGAACAGGGACAGAAGAGACAAGGCTGCAGGATGGACTCTGGCCTAGGACAGTGTGAACTGAACAAATACAAAGGGCACAAACACACCAGCACAGGAAAATCCAGCTCATTTGTCCAGTCTTTAATTAAACAAACTTGAAGGCAGCATTCCAAGCCCAACCTGTAAAGCTTTGTCCAAAGCTTCCTCCTGGCCAAGAGGGAAACCTGGATATTTGTGCCCAGGGTAGTGGTGGGTTCACAGGACTTGGGGATGTGACACTTGGGGACACATGTGGGTTAGTGGTGAACACAGTGCTGGTGCTGCACTCAATGATTTTAAAGGTCTTTTCCTGTGGGATCTCAGCACCTCAGGACTGAGGTGCAGAGTGACCAAGACCACCCTTGGGTGGCTCGGGAGTCCTGGAATGTTGCCAGAAGTGTCTGGTGGCTGGACTTTGATCCTACACAGGAGACAACACCTGTATGAGGATAGGAGGATTTCACTGGGTGAATGGTGAAGGGATAAGTTAATTAGAGTGTAAGACACAGGGTTTAGGATTTCTGTACAGGGGGGTCTAAAGAAGTAAGATGGAGGAATTGGGGCATGTCCTGTCCTTCTTCTTCTTCTTCTTCTTGGCCTCCATCTTCTGTGGTGATGGTGGCACTTTGGGATTGGTTATTACTAAAAGTGCACTAGTTAATAAAGGTAAAAAGTATTAGAGAAAAATGATAAATATTGTATATGTAATTTCGAGTATAAAGATAGGTGACCGCCCCAGGGGCTCGCAGTGTGCTCGTGGCTGGCTGCTGTGCAGACCTCTGTCGGGCCGAGAGAAAATCTTTTAGATAAACAATTCATAAACACCGAGACCGAGAAAAGATCTGAAGCCTCTTCTCGTCCTTTGAAGCGCGGGCTGTCCAAGGCCACCCCGGGCCTTTCCAGGCCACCTAAACAGCCGAGAAACCAACATTTTCCAACCTTAATGGTTTAAAGGTCTTTTCCAACCTTAACGATTCTATGACTCCAATGTTTACTCTGTAAAAACAAGTTGGTTCCCTCCTCTCCCTCACACCATCCCTGGGGATTTTCTGCTCTCCGTTCCTTGCCCAATCTCCTTTCAGAATCCTTATCTTTCTTTTCCTTGCTGAAAACACTCCTGCACCACAAAGCAGCAGGGGAAATGCCCTTTCCAGAGTGAGGTTTGTATTTACACCAAAGCTGCACTGAGGGCATGCAAGAGCCCTAAAATCTGTGCTTAGCTTGTGTTAAGTGCAGAGTGAGGAACGCTCAGCCCTGGCTGCCACTGTGCAATTTTCCACACCGATGTTTTCCTCCTTCCCTCCAGCAAATTCCCCAGCCCAGGCAGGAACATTATCTCCTGCCATTATCTCGGGTCCTCATTAGCATTCCAGGCCAGGGGAGCGTGAGGGAATTTTTAAACAGAGCAATGTTCCTTTGGGCCGACTTTTGCACAGAACACCACCAGGCTCCCATCTCCCCGCCGTGCTCCAGGCCCAGATTAGCCAAACTGCTCGGTTTTGTGATGAAAAACAAGATTAAAATAGGGTACAGAGCTTTAACTAAGCTGAACAGAACTGAAGCATTGATAGAACTCGCTCAGATGGCAAAGGATGATCATAAAACACTCAAAATACCAACAGGCATCACTGATGGTTTTCACCAGCTGAGCCAACACTGAGCAATGGGCAAGGACTGAGCCCAGCAATTCTCCCTCACAGGAGGCACAAGGGCCTGTGCTGAGCAAGGGCCTGGAGCATGTGGGTGCCCTTCCAGGCCAGGCTGAGGGAGCTGGGGCTGCTCAGCCTGGAGAGGAGCCCCAGCTGAGAGGGGCCCTCAGGCCTGGCTGGGCCTGGCTGCAGGGAGGGGCAGAGCAGGGCCCAGGCTCTGCTCCGGGGCCCAGCCATGGCACCAGAGCCACGGGCAGGGCCTGAGCCCAGCAATTGCCCTGCACAGGAGGCACAACTTGTGCCCTGGGCAGTGCCCAGCCCTGAGCACATTGCCCACACGGCCTGGGGGCTCTCCTCCCTGGGGCTGGGGCACAGCTGGCTGCACACAATGCTGTGCCCTGGGCTCTGGGATGGCCCTGCTGGGGCAGGGAGGGGACACCAGGTGCCCTCTGAGCTCCTGCAGCCTCACACACCTTGGCATCCAAAGTGTTCAACAATGGAAATAAATCACAGTAAAGGACACTGGGCCAGGAAATGTCCTCAGTAGTGAAATTATCCTGTAGATTCCTGGGGGAGACATTGTGGATGTTGCTCCACTAAGTGCTGCAATCCACACACAGGTCAAACTCAGTGTGAAGAAAAGATCATAAAATCCCAGAATCACCAAGGTTGGAAAAGCCCTTCAAGATCACAAAGTCTTATTTTTAACCAAACCCCTGCACGCCCAGAGCACTGAGTGCTGCATTCACTCATTTTTTGAGTGTCTCCAGGGATGGGCACTCCAAAGCTCCCTGGGCAGCCCCTGCCGAGGCCTGAGCACCCTTTCCATGCAGAAATTGCTGCTGCTGTCCAAGCTGAGCCTCCCCTGGCCCAGCTTGAGACCATCTCCCCTCACCCTTTGAGCTCTGTATCCACCAGCAGAACTCGACTCTAATTTGATTTTCCTTTATGTGCATTATCCACACAGGAAGGAGCAGAGCAATCCTTGCCATCCAACATGGCTGTGCTTTTGCAAATTAATTTAAATATTAATAAGAATAGCTTTAATATTAATATTAACGCTATTATCATTATTTTAAGTATTATTAGTAACAGCTTTAATATTAAAGCTTGAGTTTGCTGATACTTTTGACAGTATGGATCCCTTCCCAGGCAGGATATTCAATGATTCTCCATGTCAGGACAGCAACTGGGGAACTGCAGCCCAAAACCAGAGATGGCAGCCATAATGTGCCCTTTTTTCTCATTGCCCTCACTGGATTTAAGCAGCACAGACCATTAATGAAGCAGAGAGATAGGCCTGGCTCTCTGAAATTAAAAAATTGCTATTATTGGTGCTTCCAGCTGGATCTTATCTCCTCTCATTGCAGTGAAAAAGCTGTCCTTGAGCAGCACACAAATCCCCATCTCTGCTGGCTAAGCTGGAAATATCTGAGTCTTGCATTCCTCACTAAAGAAAGTTGCCTGAAAATGAGAGCTCTTGGAAGCTGAATAAAACTTTAAACTAAATTAAAACAATCCCAGGCACTGCAGACATCAGAAATAGTGACCTTGAATTCAGGGCCTTGTTACTACTCTTTTCTCAGCCATAATGCAATTATGTCTGGCAATTAACCTGACATTTTTCTTCAAAGGATCCTTTCTTTTAAACCACCTGAGTAAAAAAAAAAAGGCTGATCTGTGTCTCCACAACCCATTAATTGCATCCTGTAAGATACAATAAAATGCTTCCAATCCATTGTAGGAAAAGTCTGAGAGTTCTACAAGTTGTAAAGCCTTTTTTTGGGACTGGTCCCTTGCAACCCAAACCAGTCTGGGATCCTAAACACCCTTCAACCCCTAATTTAGAGCTGAGCCTCTTGTTATGTCTTTAATGATAAGAAAGGTTCATCTAAGGCTGTTAACAGATCCCAATTTCTCCTCCTGAAGAAAGAAATCAAACCCTGCAGCACTTTGATTTGGAAAGGACCTGAAGCTGCTGCAGAGAGCCCAGGGGAGGCACCAGGATGAGCAGAGGGATGGAGCAGCTCTGCTGGGAGGAAAGGCTGGCACAGCTGGGGGGGCTCACCTGGACAGGAGAAGCTCTGGGGTCACCAAATTGTGGCCTGAAGGAGCTACAGGAAACATGGAGAGGGACTCTGTACAAAGGATGGAGGGACAGGACACAGGGAATGGCTTCCGCTGCCAGAGGGCAGGGATAGATGGGATATTGGGAATTAGGAATTGTTCCCTGGCAGGGTGGGCAGGCCCTGGCACAGCTGTGGCTGCCCCTGGATCCCTGGCAGTGCCCAAGGCCAGGCTGGAGCAGCCTGGGACAGTGGAAGGTGTCCCTGCCTATGGGATGGGATGAGCTTTTAAGGTGTTTTCCATCCCAGATCATCCAGGGATTCTGTGCTGCAGCACTGAGCCCATCCCCAGCAATGCCACACAAACATTTAACTCTGCAAACAACGTGGGCCAAGTGTTAAATGGCACAAAACGCTCTGCCAGGGGGGTCTGGGGAGTTGCTTTTTCAAGTGAACCTTCCCAGGGAGGCACAGGGAGGTCAGGGCTGCTGCTGGGGAAAGTGGAGGGGGAAAGGAGCCCACAGACAGATGGGAGCACAGGAGCTGTGACCCAGGCAAACACTGCTTCATTTTAATGAGCTCTTAACATCCCACCCTGCTTCAGCAGCAACCCTGGCATTTGTCTGCAGGGTAGAGGGAGCAACAAGTAGCAAACAGCCAAGCCCAGCCCTGGGGTTTTACAGCATTCCTGTAATTACTGTGCCTTCCACTGTCCTTTTAATTGGTGTTTGCAGAGCTGGGTTCCTGCAGTGCTGTCTGAGGGAAGGCAGGACCCGAGCCAGCAGCAGCAAAGTGAATTGAATTGAATAAATTAAACCACTGCTGCCACTGCCCAGACTGGCAGGGTGGGGGAGTGAGCTCAGGTACCTCCTCTGGGTTAAAAACACTGGGAAATCATCAGTTATTCCCACACAGAACCATGGAATCAGCAAGGCTGGAAAGGATCTCCAAGATGACCAAGTCCAGCCTTTGACAGAACAGCATCTTGCCCACTAAACCACAAATCCCAGTGCCACATCTCCTTGCTTTTTGAACACTTGCACTGTGTTCTCTGCCCTCCCTGCTCCCTTCTCCTGAGCTCACTGCAGAGCTTATTTTGTATTAAATCCAGTGATTCTTGCTGGCACAGGTAACTCAGGACCTTCTTTTGTGTGTCTGCAGCCAGCCCATGACCTGTCCAGCTCAGAGAGGCTTTTGTACCCTGAGGTGCTCTGACTGTCCCCTGGCCACCTGCCTGTCCTGCTGAAATGGCTCTCAGCATTTTCTTATTTGAAGTCTGTTCACTTGTGACCTGTCCCTTCCTTTTTCCCCTGAACAAAGAGTTCCCAGTGAATTCATTTCTGCAGAATATGCACAGAGAATTCCCCTTTGGACACAAAGAGTTCCCTTTTGGACACTCTCCTCTGAATTCAGGCCTTCAGAGGCAAGAGGAGATAAAAACATGAACTCTTGCCTTGTCAACTCCAGCTGTAATTAACTGAGGAGCCTTTTTTCCCAGCCTGCCCAAAACTGTGCCCCATATCCCCATTCTCCTATTGCTCCTGGCGTCCCTGCTCCACCAGAAACCCTGAGGCTGTTCCTG
Source organism: Melospiza georgiana (assembly GCF_028018845.1). NCBI lineage: Eukaryota > Metazoa > Chordata > Aves > Passeriformes > Passerellidae > Melospiza > Melospiza georgiana. Next base: position 5,856,828 of record NC_080437.1, on the reverse strand, counting down.
ATTGCCCAGCCTTCCCAGACTGCTGCTCCATCCTCATCATCATTCCAGCAGCTCCATCTGATTTGTTTTCCCCTTCCACATGTGGCTTATCCCCCTCCTCTCCGTCTTTTCCAGGGCAACAGCTCCATCCTGCCTGTCCTGCCCCTCCTCAGCCAACCAACAGCTGCTTTCAACCTGCAAATTGGTACCGGAACATTATAAAATCAAGCTCTAAATATTTCTTTTTACAATTCCAGCTCCACGTGGACTTTGCCTAAAATCTCCCCTCCCAAATTGCCTTGGGACTGGGTGGTTAACTCTTAAACCTCCTTAAAAATCAGCCCTAGTCCATAGGCACAGAACAGAGGCAGAGTGGAAAATCAGCCATTCCTCAGCCAGAGAAACCATTTTCACACTGAATTTTTGCACAGCAATGCTTCAGAGGAAGGGAACGTTCAGTAAAATCTGTTTTCACCCCCAGGCCACCGTGACCATCCCCTGTCACTGATCCTGGGTCACTCAGTGTCCTGCCAGGGCCAAAAAATCTCAGAGAAAGGATCCAGGAGCAGCCTGGGGAGCTCAGATTTTTTAACAGGAGCTCTGTTTCAGCAATTGCAGCCAATAGTGGGGATGTTTCAATTGCAGAACGTGTTTTGGGGTTGTTTTTGTAACAAATCAATACCTTAACACAGCTCAGAGCTGGATTAAAGGCTGATTATCATCATCTGTTGTAAGCCTTGGATCCTCAGGTCTTACCGCAAACAAGATGCTGCTGACACAGGATGAAAAGCTGCCTAATGAGCTTTTCTTAACAATTAAAGCACATTAATAGAAAATTGATTTAATTACATTCTGATCTACTGGAAATCATCAACAGCTCCTTGTGAAAGCTTCAGGCCTTGTGCTTTTCCTGCTCGGAAGGAGGTGAATACCTCAGTAATGGAGTTCTGCTCTCAATTTTCCTGTTTTTTTCTTTTTTTCCCCTCAAGTTCTTAACCTTTAATAGTGGCTGTGCATTAGAGACTGTTAGAATAACAAAATTCCCTTCAGAAATTGATTTGGCTGAGAATCAATTGCCAGGCAATTTGCATTGCAATTGGCTATTTCCTGAGGAGAAAAGAAAAGGGAAGAGCTCCGTGAAATCCAAAATGCAATTCCCTGGCACCCCTAGGACAGAGCCTCTGTGTAAATCCCCACACTGGTAAATATTCCTGCTGTCATCTCCTACTGGTGGAAACTGAAAATTTTAAACTTTCTATACTGACAAACACTAACCCCGCCAAAAAATGCTACATTTAACCTAAAACCTTAAAAAAACCTTTAAAAACTAAATAATAAAACTAAAATTATAAATATAGAATTCAAATAAAAATATATATCACATGATAAAAAGCTTTACATTTAAAAATTTAAAATACAATAATATATAATGTATCTAAATTATAAATATATATTATATATTTATATATTATATATTTATATATTATAAATATATATTTTATTATTATTATTAGATTGTATTATATTAGATAGAATATACAGTATAAATTATATATTAAATATATATTATATATTATATAAATTATAAAATATAATTATTATATTTTATATTATTATATTACCGTAATTATTATTATATTACCATAATTATGGTAATTATTATATTACCATAATTGTATATTTTATATATTTATAAATATATATATATATATATATATGTTTTATATATAAAACAAAAGTTATAAAACAGAAACTAATCCTTCTTCTTCACCTTCCAGGCTCATCCCACACATCTCTCTCACACGCTGCTGGGAATGTCCCCACGTGTAGAAACAAAGCCTTGGGGGACCTTTAGGGGCAGATTTCCAGCTCAGTGAAGGGAATTGTTTTAATGAGCTCAGGAAGGGGTGACAGGTGGCAAATCTGGGCAATTTGTGTGAAAAGTATTTGGTACAACTGAGCTGAAGGCAGTAGCAGCACTAAAAACCTCACCTTGGAGGGAATATCCCACCCACATTCCACCCCTGTTGATTCCTTATCTTCTTTTCTGCTTCTGCTAAGGTTGGTGTTGAAGTGCTAGAGACATGTTTGGGCTCAAATGTTTATTATTTCTTATTAAATTACAGTCTTACAGGTTATGAGTTCTACAGCATTTCACTAACAAGCTACAAAAAGGCTGTCTTTCTCTACAAGGTCTTTTAAGGCTAAACTATCTAATTAAGAAATGACACTTAAATTATTTTCACTTTTAACTCAATAATAATCTTGTGTGCCTCACAATGTGGACTCTTCTGTCTAATTACAAAAACCACCCAAACTCATGGAGAAGAAGGTGGACAAGAGGGACCAGCCACTGCCTTAAAACTTCTATCTTAACTTTATAGATATTACTAGATTCCAAAACCTTCAACTCTTAAGTTTTCTACCACGTGATATTACACGCTTCTATTCAGATTACACACTGGTAATCCCAGTGTTATCTATCAATTTTGGAAGCCTTCTCCACAGCCTCAGGTCAAATGTAGTATTCTTTTGAGGGTCCGTGCCTTTCAGCACAGAAAGTTTAAAATTCTCAGCCTCCAGGACTCCAGCATACCCCCACAATGTGGCAGTGCCACAGAAAATCATGACACAAACAGGCACAACAGCACAACTCTCTACTTGCAACATTTGCTGACTTGTTTGCCTGTGCAATCTTTCTGCTTGGTAAAAACATCATCTTGTCTGAGGTGGGTTTATCCTTTGCTCTAAGTCATAAAAACCCCTTCTAACTAACACACCCTTTGCCTTTTTGGTTATCCAGTGAGATTGGCTCAGCAATTCTTTTCTTTTATATCAAAACTTGCTTCCATCTCTATTCCTTCATCAGACTCGACATTCAAAAATCTTTCTGCTACGCATACATATCTGTGAGACTTTCTTGTCAAACTTTCATCCTTCCCAACAACAACATCACAGCCAGACACCCCATTTGCTCCAGTTCCCCCCTTGCCAAAATCCCAGCCAGGGAGACTCCTGCACTCAGCAGCTCCAGGGAGCACAGGCAGAAAGGTGCAATTCCAGCCCAGGAACCTTGGGGAGCTCCCTAAGGAGGATCTCTTGGCAGAGCTGACTCTGTGGCAATGCATATTCATGGCAAGAAAAGCTGAATCCACAGGAACAGCCTTCTCCTGGGACACTCCTACCCTGTGTGCATTAATGAGCTTCCTAAAGTTTATCATTAAACACTCAGCTTTGTTCCAAGGGATGCTGCCTGTGCAGCTCCCAGGTATTTATTCAATTAGACATCCTGATATCTGAGCTGTTTGCCATCAATTTTGTATTAAACTCATTGTTTCCATGCTCACTGCTCCCTTCCTGCCCCATATTCCTGCAGCATTTCCCACAGACATTTCCAGGGGATTCTCTCAGTTCTTCCTCAGATGGATCTGCCCAGGTCAGCCTGAAGTATCCCTAAGAAACACCACATGGCTGAAGTTGATGCAGGAACCCAAATTTTTGACTAAAACACCTGCACAGCTTCTCAGCCTGGTGTCACCTCATGCAGCTTGGAAGGACCAGAGAGCATGAACCACAGCAAGCTCCATGGAAAAAAAAAATTCCAGATGGACCAAGTGAGTCTTGAAAAGGCTCCCCCAAGCACTTGAGTCCTTTGAGATGTGTCTTGAATGATAAACTCAACCTAACCATACATGTTAGGTCACAGCACCAAACTCTGCAAGTCTTGAGCCATCCCAGGGTTGTAATCCAACATCAATACAACTTCAAACTTCAGATACAAGATCAATACAACTTCAAACTTCAATACAACTTCTTTCACTTCAGAAAGAAATCAACCTCCATTTGCTGGCCATGGAGAAGGCTCCATCCCCTAAAAAAGCCCAGGGAGCCAGCACTGATAGGAAAAGCAAACCACAGTTCCCAGCAAGGAAGGATTCCCACATTTTGTGGAATCAGCAGCTGTGACAAACCCCAGGAGGGGCTGCTTGCACCCCACAAGATCCCTGACATACAGAATGGGTTTTTAAAAGTCCCCCACTCTCCCAGACCATTTGCACATTTTCAAAACAGGACCTCAACTCATCTCCAATAGACAAAAATACAAACAGGTTTCTAGGGACTCATTTCCAACAGCGTGCTGAAGAGAGGAGGAGCTGAGCTCCAGCATTTAATGCTCCTGTCTCACTTTCCCTGGCTTCCAGCAAACTGCCTGCGTGAAAATTCATATCCTGTCTGATATCTTCAAATCCCTAAGCAGCCCAAGGCCAGCTCTTTGCCTCTGGTTCTTGTTTTTTTGGGAGGAGAAGGGAAATGAAGAATTTCGTGCACGCAGGTCCCGCCAGCGGTGTGGATCAAAGGCTCTGCTCCACATATGGGCACACAGGGGATGCCAGGGAAAGGCTGCCAGGATTGCCACAGGGCAGGGAACCCAAGAGGGGAAATCTCAGTCACATCTAAACACCTGCCTGAGCCTCCCTGCCTCCACAAGGTTATAACTCAATCAGAGTTTCAGAGTGAAGGTGAGCAGAGCAAGGGTACCGAGCTCCCGATCAGCACCGAGAGGGATCCACAGGATTTGCTCTCTTATCCTGGGACTAGGGAGCAGAGGACATCCTTATCAGCCTCATTCTTATCAGCTGCACTGCTCTGCTCTCCCAGCCAGCATCTGGAAATCATCACACTTCCAAGAGCCAGCCTGAACCCACAACTCAGCCAAGGTGGGTGAGTCCCATCCTTGGGAATGTCCAAGGCCAGGTTGGACAGGGCTTGGAGCAGCCTGGGACAGTGGAAGGTGTCCCTGCCCATGGCAGGGGTGGCACTGGATGGGCTTTAAGGTCCCTCACATCTGGAACCCATCCCATTCCTAGAGCCATCCTGAACCCTCAACGCAGCCGAGCTGGGCGATTCCCATCCCTGGCAGTGTCCAAGGCCAGGCTGGACATTTGGAGCAGCCTGGAAAAGTGGAAGGTGGCCCTGCCCATGGCAGGGGGTGGCAGTGGATGGGCTTTAAGGTCCTTCCATCTGAAACTCATCTCACTTCCAAGAGCCTTCCTGAACCCTCAACTCAACAAAGGCGGCTGATTCCCATCCTTGGGAATGTCCAAGGCCAGGTTGGACATTTGGAGCAGCCTGGAACAATGGAAGGTGTCCCTGCCCACGGCAGGGGTGGCACTGGATGGGTTTTGAGGTCCTTCCAGTCCCTTCCAGTCCCACTGGACTCCCAGTCCCAGTTTGGGAGTCTCTGATTCTTCATCTGGGACCATCATGTCCCTTCAGGGAACACAGCAGGGGAGGAGGCAACTTGCAGCTCTCAGTGCTTTTTAAAGATAACAAACAAATCCAGTCACATTTTCACTGCCAGAGCCAACTGCAGCTCCTACCCATCCCAACAATACCCTGGGTTTTAGCAAAGCTTTTAAAGGAAGGAAAAATATGTGTGTAACTGGCTCATGAGGCCTCTGGGGGGTTAAGAAGATGAGAAAAACCAAGAAATTCATGCCTCAGTGTGGAAGTCATTTTCATGCCCCACTTTTTCAGCTGGGGAATATTTCTCTTGGAAAATAGTCACTTACAAGTAAACTCCTGAGGATTTTTTTCCCCCCCTTAGAACAATAAATATTTCCTGTGAAGCAGCGTTCTGAAAATCTCAGCTGGTTCAGAGGTCCAGTTTCATACAGATGAGCATCCAAGAGCTCAAGGCTCCTTTGATCTCCACCCCAGACTGGAAACCCTAAGAGAAAAAAAGCTTTCCTGCAAGATTTCCTCTACTTCTAAATTTTTTGCCAAGGTGTAAACAACTTACTGCTTTTTATTGCCACCAATAAAACGAGACACAGGAACAATTTCAAGGGAGGAATTCAACTCAGAGTCAGCTTGGACATAGAAAATACACAGAAAAAAAACACTCCTTTGCACAATGATCTTTTAGGAAAAGCTGGGAAAAAGCAGGGCTTAACCTCCTTAAAGCAGCCAGGAGCAAAGGGATTAGCTCAGTCTGAGGATGGTGACCTTGCACAGGCTCACACCTTCAGATCAAACAGGAGTGAGAAGTAAATATTTGATACCAAGCCTAGAGCCACCCTCAGGCTCTTCAGCCCTGGCTACTGCTGCACCACCATGAGTTAAACCAAGATGTTGTGCATCAACATTTCCAAACATGCAGAAAAAGCCTGAAAATGAGAGAAATCCTCCTCTGCAACACAATTTCTGCTGCCAGGATTCCGTGTGCTCCTGAAATGAAGGGAGAACTTAGGAAAGGCCCTGCTGGTTCCTCCCTGCAGCCACCAACCCTCTGAACACACTGATGGGGACAGCGGGGCCTCAATGTCACATTAATTAATGTCACGCATGGGCTCAGAAGGCCAGAGACACCCTTGGACCTGCAGGATTAAACAGTGGACAAGCTGCACCCATTCCTAAGCAGGGAGGAAATTTGTGTCCCAGTCCTCTTCTCCAGGAAGGGGTGGGGAAGGGAATCCAGGTGTCTGCAGAGGCAGGAGGATGAGCTAAACCCAAACCTCTGCACAGAGCAGGGGATGAAACCCCAGCCAGATGTGGGTCCTGCTCGTTCCATGTGCTGAGGAACTTCCCACACACCTCCAACATGGGATTTGCCTGCAGTGACCAGGAACAGGGAAGGCTGGGAGAGCTGGGGGTGCTCACCTGGAGAGGAGAAGGCTCCAGGGAGAGCTCAGAGCCCCTGCCAGGGCCTGAAGGGGCTCCAGGAGAGCTGGAGAGGGACTGGGGACAATGGATGGAGGGACAGGACACAGGGAATGGCTCCCACTGCCAGAGGGCAGGGATGGATGGGATATTGGGAATTAGGAATTGTTCCCAATATCCCATCCATCAGGTGGATCTGGAATGAGGAAACCCAAACCTGACCCTGGCACAGGGTGCTCAGAGGAGCTGTGGCTGCCCCTGGATCCCTGGCAGTGCCCAAAGCCAGGCTGGACTTTGGGGCTTGGAGCAGCCTGGGACAGTGGGAAGTGTCCCTGCCCATGGCAGGGGTGACACTGATGGCATTTAAGGTCCCTTCCAGCCTAAATCAGGCTGGCATTCTGTGAATTTGTCATGTGGCGCTCAGCCCTGCTTTCCCTATTGTAGAAGAAGACACAAAACTCCTCAAATGGATCTGGAATGAGGAAACCCCTACCTAAGCCTGGCAGAAAATCACCTTCTCAGAGCTACCTTGCAGGAACAGGAAGTGGCAACACCAAGAGCTAATTTCAAATATAATAAAAATACTTTTAAAAATCATTTTCTACTGTTCTACACTCGCTGTGGGTTAACACATTAATGTTAGATTTCTCAGCTGGTGGGTGTTACTGGGAGCTGGCACAGCCTGGGGGCAACAGAAGCAGCTACCAAGTAGCCAAAGCTGCTGAATTTACCCCAAAGCAATCCCTGTCCCTCTCATTTCTCCTCAGTGAGAACACTGCCCTTCTCCCAGGCTTTAATTAGAGAGGTGTTCATAGCAGGGGTGTTTAGATGCAACACAAATAAAGACTTTTTAACCCAGAAAGTTCACCATCAAAAGAAATTATTCCTGTAATTTTTGCTATTTAAACTGCCTTTTTTATCTGAACAAAATAATCCCACTGGGGGTGTGCAAACATTGTCCCTTCAGTGGCTCCACAATTTAATAAACCCCTCACCACTTTGAAATGTCCTCTTGGCTCTGCTGTGCCAGCTGGAGTTTGCTTCATCTTTGCTGCACTCTGTGACTCAAGGCCCAAAAATACTTAAAATTCACCTTATACTTTTGGCCAGAAGGCCTACAAATATTTAAAATTCACCTTATTTTCTCTCACACTGGTGTGTCTGGGGCTGCTGCTGGCATTGCTGCCATCCCTCTCTCTCTCTCTCTCCATTCCAAGCTCTGATTTCAAACCTTCCTAAGCACAGAGCAGAGCTCCTGCTGTCCCACCTTCCCTGAGGCTGGAAATGCTGCATCCAAACCAGAGATCCCTTCAGGCAGCTGGAATGTTCCATCAGAAAGGGGCAGAAAAACACAGCAGGAACCTGCAGGAACCCACAAAGCCATGACCCAACGGGGAGGGACCTTCTCCCACCTTACAGTCTGCACCCTCCATAAGTTCTGAAACTTTTTTTTTGTGTGTATTTTTCAGCTTTATGTGTGTATTTTTGAGCATATGTGTGCATTTTTGAGCTTTAACATCCGTGGGCTTTCAACCATTAAATAATCACTTTTAGGACTGAGGTCTTGAGGCAAAAATCCAGTCCTTGGAGGAACATCCAAGCCAGGAGCTCGTGGAAGAGACGGGATGGAAAAGGACAGCTCAGTGTCTCTGAGCACAGCCCCTCACAAAATACCATTTTGGGAGTAATTTAGTAAGGTTTGGACTTCAGAAAGCAAATTATTTTTGCAAGTCCAGTGATTTCTGAACTCATGGTTATTTTCCAAGAAAAATGTGGAAATGCTTTAGGTTTCCAGGTGAAAATATTAAAAACAACAGCAATGAATCCCAGAATTCTTAAGATTGGAAAAGATCTCCAAGATCATCAAGTCCAACCAGCACCACCAGCACTAAACCATGTCCTCAAGTGCCACATCCCCACAGCTTTGGGATGGTGACCCCACCATTTCCCTGTGCACTTTGAGGCCACCAGGGGAATAAATAAAATTTATTTAAGTATTTCTTAGAAAAGTGAGATACATTTGGAAATTCTGAGTGCAGTAAGTTGAGAAGGAGCTTTGGTGCTCACACTTTTCTTTGGTGCTGATTGTTCTACATCTGTTTATCAAAACCTACAAGGTGACAGCAGCCAAGGTGAGCAGATGCCTTTTTTCCTCAGCTGGGAAATGGATATTTGATGTACTGGGATAGTATTTCAGCTATGAAGGCTGATTGGCACAGAAATATCCACAAATGATGTGACATTCTTGCCTGTTTTTGACCCTTCTGCCTAATGCTCCCAGGATTTTTTAAATCCCCTTGGAGCAATTTAAAGAATGGGAACGGAATGTGAATGTGGCTTTTTACCTGGTGCCTATTTCTGGCTGGTCTGGATTTGGTATTTATTTCATTTGGGTTGTGACTAATTGCTGAGATACCACATCAGTATGTCCAATCTTTACAGAGCTGTATTTTCAGCTCTTCTTCAGCAGGGCCTCTTCTTCCAGCCCAGGAATGCAGCAAAATGCTCAAAGCCAAGGAAAAAACCCAGAAAATCACCTTAAATAGTCCCAGCAATGTGTCAACTAAACCAACAATCCATCATTTTCTTGCTTAGAAGCCTCACTGGTTTTCAAGAAGTTGAAAATTCAAGGGGAGGCTGAATTTGATTTTCCTTCTGAGCTGTGGGCACTGTCCACACTGATATTTCTGACTGTTGTACTTATTACATGTGACATGTGGAGGAATTTAAGGGCTCCTTCCCTCCACCAGCAGAATGGGAATATTTGATCTGACACTCTCCCCACATTCACATTTCTCTGTGTGCAATTGAAAAACATTTCAAATGGCCTTTGTATTTCCTCTGGGATACCAAGTGCTGCTCTAAGATGTTGTACAGAAAAGTTGTGGATGCTTTTTCCCTGGAAGTGTCCACAGCTAGGCTGGATGGGGCTTGGAGCCACCTGATTTGGTGAGTAGCATCCCTGCCCATGGCAGGGGGTGGAAGGAGATGACCTTTAAGGCCTTTCCAACCCAAACCATTCCATGATTCCATTGTGGTTAGAGCTCCTCAATGTTCTTGATTTCGTTCACTACAGGCCCCACAGCTCTGGACCAAATACAAAACCTCATTTAATATGATTTTTTAAAATTTAGTAACTTATTCAGGTGCTGATTCTGGAAATGTTTGGGGTCCTGAGAGGAAAGCAGGGAGCAGGGAAGCACTGGGAGCAGCCCCCTTTTGAAGCCCCCACCCTGACCATGCCTGAGGTGCACTGCTGAGGGCAAAATTGGCAAAAATCCTTTAAAATCTCTTGGATTTGGAGCCTGTCAGACAGGAGCAGTGCTGGGAAAAGACACAAGGCTAATAAACCATGGGAAATGTTGGCTTTTCTAGGGTATAAAGATGCCAGCCTGCCTAAACTTTGGATTTCACAGAGAGCTGTTTGGGCTTTTTGGCAAGAGCTGGATGTCAAAACAACTTCCTTTTGAAGCCACATCTCTGTGTCTGCTCCCAGAGGTGGTTCAAGCAGGGCTGATCCCACCCAGACAATGGGAGAACACAGCACCAGCATTTATCCTTGGTTTAGCCATGGTTTGTCCATGGTTTATCAATGGTTTATCCATGGTTTATCAATGGTTTATCCATGGTTTATCAATGGTTTGTCCATGGTTTATCCATGGTTTTTCCATGGTTTGTCCATGGTTTTTCCATGGTTTATCAATGGTTTGTCCATGGTTTATCCATGGTTTGTCTATGGTTTGTCCATGGTTTGTCCATGGTTTATCCATGGTTTATCAATGGTTTGTCCATGGTTTATCCATGGTTTGTCCATGGTTTGTCCATGGTTTTTCCATGGTTTAGCCATGGTTTGTCCATGGTTTGTCCATGGTTTTTCCATGGTTTTACCATGGTTTAGCCATGGTTTAGCCATGGTTTATCCACAGGAAGGTGCTCCTAGCCTGCAGTGAAGGCATGGCCCTGTTCAGTATTGCACTCAAGATGGATCCTGCAATCCAGTGAGGTCACCCTGTCTGCAATACTGCACAAACTCATTTAATCTCCTGGGAGCTGATGGACATGGAATATAAAGCACCTCTTGAGGTTTTCAATTCAAAAATCACCAGAGTTGGAAGCTTTGAAATCGCTCTGGCCACAGCATCCACAATGTAAACCTTTGAAAGCTGGAGCTGATCCTTAGTGCTCCCAAAATATAGGATTTTACCATTCTTGGGCCAAATCCCATCTTGGATGTGGTGATGAAGTTTCACCCACACATCAGGTGAAGCAGTGTGGCAAACTTCAAAGGTGTCATGGATCAAAGATATAAAGCTCTCACAAATGTAAAGATTCCAAGCAGATCCCAGGCAGCTCAGATCCTTCCAGTACCTAAACGGGGTTCACAAGAAGGATGGAGAGGGACTTTTCACAAGGACCCACCAGGACACAGGGAACAGCTTCCCAGTGCCAGAGGACAGGGCTGCATGGGATATTGGGAATTAGGAATTGTTCCCTGGCACAGGGTGCCCAGAGCAGCTGTGGCTGCCCCTGGATCCCTGGCAGTGCCCAAGGCCAGGCTGGACTTTGGAGCTTGGAGCAGCCTGGGACAGTGGAAGGTGTCCCTGACATGGCAGGGGTGGGAATGGATGGGATTTAAGTCCCTTCCAACCCAAACCCTCCAAGGAATCCATGATTCTATATTATCAGGAAGCTCTAAAAACCTCACAGGAAAGTTTAGGAATGTTCCTGAAAGGATTATCTTGGAGAATAAAATGCACTGCTGGGTGTTTCCCAGGGTGTGTGCTGGACCACAGCAAGCACACAAAGAGAGAAGGGAATCCCCTCTAAAAGCTCCAGTCAGGAGCAAATCCAATGGCTGGCACCTGCTCCAGTTCCATGAAAATCTCATTTTGTGCAGGTAGTCCTTGCTTTGGGCTTTGGGATACTTCCAGGGATCCAGGGGCAGCCACAGCTGCTCTGGGCACCCTGTGCCAGGGCCTGCCCACCCTGCCAGGGAACAATTCCTAATTCCCAATATCCCATCCAATCCTCTGTTTAAAACCACTCCCCCTTCTCCTATCACTACTGGACCATTTAAAATTCCCTCTCCGTTCACCTCACGAAATCTCATTAGAGACCCTCAAGTGCTCCATCAGAGGAGATGGCTAAAAAAGCAATAAATACAAATATAGATAATATAGATATACATAGACACCAGCTCCTCCAGGTCACAGCCCTGCCAAACACAGCCATATGTTAAATGCAAGCACAACGAGCATGCCGACAAATTAACAAGCTAATTAACACCAGCACAGAAACACTGAGCAATCACACCCTGTCCTCCCACCTCCAGAGGAAGCAGGAGGAGAATCTCATCTAGAGAAACAAGGGACTTGGGTGGAAAACTCCATTGTGACTATGGCCCACAAAGGAACCTCAAGAAGCCCTCGTTGATTAGGAAAAAACAACAAAAATGCCCCCAAATCCTTCTGACCTACCTCAAAATCTAGCAAAATAATACCCCTGTGTTTAATCAAATGTAGTGCTTTAAATATGAGTTTCATTTAGCTGGTTGAAAACAAAATATGAGCTTAATCACTTCGGGCAACTCACCTCTGCCATGCCAAAAGAAAAAAAAGGAATTGACCCGTTGTACCTCCAGAAAAAAAAGCAGTTAATTGCTTAAAATACACAGACTGATGTTTAGGAACAGCTTGAATCTGCACTGCAAACCATCTGTTCTGCATGAGAGATTTCATGACTTCCCAGGTCCATTTCTAAATTGAAATGGATGTTTTAATGATGAAAAATGGGGAGAAGCGGTGAATACTTCATTAAAAGACATTATTTCCCTGTCAACTTTCTATTCTCCTGACTGTAAGCAAAAATAATGTCTGAGCAGAGTTAATGTCTCGGGTTATCAGAGCTGCAGATGCCTCTTGGCATTTGCCTGAACAAATAAGCTATTTCATAAACCTGCAAACAGAAATGATTCAATAAATTGGAATTTCTTTCTCTTCTAATGAAAACCAGAGTTCTCCAACTCTTTCAATTACCTCCACGGAATGCAAAAGACACTAAAGAGAGGGTTTTTCTCCCTGTTTGCTGCATTCTTAGGACAATAAAAGCACATTAAAAACGTCAATACCTTCGCAGGGGTATTGAGACTAAGAGACTCATCCACACTTCCTCTGGCAAGCTGTATTTAATTATTTCAATAAGATGCAAGGATATAATTTCCTACCACCATGATGAGGAACCAAAATGTTCAAACCATTTGTATCTGTCACACAAATGAACACTTTCTATAGCATTTCTCAGTGTATTTGCCAATTACCTCGTATTTTTTGGACTAAAGCAAGTGTGTTTGCTGAAGCACAGAGAAATGATAACAGAAATACCCAAGCAGGGCTTGCTTTTGTGCTGAGGCAATTTATTAAAGCAACAAGACATTCCAACATGCCATTAAAAATGAAAAACAACAGGCTGGAGGAGAAGGATGGCATTGGAATTCTGAATAAAAAGCCTTGAAGGCATCATGCAGCAGGGAAAACCAGGCAAGTCCCAAGCTGCTCTGCTGTCCCATGCTCTGCTGGTGCCAAGACTTCCCAAATTAATCTGATTTTCAGCCTGTCTCCTTCTGAAAACACCCAGCAGGAGCCTTCTTAAAACCCTTCAATATTGAAAGGGTCTCCCTGGCGCCTTCCCCAATCAAATTCCTCTTCAGCCATCTAAAAAATCAATGGATGTTTCTACAAACCTGAGCCTCTTAACCCAGCCTTAAGTTCCTTATTAAAGTCACTTTATATTAAGGGATTCCCAATGAAATAAAAGCCAAACCCAAAAGGTGAGGGCAGTTACCTCAACCCTTGGAAATGACAAGCCAAAATATTTGGGATTTTCCCTGAGAACCTCCAGTCAAAACAATTCCACACAACCTCCTTGGTGCAGATTCTCTGATCCTCAGAGAGGCTTTGACAGAAATTATTCTGCTGGTTGAAATGTCAAAATTAAAATCATCCAGGCAAATGAAAGCAAATTCACTTTAGCCATCCAGATGTGGGACACAAAACTCTGCTCCTGAGTCCTCCTCCCTGAAGGTTTAGGGAACAGCCCAATATCTGGAATTATTCCCAAATAATGAACAGAGCAAGAGCTCCATGAATGTGCAATGATGTTTCTGTTATTTAAAAACAAAATTCTATGATATGGCACAAAACTCTATTGAAAATCCTGTGTTTTAATTATAAATTTGATTTAACCAGGCAAATTCCAGCTTGCCAGCAGGCACAGGAACCTTCCTGGATTTCTCCATGTTCATCAGAGCAGGGTATGAAGAGGAAAAGAATGACAGCAGAGACGTTGGGCAATCGATCCATAATGAAACAGCTCTAAAGCAATAATGTTTGCCTTGCTCCGTGCCTGCTTCTTTTCTCCATAATTGATTTTGCACTGAAGCTCTCAGATTGCATAAGGAGCCTCAAAATCACGCCTGTGAGAGCTGCCAGTTCCTTTTATTCCTCCTGTATCTTCTCCCAGCGAGTTAATCCCAGGTGGGAAGCACTGCCCTGATAAAACCCAACAGTCCCAGCGCTGGATTTTAATGAGCCACTGCATTTTTGCTCTGTTTCTCCAGCACAAGGACTTCACAAATGAGTTTTCACTGCTGGTGGAGCTGTGCCATGGGAGGTTTGGGTTGGATTTTAGGGCAAGGTTCTTCCCCCAGAGGGTGGGGGCACAGCCTGAGTTCCAGGAGAGCATGGACACCTCTCCAGGGTGGAATTGTTGGGATCAGGAGTGGGATCAGTGATCCCTGTGAATCCCTTCCAGCTCAGTGTGGTTCTCCTCACACCCTCAGCTGCAGTCTGATACTGCCATCTGCACCTCTGCTGGATGAAAACCCCACACATTGATTTAAAATATCCCATTTCACACACTCTTAAAGGAGAGGTTATGAGGGGATTATATCAAAATTAAGAAAAATCCTTTCATGGCAGTGAAAAGTACCATGGCAAGTGTACAGGTCATTGCCAAATGGGATCTGAATCCTGGGAGCTGCCAGCAGCCTTTGAAACCAGTTTTGGCACCACTACAAAACACATTTCTGTTGGTTCAGGGAAGGAGAAGCAACAATGGAAAGTCAGCTTTTGAACCAGCTCTGAAAGAACTTGAGGTAAAACATCTGTCTGTCGTTAGAGTTCCTCTGCAGCAGGAATCCTCCAGGCAACCCCAAATGTGTATGTTATATTTATTATATTATTCACATTACAGCAGTCCCTTCATACAGAAACTGCCGTGTTTCTCTTGGATCCAGACCTTAAACTTTTTCAACATGGAGCCAAAAGGATTTTCAGTTTGGGTTTATTTTCCTTTTTGTGAGTATATTCCATATATAGCCCTCCTTCCAAACTGAGAATTCTTCCATATGTAATATAAGAAGAAAGGCAAGATTTAGAAATACACTAACTAAGGACAAAAGAACTCACCAAGATAAATGCACAAGCACAATAAATTCTATCATTTCTTTTCAAAAAAAGAGAGCAAAATCAAGAATAAAATATTGTCTCTGAACCAGTTTGCTTAAAATATTTGTTTTTAAGCCAAGAAACCAGTGAGCAGAAGTTGTTACTCAACCTATTCCATCACTTTAAAAAGCTGCATACCTAAAGGCTTCCAGTGCATCAGGTTTTCAAATGCCCTTTTCACAGAGCTTGCCTGCCAACATTTTGTCTGGATTCACATTGCAGACAAACTGTTCTTCCCCTGGACAAGTCATGGAAAAAAAAAATCCATATAAAAGCAGAGGAGGCAAGGACAGCTGAGACATCCATGGTGAAATCCTGCTTAAATCACATTGTTATTAAACTTTAATGGAGAAACAAGAGGTGCCTGAGCCCCAGCAATGGGAGCAGCCATGTTTGCTGTGACAGTGCTCGGGGAAGGGATGGCCCAAGGTAACCCAGCTCCTTTCTCATCTTCAAAAACAAGATAAAACAAGATAAAACGAGCCTGGGATGTTGGAAGTGAATCCTGGGCACTTCTAGCAGTCACCGGCTCAGTGTCACTCACTCCCCTAGCAGGATATTGTCTTTAATTCCTAATTACACCGGATTTGGGTGTAAGGTTTTGGTGTTGCCACTTCTGGAATCTGCAGACACAGAATCCCACACTGGTTTGGGATGAAAGGGACTTAAAACCCACCCAGTGCCACTTTTGCCATGGGCAGGGACACCTTCCACTGTGCCAGGGTGCTCCTGATGACACTTCCAGGGATCCAGGGGCAGCCACAGCTGCTCTGGGCACCCTGTGCCAGGGAACAATTCCTTCCCATATCTCACCTGAATCTCCCCTCTTTAGTTCAAAACCCTGTCCTGTCTCTCTGTGCCATGTAAGAAGTGCCCCTGCTGTTTTTCCAGGCCCTGAAAGGCTGCAGTGAGTTCTGCCCTCACTCTCACTGGAAAGGCCACTGTGATTTTTCTCTCCACAAGTAATAAAAGAAAATAGCCAAGAGCCAGAGGCCACAAGGGAGGAGCAGAGCCTGCTCTCAGCCAGCTCCCACTGCAGACAAGTCTTCCATCATCAAAACAAAAGAGAGAATGAACCATTGTCTCCTGACTGCAGCAGCAAGACCACACTTTTCAAATCTGTGTGGAGAAAAGCAACACCACTGTTCCTAAATATATCCCATTGCCTGGGGTGTGTAACCCAGCCCTGCAGCCTGTCCTTCACTGTGTGGGCCTGAAAACCTGAGAGGTTCACCCTTATCCAGCACCTCCTTGAGCTCCTGCTGCCTTTCTGGGGAGGAGGGCTGGATTTCCTGGGGTGATTTCCATGGTTCCAGCAGCTGTGCTGCTTTTCTCTGCCTCTACAATTGCATTTCTACAATTAGCCGGACCTGGGATTCCTGAGGACTGAGTCCTCTCAGGATGAGGGTTTTAGGATGCCAAAAAAGGAGGAGAAAAGAGTGTCTGAAGGGAGCCTACAAGGAAGATCAAGAGGGAGTGTGCATGAGGACCTGGAGTGCCAGGACACAGGGAATGGGTTCCCACTGCCAGAGGGCAGGGATGGATGGGATATTGGGAAGGAATTGTTCCCTGGGAGACCCTGGAATAGATTTCCCAGAGAAGCTGTGGCTGCCCCTGGATCCCTGGAAGGTCCAAGGCCAGGTTGGACCAGGAAGGTCCATGGAAGGTGTCCCTGCCCATGGCTGTAACTGGATGGGCTTTAAGGTCCCTCCCAACCCAAACAATTCCACAATTCCATAATTCCATAACCTTTACCATCAGCAGTTCTGTTCCAGCTGCAGACCTCTGAGGAGATTTTTTTCTCCTCACAAAATTCATTACGCCAACATTATTTACAATAATATTTCAAGCAGTGCTGGGCAAAGCCATTACTGAAGCAATTCTTTTCCAATCCCAGTCTCTAAGGTTTGCAGGAAAACACACATTTTGCTGGGAAAGGGAGATCAACAGGAAATATTCCTAAATGCCTTTCTCTAAGACTGGTAATTAGCATCAAAATCTGTAACCTTTAGGGAAATAGGGACAATCCCTACAGAAAAATTGTTCCTTTAGGGACACTGGCTCTGCCTTTTTGGGTTTCTGAGACCCTGAATCCCTGCAGACTTCGACCGTGGGATGATATCAGTGCAAGACATGGCCAGGCAGGCCTGGTTTCCAAAAATACCAAATTGAGATTACATAAAACGAGTGGGAAGACTGACAAAAAAATAAAAAAGCAGGGTTTTGATCAAACAATTTATGGCATTTCAGACTGGGAATGCAAATGAATTAATCTCAGTGACCTTAAAAATGAACTGAAGCAAGGGGTCCTTGGAGGCACGGAGTGAGAATAGGAGGCTTTTTTTCTCAGAGAGTGAGATAATGCTTGGACTAGAGCTGTTTAATACATTGTGCTCAGTAAATTCAGCTCAGGGACAAAACTCCTGTGGAATATTTGATTTCTGGCTTGGAAACTACTACACTGAATTCCTAAATCAGTCTGAAGTAAGTTCAGTTGTGGAGGCTCCAGAACATTTATTTTCTGGATTTGTACTCCCTCACTAATCACTTTCATAGGCATTAAGTAACAAGTAAAGGCAGTTCTTCTGAAAAGTTATTTTTCTTTCTTATGCAAGAGCCACGTTCTGTTCCCATTTTTTCCCATAGGAAACTGCTGATCTTAGCAGTACCCAAACTTTGGAAGAAATGTCAACAGAGGAGACGTGGAAAAAATTCCCACTCTGAACGTAATTTTTTCCTGTCTCACATAACATGTTCCCAAGAAACCCTGAAATATAATACATCCAAATTTACTTTTGTAGGGGTTATCCAGCTTCTGCAGCATTCCCCATGGAATGGGGAACCAGTGATGTTTTATCCCAGTCTGTGGCTGGATCCCAACTTCTAAAGGAGTTTGGGCAGGTGTGGGAAATGGATTTGTAGAGAATTCTTGAAGTTTGATAGAAGGTTTACATAGTGTGCATTTGTATGTAAATTTTGAGATAAGAAATGCTCACTTAGAAATGCCATGGAACAGGACAGATATTGTTGAGAGAGAAATGGAATTAGAAACAAGTTTCAAAGGATGGCCTTGCAAATAAGACTTTGGAGAAATAGAACTATGAAAAATCCGAATCCAGAGCCCTTCAGCAGGTGCTTCCCAAAACAGCACTCCGAAACACCACCTCACTTGGGCTGGCTTTGAGCTGCTAAATCCTGGAAAACCCCTGGGATGGAGAGCCCCCAGCCTCTCCAAACATCCCTGCTCTGGTTGTGCCTGGAGCAAGAGCCCAGCGAGCAAGGGATGGAAATCCACCTCACCTTGCTTGACTTGGCCAATCCTCATTTGCCTTTCCACTAATTAGTGACCGTGGGGACCAGAGATGTACTGGGGTTGGAGGGATGAAGGAAAAGGAATTTTTCTTCCCCTTGTCCAGGATGGATGACAAACACTGGAGATACTGGGAGCCCAACCCTTTCCTCAAGCTACCCCAGCAGTCTGGCACAACAGCAACGCCTTCTAGCAAGGACAGAGGGGGAAATCCCTCATTATTTCTTGTCTCTATCTAAAGCCTCCTTCAGTCTAGGCTCACCAACAACTCTGAATCACCCCCAGTTTGAGTGAAACATAAAAAAAGAAACCTCAGGACTGCAAACACAGACACAGATTCTAAAATTAACAAAAGGAAAACCTCTAGGCTGCCGTGGATTTTCTCAGAGCTCAGCAGCCCCTTCTCACCACCCCAAAGTGCTGATGATTTCCTCTCCCACATCCCTCAGAACCGTCTGCACCCCAGACAGGGCCTGCTCTGAGCTTCCCAGGGGCTGCCCCTTCCCTTTCTCCAGCACTAATAAACATCATTTTGAAAGAGCAATGGGATGTGTCATCTCCATGAGCTGCTGCAGTCATCCCACGGTGTTTCAGTGATATCAGACACATCACAATTACTCCTTCTGCTCCCTTCAAACAGGCTCCTCACCACAGCTGCTCTGCTATGGATGTGCAACTGGCTCCGAAAACAGCTGAAAGCTCATCCAAAATGGGATTTTCACAGTGGAAACTCTGCGGTTTTACCTTCTGAAGCCTCAGCAGTGGACAAAGCTTTCCTTTCACGCCGCTGCGTTTTTGAGGCGTGGCTGCTGCCCTGTTTCTGCATCAATCTGGATGCCAGGGGAAGAGAATTCCATTAAAACCAGCAGTCAGGCTTTGGCAGCTGGCACAGCAGCTCTCCAAAGCACGGAGGAGTTTAAGGAGATGACAGTTACCCAGTTGCTTTCCAGCAGGGAAGCAGCAAACATCATCTGCGTGCAGCGGGCAGGCTCCCGGTGCCAGCTGCAAATCCCTGCCAGTTAAGGCAAACAACCATTTCATTTTCTAGCAGAGAGGGACAGGGTTGAATTCCCATTGGCTTCCCAGCATTGACTTCTCAAGCAGCCCTGAGAAAGGTCAGCAGACACCAGGAAATTCTGAAAAATTGTGTCCAAACCTAAGCCAAGATGGGTTTCAATGTGCTCCAAGGCAGGAGCTGAGGGATTTGACACCACCAAGAATCCCAGGTGCAGAGGAGCTCCAAGAAATGGTCACAAACTCCATCAGGAACTCCTGGAATGCTTGTGATGCCCAAGCTCTACAGCTGCCACACAATTCCTGCTCCCAGATAAACAGCTTATTCCTCTGTTCAGCTTTTAAAAGGGATTTCCTTAGGTAAAAGCACTCTGTGCCCCCACTGCTAAACTCCTCAACCACCTTTTTCAGCTTCTCATGGCAAGGGATTTTGGACAAGTTCTGCTGAAATTCTGATAAAATTTACACAGGAGCTCAGGGAATGTCAGCAATTACCAGCATGACCTCAAGGCTTAGAGATTAGAGGGAGACTTGTTTTTCTGCAGTGATTTGGTAGCAGATGGTGACTTTTATTTAGCCCTTTTGAAGAAAAGTAGCCTTGAAACGGGCACTTTCCCAGCTTCATTAACATGATATTGAGAGAAATATCAAATGTCTAAAGCAGACAATTCCCAGAGCCTCACACAATCCTTTAACAAATCCAAACTCTCGTGCTGCAATCTGCTTGGTGGCTTTTGGAGATGTGAGCTTCCAACTTCTGCTGCTTCTTCCTCTGTGCTTTCCAATTTTATTCTGCTGTGAAACCAGCTCAGCTCTCTTTGCTTGTACAATTCTGAGTGTTTTCCAGCTCTCAGCAGAAGCTGAGACCACTCAGTTCTTCCACCTGCATTTTGTTTGCTGATAATAGGTAAAGCAAAATATCTGGCATTGTTACATGAGCATCTTCTCAACCCACCCTGAGCAGCCTCTGGGCTTGCAACAGGACTGAAGTGACCCAAAAACTTCAAAACTTTAAAGTAAGAGCAAGGAAAGAGTCAAACAAGCCAAGGTTGAAGAGGCCAGGAAAAGCCTGAATTTAAAGCAGTTAATGAAGGGTCAGAAGTCATTACATTCAGGAGAACAAATAGTCAAGAGAAACCAGACATGGCTACAAATTTAAGAAAATATTGCCATGTTTTGGCCTCTCTGAATTGAAAACACTCTTCTGGTTGGATAATTCTATAAGAAGTACCTGCCAGCCTACCCCTGCCTGAAAAAAAATCCATATGTTTGCTGCTCCTCTGCCTGAGGCTCAGGAGGATGTGTTTACACCGGTGACATTTCACAAACTGTGTCCCCATTCCCCTCCCACTCAGTGCTTGACAGAGACAGCACCAAGCCTGGACTGATTCCTGCTAACAGGAATAAAAATGTTCCCTTTCAGCTGATAAATGGGCACAGGTCAGGAGGAAATCAATTCCAGACAGAAAATACACATTTCTAACCTGTACATTTAAGCAATTCCTTTACAAGTGCTGAGATACAGCTGAGATATCTTTAAATCTTTTTTACACAGCTAAAAACCCTGCACTTCTTTGCTGGCTTGCAGCAGCACATATGGCATGCCAGAAAGCACATGAAGGAATCATATGAACAAACAGCTCCTGCTACATAAATGAAGGCAAAATCGATTCTCCCTCCACTTATTGTTGAATGAAAACCATGCAGAACCATTAAACATTACAGGGGAAAAAAGGCCCTAAAAAGCTCAACTCAAATTGTGTATTTCTATTTTGCTGCAAGGTTTTTGATTTGATTTCCCTGATCATGGAGTCCCAGGATGGTTTGGGTGGGGAGGGACCTTAAGGACCATCCAATCCCATTATTCATATTCCCAGCACTCCCTCACCCATCCTGCAACTCCACAGCTTTTTAAATCAATTACCTTGTGTTTATTTATTCTGCAGTGCAATCCATAATAATGCTCAGGTTAAACCTGCCCCATCATAAATTCCAAGAGGCAATCTCCAGATGAAGGAATTAGTTACTCAAAGTGCTCTCAGCTCCCAAAACGTGTGTATAAAACAACTTTCAGCCCAACTTAAATCATATCAGATTTGTACCAAAAAAAACCCCAATTCCTGTGTGGAGCTGCCAGGCCTCATTAATCATGTCCTGATGAATGAAACCCTTTCTAGTGCTGGCAACAGAGATTTGCTCTGAAATGGAGGAAATGTTTCAGGTTAATCTTTTTGACAAAGCAGTCAATTCCGTGAAATAACTTCCTCCACATCCCCTGCATTCCCAGCTAGGATAAATCCAAGGAGCTGGGCTGGAGCAGAGGAATCCAGGCTGATTTCTATCAGCTGTAGAGACCAAGGCAACATGTTTTTCCTTGTTTCAGTGCCTCAGTTAAAATCCTCAGGGAACTTTGGGACATATTTTCACATGTTTGGCCAATGATCTGCTTGGAGAGGTTTCCAGATGGATTTGGGAAGACAAGCTGAAAAATGCATGGTCATGTTCTCCTCTAAAATGGTGCTGTGAGGGGCTAAGCTGACCTTTGCTGAAGTGTATTTTAAGAACAAGAGTCACTTAGGGAATACTTCATGTCTTGGGATAAATATATTTAGCTGGAAACGAGACCTAAAGAAGAACAAGATATTTCAAACTGGCTGTATGTCACAGCCTACTGTACTTACAGTAGCTTTTCTTTACAAAAGAGGGGACACAAAAATGAGAACTTTGGTCTTGAAGTTTTGTTTGACCCTTTTAGAACTGAGCATGGGAAGTGCAGCATCACAGCAGCACAGTAGAGAATGTTTAATCAAAACGTAGTTTCTGATGGGAAAGTCCACTCCTCATTTTAACAGGCTCCAAAAGGCATTTTTAACCACTTGGTGCTGAAACTTTATTGTACAACACGTGTTAATCCTGAATTAAGCTTTTTCTACCTTTCTGAAACACTTCATAGTAATGGTTAGGGTTTGAAGTTTTTTTTAACCTGTAATTCTTTATAGAGGCCTGGGACAGAGGCACTGGGAATAGGAACAGTTTTTGAACCCTTCCAGTGATGGAGATTCCACCACTGCCCTGGGTTACTGAAAGTGAGGGCCAGAGCAGAACCTTCTATTTTATCTGCTCTCAGATTTCAAGTTAGTTCTTTGCTGTTCAAAAATCTAATCATCTCCTTCTCAGAATCTTCATTTGCAGGATTCTTCCTGAAAAGATCACTTGACATACACACACACACAAAAAAAAAAATCAAATTTTAAACTTCTCTTCACTGCAAGTAGAAGGGGAAGTGTAGGGAAGGTCATCCCTGAGTGGTGCTGGCTGAAGGTCACTCTGCTCCAGCTGAGCTTTTAAATATCAGAAAAACCAACAGGGATCAGCAGCACAGAGTCGAAGGTGACACATATTAGTGAGACAAGGGATTGCAGTGGGTGGAAGGGGAGGTCTGCCTGCAAATATTTACACAAACTGGAACAGATTTAGGACAGGCTGAGCCAGCCCATCCAACCACGAGGCAAAGCAAGGCTTACTCTGAACGACCCCGAGTTTGATATTTACTGTGTCCTCTGGGGATTCAGGCCTGGCTTAGGCTAAGTCAGGTCAATAAAAATGAAGTCCAGCTCCTGAAGTCTGGTAATAGCTCAGCAATTGAAAGGATTAGAAAGAGGAGGTTAATCCTGGGGCTAGATCTAGAAGCAGGGTGCTTGTGCTGAGCCCAAACCAGACACTCTGGGCTCCTCAGCACTGCAGGAGCTGCTGGAGCTGAGCAAGGGCCTGGAGCATGTGGGTGCCCTTCCAGGCCAGGCTGAGGGAGCTGGGGCTGCTCAGCCTGGAGAGGAGCCCCAGCTGAGAGGGGCCCTCAGGCCTGGCTGGGCCTGGCTGCAGGGAGGGGCAGAGCAGGGCCCGGGCTCTGCTCCGGGGCCCAGCCATGGCACCAGAGCCACGGGCAGGGCCTGAGCCCAGCAATTGCCCTGCACAGGAGGCACAACTTGTGCCCTGGGCAGTGCCCAGCCCTGAGCACATTGCCCACACGGCCTGGGGGCTCTCCTCCCTGGGGCTGGGGCACAGCTGGCTGCACACAATGCTGTGCCCTGGGCTCTGGGATGGCCCTGCTGGGGCAGGGAGGGGACACCAGGTGCCACTGAGCTCCTGCAGCCTCACACACCCTGGCATCTGTGAATATTCACTACTCAGATATGAATTATTCACTGCTACCCCCAACCTGACCTGTGCTAATGATGCCTCAGGTTTTAGCTTTTATATTTTTCAGATTCTGTGCTGCTTTAGTGTGTGGGTCTGAGATTCACATTAAGGGATGGTGAGCTCTCTGCACAGAGCAGGGAGACAAAACAATTCCTTCTCTAGCTGGGGACCAAGGGCAAATGATCCAAATCTCAGGCCCAAGAGCACAAACAATGTGGGCTGAAGACAGAAAAACAAGCAGGATGGGGCTTCATAACCTAAAGCTGTAATTGGACAATTAACTCCAATATGCAAATGGAGCAGAACTGATCAAAGTGACAGATCCCGTGACCGGGTGTCCATTTTGTGCCCATTTTGGTTCACCTTGGGTGCAGCCCTGGCTGGGCTCTTGTGCTGCCCAAGGTGGATCCATGGAGGCCTTTTAATAAATCCCTGCTTTATTCTTTAACCCTGTCCAGCCTCTGTTCTAGGGCAGCCTTCTCAAGGCATCAATGGAGCCACCACCATGGACACACAGCACCTCCAGTCCAGGTGAACATGGAAACCTCTGGAAGAGGTCTCCCAACACTGCAGAACAGCCATGTCCATTCTGCCTGACCCTGGCAGATCTGGAGATGGCCTCTGCCTCTCCCACAGCCCCAAGTCCCTCAGAGCCTACTGACCTCCAGATTACCTGAACAAACCCATTTCTAGGCAGCTGCTACTTTGCAGCCTTTCACCAAAACCTCACTTTGTGGGTGGAAGAAGACAGCAAGACTAGCAGAAACTTGTACTGCTTTGGAGACTATTAAACATTACCCATCCTGTCTCAATAATTTTGTGTAACTCCCAGCTCACCCCAAACAGGAGAGCTCCCTGAGCCAGGCAGGAACCAGGGCTAAAATCCAGCTAAAATTCATCTTAACAGCAACACACACTCACTGAATAAACTAGCTGGGCTTGTCACAGCAAATCCCTGCACCCAGGGCCCCAGGGGACAGCAAGGGAACACAAACACTCTGCCCTTTACCCGCTGCTGTCCTAACCTCTGGCTGGGAGTGCACATCGTGGGGACAGGCTGCAGTGGATTCTGTGACAGCAAAATACCCTGGCAGAGCTGTGCATCCAATGCTGTGATGGTCTGGCTGCTGCTGAGCAGGGCTTGCCCTCCTCAAGGACTCTGCAGTGTCCCATGGCACAATCCATGTTTTACTGGGAATGCAGGGATGTGAGATGGAGGCAGAGAATGCATTGAACACCTGAGCCTGGGCTCTGTCTCTGTTTGTGAGGTGACTATGGACACCTACCCATCCCATCCATCCCATCCCATCCCATCAGTGATCACCCTCTCCTTGCCCACTTTCCAGACTCAGCAGGGACTTCTGTGGGCTCAGCCCTGAGGGTGCTCATGGCCAGAAAAAGTCAAAATGGGAGCCCAGCCCACGGCAGTGAAACATTTCCAGGAACAAGGGACATATCAGGGACAGGCCTGGTACCACCAGTGCCACCCCACAGGGCCTGAGAAGATCCTGCAGACACAAAGGGAGCTGAGTTCCCCCATCCCTGAGCTGCCTGGCAAGAGGTTTCTGTTTCCCCAGCTGTTCCTGTTCTAAAGAAATCAGCATTTCCCAAGGAAATGTTCCCACTGCTCTGGTTTGCACTGGGACAGGGCTCCTTTCTTCCCTAGATCTGGCACAGGCTGAGTTTGGAGCCAGGATGGCTCAGGAAAAAGCTCCTTGGGAAGAAGTGATCACCTCTCAAAACATCAGCATTACTCACACAGTGCAAATAAAAACATTGGGCAGGGCTCTTCATTTCTGGTATTAACAGCAGCCCCCTGTCACACAGGAAGATGTAAGCACCAATTTCTAAAAATACAACATCTTAGCAACCTTGTAACATTGCAGTACTACACAGCAGTTAAATTTCTAGTTAGAAGATGACACTGGGAGAGATGAACTTCATGGATTTCGTGGTACACAGCAGCAGTGGAAAAGAAAATGACATTTTTAATATTTATTCCTAGAAATGCTGCACAAATCAAGAGCAAACAATTCCACCTCATACACAGGACATCTCTTATCCTGACAGAACAGTCCTTGCCCAGGAAAAAGAGGGCAAAAAGGCATCACATCATTTCTCCATTTCACCCCCCAGTCAGAAACCACACACAACTGCCAGGCCTGGTTTTCAAATCTTTGCCCCCACCAAAAAAAAAAAGAAGATTGCCAGACCTCCAAGACAGAAAAAGCCATGAAGAAAATGCCAAAGTCAAATCCCACTTGCAAACAAATTCTTGTGCTATCTAATGCCTGAGGTAAACAGAAATCCAAGGAAATTCAAGCTGCCATTTGGTGCAATCCAGACACAATCATCACCTGAAATGCCACAATTCCTGCTGGGTTTCTGACTCTTCTGAGCTGTAAGCAGAGCAAGCCCTGGGAGTTTTTTAATAGAAGAGCCAACTTGTTTCCCCCAATATTATTTTACCTGATAGCAATTAATTATTTTGATTTATAGGAGGATAATAAGAAGTTGTGCTGCCAAAATGACACCTGGGCTGGGCAGAAAAGCACAGGCACAGCCTGATTGTGTCCAGCTCCTCCTCAATTTCCCCCAAAAAACCAACAGAAGTTCTGCAAACCTCCAAGCAGAGCAGCCCCTTTGCTGCCTGAGCATTCCCAGATCAATCCCACAGGAAACACTCCTGCTCTGTTCAAACAAGTCTTGGGGCTCTGGTTTACATCACTGTGGCAGGCTGCAGGGATTCCAGAGCAGGGATCCCAGCAGGAACTGCCTCCCCAAAAGGGATTTCTCCTCTGTGGGCAGCAGCCATCCTTCCTGCACACCCTTCAGCCACATTTCAGCTCCTCCAACCCAGCCCTGGCTCTTGCTCTCTCTGCCACACACATCCCAACACTCCTGTCATTCTGGAAGAACAAATAATTGCTTGGTTTTATTGTCTTTTTTCTTTTTTTTAAGTATCTTTTCCTTTTTCCCACTTGCACTTAGAGGTTACTGCTTAATGAAAAACCAGCAGAGGAAATCCCAGAATGGTTTGGGTGGGATGAGACCTTAAAACCCATCCAGATATCCCTGCCATGGGCAGCAACACCTTCCACTGTCCCAGGCTGCTCCAAACCCATTCCAGGCTGGCCTTGCAATGGTCCTGACTGTTCACCCTGGAGAGGAGAGGCTCTGGGTGACCCAAATGTGGCCTTCCAGTGCCTCAACAGGCTACAGGAAAGAGATGGAGAGACTTGGGCCAAGAGATGGGGTGCCAGGACACAGGGAATGGCTTCCCACAGCCAGAGGGCAGGGCTGGATGGGATATTGGGAATTAGGAATTGTTCCCTGGCAGGGTGGGCAGGCCCTGGAATGGATTTCCCAGAGCAGCTGGGGCTGCCCCTGGGTCTGTGGAAGTGTCCAAGGCCAGGCTGGGACAGTGGAAGGTGTCCCTGCCCATGGCACTGGATGGGATTTAAGTCCCCTCGCACCCAAACCACTCTGGGATTCTGTGATCCCAACAGGATGGAGCTCTCTGGCCGCTGCCTGCATCCCAGAGTCAGTGCCTCTCTCTCGTGTGCCACTTCTTGTGCCCAGCACTCAGGAGGCACCACAGACACATCCTGAGGAGCAGAGAATGAGTCCAGCCCAAACTGAGTGCAAGGAGACCTTTTCAGAAAGGGCTGACTCAATGAGGCGATGAGAAGAGCACTGCCTGATGACCTGGCGCACACACCCCAGGCAAGCAAGAGACAAAAACAACTTTTCCTTTAGAGCTTGGAAACTTAAGGAATTTTTTTTGTGCTTAAAATATCAAAGCCAACAAATTCACAATATGCCCCTGCACAGAGGATGCTGGAAAACATTGATTTCAGGATTATTCAATAACTCTTCTCTTCCCTGTTGTTCTGATGAATGAGAATTTGAGCTAATTTGCTGGAGTTAATTATTTATTGTTATGGAACCTTACAGCTTGCAGATGGTCACTGTTATTGCAAAAATTGCAGGGGACCTGCTGCATCTTGCTGGGGCCTTTCCTGCTTTATTTAATTCCAGAAGAAAACAGAACTATCTGCCAATTCCCCCTCCAAAAAGTCCATTTTCTCTGGATTACCACTGGAGCTATACCCTCTTCCCACTGCTGGCTGCTTCCCTTTTTCCAGTAAGAGGCATCAAGTGCAGATTGGTTTCAAAGAGAGAGAATTAAACTCCTTTTGTGGAGGAAAATGAACTCTCAGCAAGGAAACACTGCTGTAACCAATATCACTCAAGGATTGTTCTTGCCTTTTCCAGAAACCATAACCCTCACTCCCAAGGACAGAGAATGTAGCACACTCCAATAAATAAATCTAAGATAATAAAGGCACAATTCTGTGCCACAAATTCCCCTAAGAATCAGATCTCATTGGCCCCATCCACCTCGGATTTGAGGCTTGGGCTTTGCAGGAGGTGAAAAAAATCAGAGGGATGAGGAGTGCAGCAAACACTGGAGGTCAGTGACCCCTTCCCCAAACAAAAATATCAACTGCAGGAGAAGAGCAGGGCTCTGGTTTCACCCTGCAAGAGGCCAAAGTGCTGCTCCTTCTGTTCCAGGAAGGGAAAACACGAGTGAGTGAAACAGCAGAGTTTCTTTGCAAGGTTTTGGAGCATTAACCCTGGTAAGACAAGTGCTGGGATGGAGACTCAGACAGCTGGCTGAGCTTCAGGAGAAGTGGGAATCACTCAGCTTCCCTTAAAACACTCAGTGACACAACATAATGGTGATATTCTTCTGTTAAATAAAACAATTTGGGGCTTTTTGTATAAAAATTCTGTTTCTTCGCACGTAAATCTGATTATCAGCTATTCCAGCAGGAAAAAAAGGAGCAATTAGATTTGGAAAAGTGTAGCCAGCAGTGAATGTGCACACAGAGTGATCCTGGAGTGTAAACAAAGCTGGTTTAAACCATTCTGCTTTATTCTTTTTCATTAGTTTGCAGAGATTATATTCAACTATTTGCTTTTTAATCACATCTGAAAACATTAATTTCCTATCAACAGTCCTGATTTCAAGTGCAAACACTGCTTAATTAGAACTCGTGGGGAAATGATTTTAGGTCCTGTGGAAAATGAGCCTGCTTTCATTTCAGAAAGAAAACCACTCTCAGCCCAAAGGTTATTCCATTTATTCCTGGGGAAAATCCAAATGCCAAAGATGAAAACCAAAAATGCAGGCACTGTTTGATGGGCATCAGGGTTCCCTCCAATTCTCCAGGACAAGGTAACTGGAGAGGTGAAAAGGATGTTCCATCCATACTGCATGGAATCACACCTTTCACAAATTCCAGAGCCTAGAAAAAGCAAATCCCCTGGGGAAATAAAATTTATTGATAGGAAACCAATTTTAAAGGGAAAAAAAAACCTGCAGCCACAATAACAGGATAACCAGAACCTGAGGATCTGGAAGATTTTTTTAAAAGTCAAGTGAGGATATAGAGTCTCTCTGTGTTCCTTCCTGTGCTTTCTTCTGGTTATGGAATAACAGAATATCCTGCACTGGAAGGGATCCCCAAGGATCATCCAGTCCCACTCCTGCACAGACACCCCAACAATCCCACCCTGGGCATCCCTGGAGCAGTGTCCAAGCTCTCCTGGAGCTCTGGCAGCCTCAGGGCTGTGCCCATTCCCTGGGGGAAGAACTTTTCCCTAATTTCCAAATTAAATCTTCCATGGAAGGGAAAGGAAGTCCTAAGTTGTGAATTACTGAGCTTTGCCTCAGCAGAACCAAGTAGGAGGCACAGGCTCTAAAAAGCTGAACTTAATAGGACTGCGACAGGTAACCTCAGTTGGTGCAGAAGGTGGACACAGGGAGGAGCTGATTAAATCAGCCTCATTTACTTAAGGAAGTCAGATGATAAGTTATTTGGAATGAAGGGAAACAATACAAGAAGTAATGGGAGCATTGAGGGAGACATATCCATAAAGCTCCCTCAGCAAACAGCCCCTCTGGTCATTGGAGACCCCATTAGTGCTCCTTAACCACCTCAATTACTGACTGCTGGGCTGCATTTCCTGGAAATTCCCAGAGCTGCCCAGCTGGCAGAGCCTGGCACCAACACAGTCACAGGATGCCAGGGCGTGTGAGGCTGAGGGAGCTCAGTGGGCACCCGGTGTCCCCTCCCTGCTCCAGCAGGGCCAGAGCTCCAAGCACCAGAGCAGTGTGGCACAAATGTTTTCACTCAGCACAACCAATGTCTTCCCTTGGCTGTCCTCCTCCGAGTTTGACAGGATCATAATGGAATGGAACAAAAAGGGTTGTGTCATTCAAACCCTCTGGAACTTGGGGAAGCAGAGGGTGTTTGACTCAGGTTTGTGTGGTACACAACACCCCAGGCTGATACATGGGCAGAAGAGTGACCCTTCCCTGTTGGGATCTTTAGGTTGTCACAGTAACCCCAAGAAAAGCTGGAAAGTCTCTTTTCCCAGCCCGGCGCTCGAAGAAGGAGTCAGAACTCTTCTGTTCTCATTCTCAAGGTTAATTGTTTTTTATCTATAAAATTCTTTCTCCTGTCCTGCTGAGGTTCACTCAGCAAGACTGTCCAGGCCCCAGGGCGGTGTTATGTCTTTCTACTAAAAACTACATGTACAATGTTTACAATTACTTCCCAATACCCATCACCTGTGTTAGACAGTGAGCTTCTACTCTAAACCAATCCAATCTAAAAGTGCCACCATCACAGCAGAAGATGGAGGCCAAGAAGGAGAAGGGCTGGACACACCCAGTTCCCTCCATCTTGCCTCCTGAACCCCCATACCAAAAACCCCAAAATCTACTTTTCCACCCCACGATAACTTCACTATTATTCTACTCAAACTGTTGTGGCTTTCTGATCTTCATCTAAGGTCGGTAACTTGCTCCACAGGTCATAATCAAAACCACACAGGCATTTTGGGCTCTGTGCCAGGGTTTCTGAGACACCTGGCAGGGGTCTTGGCTGCTCAGGACAGCCAGAGGGATGTCCTGGGTTCTGACACTTGCCCCCAAATTCCTGATTTTCCTTAGGTAGTCCCAGCTGTCCTCAGCACTGGCCATTACTTTGTGCCTGGTCCTGTCATTTCTGGACTCTGGAGTTATTTGAAGTGCACCAATGAAGGTGCATGAGCACTGACCTTTCTTTGAGTGCTCAGAAATCTGTATCTCTAAGGGTACAAAACAGCCAGGAAATTTTTCATCTTTTATTCATCTGACTAGCTCTTACTGCAAATGAATTGAGAAATTGAAAATTAGAAACTTTGGATGGACCTGGGAAAGCAATTCAAATGCAAATACCAGCAGCTTAGTGCAAAGACAATGAAACTCAACACATGGACACTGAGTTACAACAAAAAATTCATTAGGAGAGGTGTCAGACCAGACAAAAAATGGAGTAACCTGGTTCAAATCACGATGGCAGAGATTTCAAAAGGTCTGCTTTACAAAATAATCAGGAACTAAATATTTAATGGAAAGCTTCACCAGACACCTGGTGTGAAATGTAAGGCTGGGGCCATGCCCTGGCACTCCTGGGGTTTATCCCAGTTACAAAATTGTCTCTGTGCCCCACAGAGGGAATTTCTGCGCATCTTTCACTGGGAACATTTCACAGAATTCACAGAATGACCAGGCTGAAAGAGACCTCCAAGATCATCAAGTCCAACCCAGCCCCAACACCTCAACTAAACCCTGGCACCCAGTGCCACATCCAGTCTGGTTTTAAACACATCCAGGGATGGTGACTCCAACACCTCCCTAGGCAGGGCATTTCAGTTCTTCGTCACTCTTTTCTGTAAAAAACTTCTTCCTAATATCCAACCTGTATTTCCCTTGGCACAGCTTGAGACTGTGTCCTCTCATTCTGGAGAAAGAGCCCAGCCCCACCTGAGCACAGGCACCTTTCAGGAGCTGTACAGAGTGATGGGGGCACCCCTGAGTCTCCTTTTCTCCAGGCTGAGCACCCCCAGCTCCCTCAGGGGTTCCTCACAGGGTTTGTGTTCCCAGCCCCTCTCCAGCCTCGTTGCCTCCTCTGGACGCGCTCCAGCGTCCCAACGTCCTTCCCAAGCTGAGGGGCCAGAGCTGGACACAGCACTGCAGGTGTGGCCTCACCAGGGCCAGGCACAGGGGCACAGTGACCTCCCTGCTCCTGCTGGCCACACCATCCCTGATCCCGGCCAGGAGCCCTTGGCCTTCCTGGCCACCAGGACACACTGCTGGCTCACGTTCAGCCAGCTTTGGACCAGCACCCCCAGGTCCCTTTCTGCCTGGGCACTGCCCAGCCACACCTAGATTTCAGGCAGATAGCAAGGCTCTCATTTCTCTCCAAACAAGTGAATGGGTGAGACTTCCATCAGCACAAAGCCTCTGCAGTGCAGCTCTCCAGCTGCTCAGCTCTCCCCACTCCAGGGTTATCAGTCCGTTCCCGAGTGTCCTTCGGGATGAAGATGCTATTTTGGCCTCCATCTATCCACACTGCCTCATCCATCCTCGCAGAGCTTGATGAGATCATTGTCTTGAGTGCTGTGAGGAGTGAAGCACACACCAATTTCCAGCCAGGACTGCTGGCCCTGCATGCTAAGGGCTGCCTGGCTCAGGGGGTGGCAGCTAGCATGCCCAAAAGCTGCTAGGAACAGCAGGAAGGAAGGAGAAATTGCTCCTTGGATGTCTTGGCCTCAAAGTTTGGAAACTCTGAGGTTTCACAAGTACAGTGTGAAATACGATTTAACACAGGAGGTGTTATTCACAGCAGTGTGAGGATGATCCAAAACCCACACTTGTCCCTGGGTGCAGCAAAGGCACCTGGCACAAGTGTCCCAGCACGACTTTGGGTTCCATCAGCTTGGGATAACTTGGGATAACTCAGAGGGAAGTTAAGATAGAAGTTGGCACAATCAGCAAGATCAGAGAGCTCCCTGCTCTGCTCCTGTACAGAAGTGTGGATTTCATTCCTGGTAAAGCCAAGGTTTGCCAGCTGCCCAGCACTGCTGATGAACTCGGCACATCAACTCTGGTCACTTCTGACCATACTCAGGCTGTTTGCCCCAAATGCATTCCTGACACCCCTCCTTCCAAATTCCAGTCACATTTTACCAACCTGGGACAGAATGATACAATTAGGAGAAAATCCCAGACTGGTTTGGGTTGGAAGAGATTTCAAAGTCCATCCTGTCCCCAGCCCTGCCATGGCAGGGACACCTTCCACTATCCCAGGTTGCTCCAAGCCCTGTCCAACCTGCCCTTGGACACTTCCAGAGATCCAGGGGCAGTGAGTTCTCCATATCTGGGATGTGCAGCTGTGCTGCCCCAGCCCTTCCCCAGAGCCCAGAAACACCCAGCATGGTCTGGAGATGCCATCAAGCCCTCCAGACAGGACACACATCCAAAGTTCTGCAGGAAATGCCAGCTCCTCCCTTTTTGAGGGATGCTGAGAAGGAAACTCCAGCTCCTCCCTTTTTGAGGGATGCTGAGAAGGAAACTCCAGCTCCTCCCTTTTTGAGGGATGCTGGGAAGCTGTTTGGCAGGACTGCTGACCTTCTTGCCTCACGTCCACATCACTAGACAAATATTTCTCCAAATGATGCTTCCAAAGTCGTGGGTATTTAAGAGCAATAAAGAAAAAAGGGGATAAGGATCTCAGGGATAAGGATCTCGCTGTACAAACATGATCTCAGCTTCATCTGCCCTCCTCAAGGACCTCCAGCCAGAGTGATCTCCACAAGGATGAGATGTTTGCCATCTCTCCTCCCCAGACCTGCAGGCAGCTCAGCAGCCTCCCTGCTGGCAGCAAAATCCACTCAGTTTCAGTTAATACAGAATAGAGGAGCCCGTGGTTTCTGAGAAGCTGAAAATGAGCATCCTCCAGAAAAACAAACCCATAATAAACAGCCCAGTAATGCCTGACTGCTTTATCTCCATCACACACAAGCAAAGCACAGATTTTCTGCTAGATCATACACACAAATCCATTTAAAAACAACAGCTCATAAACACTCTTGCCACAAGTGTTGGGGGGTCGGTTTTGTTCGGGGCGTTTTTTGTTGAAAGGACACAAACCCAGCAATCCTGAACGTCTGAAAGGCTGCAATTGCTGCCAAATCAGAACTGAATCAGCTATTAAACACCTCTACAAATTACCCTGATGTCGGGAAAACGAGCCATGCCCATGCTAGCCAGAAACATTGGAGGCTCTGGGATGAATCACAGCAGTGACGTGGCTGCCATGCTTGAAAGGACACAGTCATGACTTGGGGACGTCACCAGACGGCCCAAAACAATCACCCACCAAGACATATTTTTTCCTAGGTGCTCTCCAGAGCTTTTTCAGGTGCAAGGCTGGCATGTGCTGTGATTTATTTTGGGCTGGGAAAGCAGCAGTCTCACCTTACTGGGTACTTTATCGACCCATTAAGTAGCAAATTCCTCTTAAATCTTGCTTTTTCTTTGAAGTACTTTCCAAAAAAGTAAACAAAGGCACTTAAAAGGTCACAGACAGGTTTTATTTCCTACACATGAAAGATGGAGGCATTTTTAAGCCTGCCAATATTTTCAAAGCCTGTATTGCCTCCAAATAGCTGGGAGAAGAGAAAATATCTTTCTGCACCTGTATTTTCTCCCCCTAAATGAAAGGGTTGTTTTGTGACCCACTGAAAATTATGAAACAGATCAAAAATGACAGAAAATATTTTCAGGCTGAGGAAAAAAGGGACTCCTGTGGGCAAATGCAATTCATCTGAGGAGAGGGGATGGCAGACTGGATCTGAAATAAATGAGGTGCTGAGCGATCTCCCCGAGCTTGGAGCAGCAATCATGTGAAATATTGGTGTATCCAAAAAGGGAGGCAGATGTTGGCATCTGTTTGTGCGCCGTGGAGAACCAGAAGCTGCATCTCCTCAGGAGTTACACCCCAGGTGCAGAGCCATGAGGGAATGGGTTGGGAAGGAAGGGTGAAGGAGAAAAGCATGACACTGCCAGAGGGGTATTCCAGCACCCAAATGTCCCACAAACAGCACCTGGCTCACCCTCCCTCACACAGAAATGGAAGCCAAGATAATGGCAGAAAATGGAATTCCTGCAGAGCAGAAAATGGGATTTCTTTCCAAGCAAATCAGACTTGGAAGTACAACAAAACCTTTAGTCACTGATCCCTTCCGCAGGGTTTGGTCAGTAAAGGACACCAAAACAAACAGGATGGTTTTTCCCTGGATTACTGGTGATTATGGAATTGCCCAATATGGATTCATTTAGGAATATTCAACAAAGGGAGCTGCTGCCTAACTGTTGGTGTGCTGGGAACAGCTGCTTTGAATACTGATCACCTGAGCAGATTAATTCATAATTAATGTCTGCACGGAACCTGAGGGCTTCTAAAAATAAATGTCTCTTCCCAGCCAGGACAATTGGGGTTTGTTTTGTTCCTTTGGAGGTGAAACCCAGCTCTTTAGGAATGTGTTGTGCTTTTCCAGGCTGAGAGCGTTGGGGAGACCCACAAAAATATAGAATCCATCAGATTTTGTCACTTGGCTGAATCCTATCAGACTCTGCCTTGAGACTCAGCCCCAACCTGCTTGCCAAGGTGATATTGGCTTGTTCACAGCCCTGAGTGCTCCTCTTTCACCCTGCTCAGGGTTTACTCCATGGGTTGGGCAGGTTTGCAGTTCATCCCAGGGCTGGGTGTCCACATGGAGCACAGGCTCCATCCCCATGCTTCCTCTAACAGGGAATTTCTCCTCCTCCAAGCCCTGCCTTCATTTCTGCCCCAAGCAGGTAAAATGACTTTATTAGCACAATCCCTCTGCCATTCCATTGCAGCAGTCAATAAATCCCTTTCTGTCTGTCTGTGCTGCTGTTCCTCAATGGCTTTATCTGTTTGCTGATCGTTTTTCCCCATTCACTGAGACACAAATCCCACAAGCTGTTGCTCCATTCCCCAGGTTCCCACAGTGCAGGAATCGATGTCTTTTGAAAGACAAACCTAAACTGCCTTTTCCTGAGGCCAGCATTCCCTTCTCCTCCCCTCCCTGGGAGCTTTGGCTGTGAAACAAAGCCATTTTTGAGGCTATTAACCTGCACAGGGGAGATGAGGGGAGAATTCCACACATCCTCTAAAACAGATTCCTCTGGATTGCACAGCAGCCCAAGGAGCTGTTCCCTGGCACGAATAATAGGCCAAACACACCAGTGGCTGTTTTCAGCCCACGTTTTAAGTTGTGGAATTGCTTCTTGCTGAGGTTATTCTTGAAATTAGGAGACTTTCAGACTGCCTGGGAATGCAAATTCTTAGGGCAGCTTAGCAACAACAGCTCAGGGGGTGACTTGTAACAATGACAGAAGGAAGAAAATTGGAAGGATTGGGAAGAAAAAAGACTCCTGCAAGACCTTTGTTAAAGCTTGTCAACAACAGAATCTGGCTGCTCTTCCCCTGTAAGAATTAGGTCTAACTTTGGTAAAGACCACAAAAAAAACCCCTCATTTTGTCAGCTAAAATAATTTCATTTCCACACAGAGTACTTGAGTTATTGTAGGGGGAAAGTGCTTAACAAAGCAGAGCCTAATCACATGAAGAAATTTGGGATGTATCTTGAGATCAAGACAAACCACAAAGGAAGGACTGGGTGGCAAACTGTGATCAGGAAGGCTGCAGGGGAAAAATACACATCTTTTCAAAGACACAGAGAGATCATTTAGCCAAAGAGAAGAAAATGCCCAGTGATGGTTGGGCTGGAGGTGCTTCCACCCAGGCTTGCTCCAGGACAGCAGCCTGGCACATATGGATTTTCAAAGCCTTGTTAATGACTCCATTACGAATATTTCAATAATTAATCAATAAATAATCAATACTTTTAACTGGCAGCGTCCCTCCAGCTGAACTTCCCACAGCAAAGACAAGCTGCAAGCACTTCTTATGCTTCAAGAAGCGGCCCTTAGCTCTATAAAGCACAAAGTTTTAATCTCAAATCCTAAATAATGCACTGAAGGGGGAAAGTTCTGTCCAAAAAGAACACAGTGAACCATTTCTGTCCAGGAGTGTAACAGAAGCACAGTGTTTATATTCCCATTTACCAGGAAGAGCTCTTGTGTCCCAGTTGTTCCTTTTGGTTTTTTTATGCTGCCATTAGTCAGCCACGGGGGTGTGAGGCCTGAGGGGTGCAAGTGTTCTCAACACTCCATCAGCAACTCTCCAGATTCCTGTGACTGGGACTTTTAGCCAATGTGAGCTGCAGGAAAAATCACTCAGCTTCCCTCCTGGATGACTCGAGGCTCTCCCAGCCAGATGTTCCACCTGAACATCCTTTCCCACCACAGAACAAGCAAGGAAAAAGCTGAGACACTTTGCTTTGATCACCTTCATTAACAAAACAATCATTAAATCATTTGATTTCTTCACCAGATAATAAATTTAGGTGCTGTTTTCTCCCAGCACAGACCAGTTTTCAGGGATGAATCTTGACACCAAGGAAGTGTGGCAAACTGTGACCAGGAAGGCTGCAGGGGGGAAATGCAGCCTTTTCTTTTCAAATACACAGAGAGATCATTTAGCCAAAGAGAAGGAAGTGCCCTGAGCTGTGGTGTCCATTCCTCCAGACACCATCAAGGCATCCCAGCAAACCTTTGTGCCCAGCTCACCCCTGGGAACAGGGAAGGAGCAATTGAAGCACTCAGGG
This sequence comes from Melospiza georgiana, assembly GCF_028018845.1. Classification (NCBI taxonomy): domain Eukaryota; kingdom Metazoa; phylum Chordata; class Aves; order Passeriformes; family Passerellidae; genus Melospiza; species Melospiza georgiana. The sequence continues at coordinate 5,819,502 of NC_080437.1, read as the reverse complement.
AATTGGACTGAACCACTGGAGCTGTGACACGAGGCAGCAGTGCCTGATTTTGTCATTTAACAAACCCCATTCTCTTTATTCTGCCTGATTTTGGTGTCCTGAAGAACTTGAGCCCCACAGGGAGAAGCAGGGTGTGCTCCCAGCTCCCAGCGTGAGGGGATGAGGTCAGAATTCCAAGCAGGCTGCAGCAGCAGCAGCAATATTCCAGCACATTAGCAATCATCTGCCATGGGGAGAGCTAATTTTTGCCTCATTAGAGCCTGATAGGAATCTGTGATGTTGAGCAGCTCCGTTTGCAGCTGCTCCCAACCTGTTCTGGCCAGGTTTTTGCGGTAATCACTAGGCTGAACCAGAGCAGGGATGTTGGGAAAGAATTTCTTTCTAAAGAAACATGGTAGCTGTTAATGCACACCCAAATTCATGGATCCTTCTGGTTCTTTAAAGGGTACCTTTTCCATGCTTCAAATCTTTCCAGGGATCAGGAAGGACATCCAGGGATAAATGAGCACAAGGTCTCTCAGGCCACCAGGGATATATTCCAAATATCCTGCACATAAGCAAAGCTGACAGAACAAATGCCATGGAAGGAAATAGCTAAGTCAAATTAACAAAATTACACGTTCCCTTAGGAAGGGAATCGTACTTGAAATGTAAAACTGTCTACATTTCCTAAGGAATTGTTTATGTCAAATGTGTATCCTGTCTTTCACCACTGGAAAAAAGAAACCAAAAACAAAAAAAAAAAAAAAAAAAAAAAAAATCAAGCAAACAAAAAACCACCAAAAAAAACCCACAAAAAAAAAAAGAAAATAAAAAAAAATAAAAAGCTTTTTTTGCTCTTAGGACCTGTTGCCTGTTTGGGTCTGCTGGTGATTCCTAATTCCCAAGCTTTAAAGCCTTGTCCAGACTGGCCTTGAACACTTCCAGGGATTGGGAATCCACAACTTCTCTGGCAACCTGTGCCAGGATCTCCCCATTATTGGGAATAACATCCTGAATAAACACAGGACAACCCAAATCAGGCTGACAGGACTCAGAACTCAGAGAAAGCCTAAAACTGATGCTCAGCACTCCCACAGCACTGTCACTGCATTAACTTGTTTATTCTGAGCTTTTAAAAACCCTGATTCTTTCCACTCCTTATGGAGCTCTTAAAATCACTAATTTGTAATATTGGAGTGAATACTCCCTGATTTCTATTCTGGCATCAGAGCCATTCCTGATGCAGATATCCCACAGTCTGACAGCTGATCTGCATAATGTGGTGAATGTACTTATAACTCATCTCCAGACAGGCAAATAAATCTCCAGCACCTCTTTTTGCTCTGTGCTGCAGCACAATGCACAGCTCTGGAAACGCCTCCTGAGTGCCAATTCTGACTCGTAGGGTTCAGAAAATTAAACCTGTATTAGGAAACAGATAATTTTCATCACCTACTCAGGGGGAACCAAAGCTCAGAGAGAGTTTTTAACCCTTAACCTGTGCAGACATCGGGAACCCTAAGGAATGGGATTTATCCAATCCATGGGCCCCAGCACAGAAGGGACCTGCAGAGAGCCCAGGGGAGGCACCAGCATGGGCAGAGGGATGGAGCAGCTCTGCTGGGAGGAAAGGCTGGCACAGCTGGGGGGGCTCACCTGGACAGGAGAAGCTCTGGGGTGACCAAACTGTGGCCTGAAGGAGCTGCAGGAAACATGGAGAGAGATTGGGGATAAGGGATGGAGGGACAGGACACAGGGAATGGTTTCCCAGTGCCAGAGGGCAGGGCTGGATGGGATATTGGGCATTAGGAATTGTTCCCTGGCAGGGTGGGCAGGCCCTGGCACAGCTGTGGCTGCCCCTGGATCCCTGGCAGTGCCCAAGGCCAGGCTGGAGCAGCCTGGGACAGTGGGAGGTGTCCCTGTGAGGTCCCTCCCCACACTCCTTCCTGCCTTGGCCCCATCAGCACTGAACAGCCCTCAGTGGAAGTCCCAAAATCCACATCCCATCCCACACTCCATTGCCTCCCATCAGCTTTCATTTACTGAGAGATTTTATGTTCTGCTTTGGCCCCAGCTCTCAGTCTCTTTTTCAGCCTGCCTTGTTTGAGGCCAGAGCACGAAGGAAAGGTTTCACTTACTGCTCATCTTCCTCTGCTAAATAACAACATTAAACAGAGCATGGAGACAGCAGCTCGGTGACAGATGGGGCTGTGCTGGTTTGTGTCACCCAAGGACCTGGCTTGGAATGCTAACACATGGAAATCATCCAGCTGCAGAACTGGGAAGCAAATCTGGGGAGCAGGAAGAGGGATAAAGAGCTCCAGCCCTGCTTTTTTTGTCAGCTATATCAGAGGCTTCCCTGGAAGTGTTCAAGGGCAGGTTGGAGCAGCCTGGGACAGTGGAAGGCATCCCTGCCCATGGCAGGGAATAAAATGTTCCTTAAGGTCCCTCCCAGTCCAAACCATCTAGGATTTATTTTGCCAAAGACAGAAAACTGAGATTAATATTAATATTTACAAGGCAAAGCAGCACAAGAAGCTGTTGGGACTTCTCAGCACTCCCCAAGCCCTTGATCTTCCCATCTACCACCCAAAGCTCCTGAGGAAACCCAAACGCTTTTTGTTCCAGTCCACAGAGCACAAGAGCAGGATATAAATGATCCTCCCAGCAGCAACGATGAGCAAAGTAAGTTCTGAAGTGTTAAATATGTTCTGAAGTGTTAAATGTGTTCTGCAGTGTTAAATATGTTCAGCCAAGTGGGGTCTGTGAAAAAGGCCTGGTTTTTCCAAGAAGGAAAGCAATGTCCTGGAGAGAGCTGACAAATGATAATAAGCAGAGGCTGCTGGTGGAAAGCAGAAAATAAACTTCCTTTCTTTTCATTCATCATGCAGCAGATCCACTTGTTCCCTGCAGATGAACATTCCCAAGGACATCTCCTTCTCTTATCTTGTAACAACCACGAACAAAAACATTCCTTGCTTAAAAAAAAAAAAAAAAAAAAAAAAAAAAGATCTTCCATGGCTTTTTCAGTCCAAATTTGAACAGAGGAGCACAGTGCTAAATGGAGATCTCTGGAGCTGGTTCTCATTTCAGGCCACGTTGATCAGTTGGCTCTAAAAAAACTCAATCCTGGCACCTGACACTTGGGGATTTTCCTCAGCCACTGTGGAATTTTTACCCCATGGGTTAGTACAAACCTCCAGGGATCACTGGAAAACTTAAATTTCAGTGCTGCTATCAGTTTTCCATCTTACTTCTGCCAAATAAATTCTAAACTTTGGGTTGGGAGGAACTCTGAAGCTCACCTCACTCCACGCCCTGCCATGGGTTACAGGTTTAGGGGCACAAATGGCTCCATGATCCTTAGGAACATTTTTGCAGGGACTCCTGCAGTAAATTCCTACGTTATTCACCATTCTCAGTGCACACAATCCTGTGCCAGGTACTCTGGGATGACCCTGTTGGAGCAGGGATGTGGCACCACATGTCCCTTCCACCCCGACTTGCCCCATGACCCTAAAGGCTTTTCCACGGCAGTTCCTCACTCCCCACTGCACATCTTTAATCCACATTACAACTGAACTTCCCTTTTCTGAGGGAATTAACTGTCACAAGAGAATAGGCCAAAAGAACACAATGTTTTGGGCTGAAAACTCTGGGGAAAAAAAACACCAAACCCTCATTTCAGTCAGATTTCACCCAGTTATAAACAAAAGCTCCCGGACTTCTCCATCCCCCCCAGAAATGTAATGAGAAGAAAGAGCTGGGAGCAGAAGAACAAGCAACAAAAAATACAATTAACTTCAGGAAGCCTGTGAAGTTATATATCTCTACCAGTAAAAATCAAAAAAAGGCCTCACAATCCAGGCAGAAAATGACTTCAAGTTACCTCCTAGTCCAAGATAAGAGTTTACAGAGTTTCAGCAGTGATAAAGAGTCCCTTGTGGAGCTCCTCTGGAAGGATGGGGCTGCAGAACCACCCCAGGATTATTGCTTTTCCAGATCTGCAGCATCTCAAATCCTGCCTGCTGCTGCTATTTAGAATATGAGAAAGCTCACCCACTGTTATTTCATGTTCTGGTAGCTCCACAAAATAGCTTTTGCAGTCAGAACCGAGAGGCTATGAAAATATTTAGCACAAGGATGGCAAACATCTTATTTTTATTAGTTTTTCCATCTTAAATGCAACGTGTTCTGATTGCATTTAATTATCATCTGTGCCTGGATGTGCGAGGAGCAGCAGCTGCTGGGATACACTGTAATTTCCATTATTTTAGATAAATACAGTGCAAACATTGATCTGACATTTTGATTTGTTTCCTGAGAGCAGAATTCTCATTTTTCCCCCAAGCCCATCTGCCAGGGCTGCAAAGAAGTTGCAGATCAGGACCCCTGCACATCAAAGCACAGGGAAAAAAATCAGAAAACTCTGCCAAATGATGCAATGCAAACATCTCCCCCCGCCATCCCTCCCAGTTTTATCCTTTTGTTTGGATTTATCCTCAGACCTGCCTCTGTCAAAGCCTTGGCCAAAAATCCAAAGTAGAGAAATCCATGGGAGGTTTTTCCCACCAAAAGAAGGAGAAGAAAATGCAGGAAATCTTCTCATGAGCTTCCCCCGGGGTGAAGAGATGTTCAACCAAGGTGAAATCTCTCCTTAAACTTTTAAGGAGAGATTTAAGGAACATGGAAAAGCTCTCTGGGACCAAGAGGAATGGTTTCCCCCATTTCACCCATTCCTGCCTGGAACAGCAGTGATGAACTCACTACTCAGCAGCTCCTTGGGATGAGCTCCTCCAGGAAACCCTGCAGGATTCCAGAAGAAGCAGGAGCTGATCCTGATGGGATCCCTTCCAGCTCAGGCTGTTCTGTGTTTGTACAATTCTGACCCAGCCTCTCTCTCCTTCCCCTTCCCAAAATTGGTGATTTTGAGCTCTCTCCCCACAACCAAGAGCAGGAACAAAGGGCACAGAGCTCCCATGGTCTGATTATTTTTGTAGATGAGTTTTCCAAGCAAACAAGGAGTCCAAAGCCAGCGGAGCCCACACAAAGGCAGCCTTCCTTTTACTGGTCCTTTAATGATAGTTTGGATTCCAACACTGGAATTTTTCTATCTGCACACACAGCCTGAGTTACAGAGACCTGGAGCTGAAGGGGCACAGCCAAAGGTCAGAATCCAGGCTCCCCCATGTCCACTGCTGGACTGAAAAGTCCTTTTATTTCACATTTCACATGTGGGAGCCGCAACAAAAGGAAGTCATGGAACAGCAGCGGGGACAAGAAAGACATTTGTGCCTCCCTTTCCAGCTGCTATTATTAATAAAATGAATGAGGCTTTATCTCCCCAATTTCTTTGGTAAATAAAATCCCCTTCACCACAAAGCAGCCTTCAAATAACTGCTGAGCAGTACAAAAATAAATGGCACATCAGCTATGAGCTTATGTGAGGGAAAAACTCATTATAATTACATTTATCATCCAGTGGGAACTGTTTTGGAAGAGGTTACACCTATCCCCTGTTTTCCCTGGAGAGGGATAGATGGATATCTGGCTGCCTGGGGATGAAGCAGGTTGTAGGAAAGCATTTACAGAATGATTTATCTGTTTGATAAACTCCGAGTTCTCCTCCCCAGCGATGAATTCTTTCAGCTTTTTCCAAGGCTGCCCCAGTTTTGTGTCAGTACCACACTGCAGAAAGACTCCGAGAGGCTCAGGTAACGATTAGAGGAATGGCAAGAGGAGTAAATCACTGTGAATAGGAGCAGATCCCAAAGAAAGCCGGGCTTTCACTGGAGAAATGAAAGGAATTCTCAGGTCAGCTCGACACTCAAACTTCCACAGCCCTGCAGAAGAACTGCCAGCAGGCCCCTCTCATCCAATCCCAGCAGGAATTTGTGCTGGCAGCAGGGCTTGGCTGAGCACAGAGACACCAGACTTCACTCTTTGGGGCATTTATATCTGTATAAATCATCAAATATCTGTATAAATCATCAAATACCCTCCAGTCCCTCCTCTCCTCTCCCGGTCTGGCGCTTCACAAATCTGGGAAGTCTGAAGTCACCAGTCCCAGCTTGGATCCCATTTTCTTCTCCCTACCAAATACTGGCTTAGTTAACCAAAGATTTGGTTTTTCCTTGCTGAGAAGGGATGACTTCACCATTATTTCTGATTGCATTTTAAGTGCTAAGGTTTAGTTGTGCAGCTTTAAAAATAACTGCTCCATCCAGAATATCAAATCACATCTGTCACAAGCCCAATCATCCTTTCATATCTCATCTCATCTCATGAACATTTCATGAAATAAGTACAAGAAATGTTTAATTCCCCATCACTAATATGGGTAAATAATACTCTTGGAAGAGTTAATTATTAAGACACCGTAAAATTAAAATAACGAGCTGATAACAGTGGAAGATTTGCATTCCGTTGCCCTGGGTATGGCAGGACAACCCAATTTCTCCAAGAGGCAGGAAACCCATGAAGCCTGCAGAGGAAAAACCCTGATCTGACTCCTGCCCAACCCTGCAATACCAGGATGAATGAAACAAAAATGAACAGTACAAAAGCAGATGAAAGCATCAAACAGGAGAGCAAAGAAGAAGCTGCTGCCACAGGACATTTTCCCAAACCTCTTGGGAAGTCCTGGGAAAGGCAGGCTCCTTGGAAAACAGTGATTTGTTGGCAGGCTGTGCAGAAATTCCCACATTGCCATAATTTCTAATTCATTCCTTGCCACACTGAGTGTCTGAGGCTGGAAATGGGGGTGTGGATTCTATTTCCATCTGTCAGAGGTGGGGCAGTTCTCTGCTGTTAACTGGGCAGTTTTGTTTATCTCTTCTACAACCAACCCTCCCTCCAGGACATCTCTGCTGTTCATGGGCCATTAATTATTAATTATCTGCTGTTCATGGGCCATTAATTATTAATTATCTCCTGTCCATGGCCAGTGAGTGTCCCTGCAGGGCTGATCCAATCCCACCATCCCATGGGGAGATGCTCCGCCCAGGGGAGGAGCCAAGCATTCCTACCTGGATCCAATCTGAGCTTTGGGACCCCCCAGCAGCCTTTGCCCCCTGCACTGCCAGAGGAGCAGCTTTCTGCTGCCCTGCATGGCCAGAGGGAGCCCAGGCCCATCTGCAGCAGCCCTGGAGCTGCAGAGGAAAACTCCCCCCTTGTGCAGGATCCCTGCTGCAGCAAAGCCACAGCTGGCACTGCAGGAGGGCTGAGCCCCCATGGGATGGGGCTGGGACACCCCCTGACACACAGGGGGCAGGGCATGGTCTGGCTCTGTTTATCTTTTTGTACTATTGCATCTGTATTTTAATTTTCCTAGTCAAGAACTGTTATTCCTATTCCCATATCTCTGCCTGAGAGCCCCTTAATTTCAAAATTATAATAATTCAGAGGGAGGGAGTTTACATTTTCCATTTCAGGGGAGGCTCCTGCCTTCTTCAGCAGACACCTGTCTTTCAAACCAAGAGACCGAGCTCCTCTGGACACTGAGTGAAGGCTCCCCAGTCTCCAAACCAGCACCTGTGCACTTTTTGCTTGGGATAGCAGCTCCATACCCCTCCAGAGGAGGTTTGGAATCTCAGGTAGGGTCCAAAACAGCTGCTCTGAGAGGCAGAACAAGTCCTGGAAGCAGAACAGCCTCAATTGTGTTGGAAGAGCCCTGACTGCAATGGATGCTGCTGCTATCACCTTCCACAGAGCCCCTGGGAGATGCAGAGAGGTGGGAATTAGCAATGTTATCAGGAATATCCTTGGGAAAAGCACTCAAAGCTGCCTGGCCCTAGACTAGAAAGGAAGGAATTTCCCAGAGGAAGCCTAGCAAGGACAGTATTTGGGCACACAAGACAAACCATACTGTGAAAAATCCCACCTGCAGGGGCTCAGCTCTGTCTCTCCAGGTGTGATCCCAGAGCATGACAGTGACCCAGAACACCCCAGCACAGCCAAACCTGTGCCAGGGCCTCCCCACCTTCCCAGGGAACAATTCATTCCCAATATCCCACCCAGCCCTGCCCTCTGTCACTTTGAAGCCATTCCCTGTGTCCTGTCCCTCCATCCCTTGTCCCCAGTCCCTCTCCAGCTCTGCTGGAGCCCCTTCAGGCCCTGGAATGGGCTCTGAGCTCTCCCTGGAGCCTTCTCCTCTCCAGGATGAACAATTCCAGCTCCCCCAGCAGAGCTGCTCCATCCTTCAGATCATTTATGCTCCTTGAATCCAAAACAGGTCCCTGTTCTCCACAATTTGCTCATTTTTAAGTACCAGTCCCACCATCCCTTTCCCTGAGAGGAGGAGGATCTGACTCACTAGACCCTCCCAGGGAATTAGTCCTGTTCAATGAGATCCATAAAAAAAGAGGAAAGAAGGGTCACAGGGAGGTGACACAAAGGTGTGACAAAGGGATGACTGCACAGAGTACCCAGAGCCTGCAGTGACCCTGGGGGGAAAGCAGGGAACTGCCCAGGAGGGAAGAGGTAGATGTGGGGAGTGAGAAACGTCAGTGCCAACACACTGAGCAGGAATCCTTGGGGCAGAGGCTGTGCAGGCACTGAGGTGATGCCTGGGGGAACACAGACAACATCCATGTGCCTGCTTTGCTTTGGACTCAACAGGAAAAACCCCAGAGCCTCCCAGAGGAGCATTTCACCCCATGGAAGGACTCCCATTATTCATCTCCGTACTTCAAACAGCCACACAGATTTTGTTTGTGTTCCCTTATCAGCCCCCAGCTCCACATCCCAGCAGACCCCACAGCTTCTAGGAACACACTGCTTCCCAAGACTCCCAGAAACCCACATTCCCATGGGAAATCTCAGTCAGATCCTTCCTCTGGGGGAGCTACCAAGAAGGAAGCAAGAGACAAAGTCACCTTTAAAAATAAAAGGCAAATCCACAAAACTGAAGATAAAAATAAAAGGAAATTTAGGAGGAGAGGGGAAAATACTAAAACAGGGGCTTGTTCTCAAAAAGTTGCTTCTTCCCTCTCCATGCCTGTGGAAGCAGGAGCACACAGGGGATTTTTCTTCCCTCAGGTTCTCCAGGTGCACGCAGAGCTGCAGCCTCAGAATTCATGTGCAGCATCCACTGATAATACAAACCATGAGCCACAAAAGAGTTAATCCAAGGAATTCCCCTTTCCCCCTCTGTCACGGAATTATTTCTTCCAATTATTCTTCATGGGAATGGCACCAACCCTAAAGGGAGGACTCTTTACACCTATGACTAAAGTTCCTAAAAAACCTAAAAAAAATTATTCTATTCCAAATTTTATTCTAAAAAAAAATCTGTTTATTCACAGGAAGGTCTCAAACCTGGACCTTGCCACCTGATTTCTGCACAGGATCTTCCTGCCCTAATACAGCCTGACAGCCTGCAAAACCATGAGCCCCAAAAGAGTTAATCCAAGGAATTCCCCTTTCCCCTCTGTCACTGAATTATTTCTTCCAATTATTCTTCATGGGAATGGCACCAACCCTAAAGGGAGGGCTATTCACACCTATGACTAAAAAAAAAAAAAAATTCTATTCTAGTCTAATTTTTTTTTTGTAAAAATAGCTGTTTATTCACAGGAGGGTCTCAAACCTGGACCTTGCCACCTGATTTCTGCACAGGATCTTCCTGCCCTAATCCAACCTGACAGCCTGCAAAACCATGAGCCACAAAAGAGTTAATCCAAGGAATTCCCCTTTCCCCTCTGTCACTGAATTATTTCTTACATGGGAATGACACCAACCCTACAGAGAGGACTCTTTACGCCTATGACTAAAATTTCTAAAAAACCTAAAAAAAAAAATCTATTCTATTCTAAAATTTATTCTAAAAAAATCTGTTTATTCACAGGACAGCCTCAAACCTGGACCTTGCCACCTGATTTCTGCCCAGGATCCTCCTGCCCTAATCCATCCTGACAGGCTGCAGCTGGGTGGCTCAGCCAGGGGAAACATTTGGGGTCGGAGGTGAGATTTCACATTTATCCTCATCAGTGTGAGGCAGCACACCCACGCACAGCCCCAGCCCTGTCAGCACAGCCCAGAGCTGAGGTGCAGCTCTCTGAAAACACCTCCCCAGCCTGTGCTTTCCTTAAGTGCCTTCAGCAAAATGTTAGGAATGTTGCAAAGTCAGCAAATGCTGCAAACCTGCAAAAATATCACTTGGAAAATTCACAGAATTCACACTATCATTGGGTTGCAAGAGAACTTGAAGATAGTCAAGCCCAACCCAGGCCCCAACACCTCAATTTAACTACCAAGTGCCACATCCAGTCTTTTTTTAAACACATCCAGGGAAATGTTTAGTGTTTTTTCTCTTAAATAAAAAAAAAAAAATGAGGTAGCAGACTCATTTATGATCAATTTACAAGAACTTTTTTTGGCTCTGAGAACTTTCTATTTGAACCCCTCTCAGAACAGCAAACTTTCTCCCAGGAAAGGGAATATATCCAATAAATAAATTTATTTTCCTCTCGCAATTGTTTTCCCTGCAGAGCTGAGAGTTTCAATGTGGATAGTTTAAGGCAGAGCATCACTGATGCCCCTTTTTTCATTCCCAGTCTCACAGCCTGGGGGAATATTCCTGCTGGAGGTGGGCACAGCAGGGATATTTAATGCTGCCAGCAATTTCAGCCCCTATGGGTATTTGTCACATCACAAATACATTCATTCCCACCTTCAAAGCACAGCTCTAAGGGAAATTTTTTGGTGTTGCTCAAGGTTTAGGGCATCTCTTGACCCATTTCAGTTAATAAGGAAAAGGTGAGGGGGTTTCTTGCTACTTTTGGAACAAAAGAGGAATCAAGGGGTGTTCTCAGAGGGCTGAAGGAACAGCACAGGGAGGGTGAAGCCAGAGAAATAAAGTGTTTTAAAGAATAGGATGTGGTGGGGCCAGCACCTGAAAGCCTGAACCAGGAGCCCTCCTATCCCCAGAGGGGGGAATTTGGCCAGCAAGACACAGTGGCTAAAGTCACTTCAGAATACAAAGAAAAAAAATTAAAAAATAAAATTTAAAAAAAGGTTTATTAGACTTATTAAAAGCAAAGAAGCTCTAAATTCAGGATTCTGCTTGCTGAGAAATTTCAGCTTCAGCTCCTGACTCAAAGCTCTGGTTTTTGTCACTACCAGCTCAAAGAACAGCAAGAGCCCAAGTAAGGAAGGGAAAAGGAATTAATGGAAGGAGGACAGAATTTATTTGATTTTTGAGAAAACACCTCTCAGTAATACTCAAAGATGGGTCTCTCCAGAAGAGTTTTGCAAAGAACAGAGTTTTCATTTGGGTTGATTGCGTTAATAATTGACAGGACACAGAATGATGAACTAAAATGAGCTCTCATAACCATAGCACAACCTATTTGATAATGTCCTCTCCTATTTCCATGACTTCATCACTCATTGCATTATGTCTAAACACAGACTATAAACTCTCCATAATTGGGTTTGCAAGGCATTATGCATATTTAGGGAGCTATCTAAATACTCTTAAATTAAGTTACAAAGCCAAGGGAAGAGCCAAGTCGTGCCCTCACACACACTGCCAGGAGAACACGGAAAACCTCAAGTGCCAAGGAAACACAAAATTTGGTTTTGACACACATTTCTGGCACACTAATCACCACAAGGCTAAATAGTTGTCATAAATATGATAAAATCTATCAGCAGTAAAGGGTGATCTGAGTAGTAAGAAGTATCAATACCCCAAACCATGCTGGAAACAGTTCTGCCCCTAAATCACCCCAAAATCCTCTCCAGGGAGTGGGAAGAGACTGAGCAGGAGATAAATACACCCAGATTCCAACATGTCCTGTTCTTTGGGGTTTTTTTAAAGGGATAGCATTGAACACAACATCCCAAAAGCAGCAGGGCAGCAAAAATCCCATGAGCAAACCTCTGGTGGGGGGAAAATTTGGCAAGTGAGCACAAAACTGCACAGGGCAAATCCTCCACATTTCCACTAGGAAGAAAATACCATTCAAGGATGATTTTAAAGCAGTTTTTTATCATCAACAAAACAGATTGTGCACCTCCAAGCAGTCTCTGTATTCAGAGGACTGAAACCCTTAAATCTTACCCTGCAAACCTCCAACCTTTCCATGCAAACCTCCAGTCTTTCCATGCAAACCTTAAACCTGGGGATGGAAACATATAATTCACAGAAAAAAACATTTCAATGTGCAAAATTCAAAACTATGAAAAGCCAGAGGAATTAAACCTGTGCCTTGAGAAAGGACTTAACCTTAAAAGGACAGAAGTTTCAAGTTGTTTTGGGAAAGCAGTGAGGAGTATTTGCAACTATACAGCATGAGGAATTTGGCAGGAAAGCTTGTTTAAAGGATGGCTTACTGCCTTGGAAAGATTTTTTTGTTTAAAAGAACAATTGAAGATATTAAAATATAGATGAGCAAGTGAAAAGGCGTTATCTGGCCAAAATGTTTGAGTTGTGGTGAGGAGCAAGAAGAATTTGATAAGCTTTTATCTATTGTGGTACCAAATCACAGCAGGAAGGAAAGCAGGGATATTTCCCTGAGAATTCAGGATCAGCCACTCTGGATGCACACGAGGTTTGATCCAGCTCAGTAACTCTGACAGCTCTGACATGCACTTCCTTAACAATAAAAAGCACAAATACACACAAAATATGCTCAGTTTGACACATGGAGAGCAAGACAACCTGGGAAGCAAACAGCACCAGGCACAAGGAGCTGGGATTTTGGAAAGGCAAAACACTGGCAACAAGGGCTAGAAGATTTTTACAAAGCTGAATGAGAAACCTCAGCACATCCTGGGACCAAGCAGATGCCCAGGATGCACCAACACCATTTTCCATCCTCCCAAGGATGAAAATTAATCTCTCCTGTGGAGAGCCCTGTGTGCTGTACCAGCATTTCCACATTCTCCCTGCTCCACAGCCACTTCCCATCTCCATTCCTTCTGCTAAAATCCTCATTTATCCATTAAAAAAATGGCTAAAAAAAATTCCTCATTTATCTATACAAAAATGGCTAAAAAAAATTCCTCATTTATCCATGCTGTGTCCACATTTCCACCTGGGAGGAAGCTGTGAGCACCTTCTCCCTGTTCCACAGCCACTTCCCATCTCCATTCTTTCTGTTAAAACCCTCATTTTTCCATGCAAAAAAATGGCTAAAAAAAAGGAATGTCCACATTTCCATCTGGGAGGAAGCTGTGAGCCACTTCCCATCTCCATTCCTTCTGTAAAATTCCTAATTTATCCATGCTGTGTCCACATTTCCACCTGGGAGGAAGATGTGAGCACTTTGTCCCTGCTCCACAGCCACTTCCCATCTCCATTCCTTCTATTAAAATCCTCATTTGTCCATGCAAAAAAATGGCTAAAAATGTCATGAATGTCATAAAAATGGCTAAAAATCCTCATGTGTTCATGCAAAAAATGGCTAAAAAAATGAATGCCCACATTTCCACCTGGGAGGAGGCTTTGAGCACCTTCTCCCTGCTCCACAACCCCTTCCCATCTCCATTCCTTCTGCTAAAATCCTCATTTATCCATGAAAAAATGGCTAAAACAATGAATGCCCAAATTTCCACCTGGGAGGAGGCTGTGGGCACCTTCTCCCTGCTCCACAACCCCTTCCCATCTCCATTCCTTCTGTTAAAATCCTCATTTTTCCAGCAAACCATCACCTCCAAGCACAGCAGCTCTGCTTAGGGGAGGTTTATTCCAGTGCAGGGTTAACAGCTTTCACCTCCTCTCTTTAGCCAGGCGGGCACACAAATCCAGGCTGAATTTTCCAGCCAAAAGCAATCCACACAATTTTTTAGCAACCATATTTAGACAACCTCTTTCTCTGAAACCGCTTTTCCCACGAAAGGTTTTGTGTCCAAGTGTTAAAAAAAAAAAAAAAAAAAAAGAATAAATAAGATTTTTCCCAACCCTACCTTCCATGACGTAGACCAGGGAACCCACATCTCCCTCCTTGATGATGCAGCTGTCCTTGCCATACTCCACAGGGTACATACAATCCACAATCTCCTGGATCTGGGACAATTCCAGGTTCTTCATGAAGTCATTGTCAAGGATTGCTTCCTTTATTAGCTCCTTGGACCTGAGGAATAAATAAATGTATTTTAAAAATCAGTGTTTTCCCTAAAAACATGCAGAGAACACCAAAAAATTACAAAGACGTGAACTTGCAATTATTTGTTGTAAATAAGCTTTAGACACATCCAGCCCTGCAATAAAAATAGATTTTTGTGGGGTTGCAAAATCCCCTTTTAGCTACAAGTTTCGCATCTACAATAACACAGCTCTTGGAATATCTTCCATACACAAAACTGAATGGAAGCACAAACAAGAAGCGAACAGATTTATTACTTGGTTTATTATATTTTCTATTAATTATACAAACTGGAGCACACCAAAGGGTGACACTGCATGGAGATTCTCTGAGTATTTATATTCTAATCACCACAGGAGGCATTTGGCACAAAATCCCTAAACCCACTTGTGCAGGTGGACAACTGAGAATGTTAAATCCTGATCTAGACCGAAAGTGAAGCTCCTAAAACACATCCAGGCTGGACAGCAGCTCCTCAGCCCTTCACTCCTCACCCTGGAGCAGCCAGGAGGGATTTAACTGCTGCAAAGATGAGTATGAAACAAGGTTTTCAAAGATAAACATTTTAATGGGTCGTGTCTTCTTGAAAAAGGAGCCTAAATGGGAACTGGGGACACCCAAACTGTGGGAAGTGGATTTGTAGAGAATTCTCAAAGCCTGATTGAAGGCTCACATAGTGTGTGCATCTGTGTGTAAACTCTGAGTTAAGGAATGCTGGCTTAGAAATGGAACAAGACAGACATTGTGGAAAGAGAAATGGAACTAGAAACAAGTTTCAAAGGATGGCCTTGAAAAAAGACTGGATACTTAACAGAAATAGAATTATGAAAAATGTAACTTAGTGTATTATAACTATAAACACTTATAGTGTATTAAATTAAAAAATAGTCGGCTTTGATTGTAACAACACGAATTACAACATCTGAATTGTCTCACCCGTTTCCTAAGACTGGAAACAGAATAAAAGTTTTTTAAAACACCATCTCTAAATCCAAAAAGAGCTCAATCTGACACCAAACCAGCCCAGCCTTGCACAGGGTCAGAGCAGCTCAGGGTTCCACCCACCACACTGCCAGCTCGGTGATGTTTAAGATTCTTTTTATTCCTTTGATAGTTTGGAGGTTATTTCAACACCGGGCACCAGAAGCCACCAGAAGTGACCCTGCTGAAGGGCAGGAGGGGACAGGACCGGGCTGCCAAGGACAAGGTGGGCTCAGGACACCACAAAACCATTCCTGAGAGTTGGAATCTGCCCTCACAGCCACCCCCTGTGTGCAAATAAGGACCCCCAGGTAGAGCTGCACCTTGGTGGTGCCCAACTGGCCACCAGAGAAAACCTAATTAAAGCTTTTGTGTTCATCACGTCCACCTGAATTCCAATTCCAGGCTTTTATTTCATTCCAAGGCTCCAAATTTATCTCATTTCTCCTTGACAAAGTCAGGATTTCAAGTGGAGCTGCTGCAAAAACCAAAAGACCCAAAAAGACACTGGGGAATTCCTGGCCCAAGTCAATCTTCCCTCCCGATGTAGAGACCCTCAGCACAAAACAAAGCTCTCCTTGTTGGAATTGAACATGGGGAAGGATTTGAGGAGGAGTTGGGAAATTTGGTCCAGACAACAGCAAAGGAACAGGAAAGCTCAGTTGGACTCAATGAGCATAAAGGTCTTTTCCAGCCTTTATGATTCTAGTCAGGGGAGAAGCAGCAAAACTGACCCAATGTGAAAAAATGTAGGAAATTCAAAAGCTTAATAATATTATCAATATTATATTAATAATAATATGATCTCAGATGTGTAAGAGAACATGTGAATCACTTGATTCAGTCTCTATCCTCAATACAGGAACATCACAGTGAGCTCAGAGGTCATCCAAACCCTTTTAACCACCCCACAAAATACATCACCATGAAGGAAAACACGTTGGCTGGGCTATCAAAGAAACACAGCTTCATCTCTGCCACATCTGAGCATCCTAAAATTAAATACCCACAAGGAAAGGGCTGGATAATAACTCAGTCATGCTTGAATGTGAGTAAAATAGGCTTTATTAGCAGGGATAATTGGTTAAGATGAGGCTTGCACTACAAAGCCTGTGAGAAAAGCACCTCTAGCTGCCCTTAAACAGGGCAAAACCACCTTGCAAGGCAGCTGCTTATTTATGAGAATATTCCATAAAATCCCAGACTGCTTTGGGTTGGAAAAAACCTTAAAAATCATCTCCTTCCATCCTTCCCACCACAGACTAAACCACCCTCCACAGACTGGGAGCTCCCAACCTTTCCAGCAGGAAATATTCCATCCATCTTTCAGAACAGAGTAGGAAAAAAGCAGAGTTTGACACACTTGAAAATGAGTTGGTCCTAAAAATACAACATCAGAGCTATAACGACAGCTTCTCCATTGTTCCCTGTGAGAGAATCTTCATCACTCTTAATAATTCAGAAAAATTATTCATGCACTGCTGTGGCTTGCCAGTCCCACACACTCACACATGCCAGGCTTTCAGCAACTTCCACATTATTTTATTATTATTATTATTATTATTATTATCTTTTCTTTCCCTGTAATTCACAGAAGCCATTTCAAATAAACAGGATTTTTTTCTATTGTGTTTATTCATATGTCCAATCCCAGGTGGGAAAAGCTCTCCCAAGACCATCAAGTCCAGCCTGTGTCCAATCCCCACCTTGTCACCAGCCCAGAAACACATGAATTAACTCCTAGTTCCCAATTATTCAAATAAAAAATTATAACAAATTATTCAAATGCTTCTCCAAACCACGGCATTCCTTAATCATCACCATTATTTCAAAGCAGCAGCTATCCCACATGTGTGAATACAGGAATCTACCCAGTAACACAGAATAAAAAGTATTTTAAATGGTTAAAAATCACACTCCTGCCATGGCAAGGAAGTGCTTTAAACAAGATACAGCTGTTCCATTAGCTCTTATTTCTTCTGTGCTTTCTGGTTCAGGTTTCTAATAGGAACAAGGCACAAACAAAATAACCTACAACATTTGTAAGGCAGCAGGACTGCTTCTAAATGAGTTTGTCTGAAGGAGGAGGATTTCCATGAATATTTACTCAGCACTGGAGTGGATGTCACTGCCTTCAGAGGGTCACTCAGAGTAGAAAGCAGTTATTGCCATCTTTCCCCTCCAGAGCAAGCCTGGCACCAAGCCATCCCTGTTTTCCTGCAAGATTAATGACCAAATGTGCTGGAGACTTGATGAAGAGTTTAAAAAGAGGGCACAATCCTCCGTGATACATCCTGTCCCAAATCACTTTAGGTCCATCACAGTAATTAATAAGGCAACGGGAGGAAGAAGCTAATTGCATTCGAATTTGCAGAAGTCATGCAAAAAGAACCTTAACAAGTTGCCTACAAATACACTTCATGCATTAAAAACCTGCTTGTGCAGTGCCCAAATCCAGGTTTTCAGAGCCACCTGGGACAGTGGAAGGTGTCCCTGCCCTGGCAGGGGTGGCACTGCATGGGCTTTAAGATCCCTCCCACCCCAGTCCTTTCTGGGGTGCTTTGCAATGCCAGCAGTAAAATAACCAAACCCTGTTGTTATCCTGACAGGAATTCCCATTTTCCAAGGAACACAAGGAATGCTCATCCCAGGCTCTTCTCTCGGAGCAACACATTCCCCACGTTGGGTTTGTACCTTCTGGCACGCGCAGTAAATATTGAAACACAGAGTTGTTCTTCATCCCAGAAGGGCTCATCTCAATGTGGAAAAGCCACTTGCTGGCTTTTAGGGAAGGGAAGAATTTAGGAGCAGATGGAAAAACTTCTGACAGACCCCTCTCCAGGGATGCTTCCAGAAACCAAAGCCTTCCCTGCAGTGGTGCAGCCCCAGTTTGGAGCCTGCAGGAGCCTGAGGGTCCAGGGGAGCTACCCAGGAACCACCTCCAGGGAATGTGCTGCTGATAGCAGATTAAACAGAGGTGGATCAGGAAAAATAAACTGAACTCCTAATTTATTCTAATCATTGGTGACACAATTCTAAAATGTAGGGCGTTTAATACCACAGCTTTGAAGCAAAACTATTTGAAACTATCAGTAAGGAAAATTAAAAGCAACGTACTGGTTGGACAGGCTGAAAGATGCCTGCAAAAAAGGGGAAGAAAAAAAACACTTCAGAGTCACAAAGCTAAGCAAGACCATTTAGCTGTTTCCATCTCAACTTTGAGCAAAACTTTTCAACATGCCAATAGTAAAGGGAGGAAGGAGTATTTTTCTTTCTGATGTTTCCCCCATCAGGAATTAACAACTACTACTAATAACCTAAATCTCCATATTTAGGAGGGAAACACCCACAGGAACTTGACCAAGCAGACAGAGAGAGTTCAAGTTTACAAAAGTAAAAACACAGGGTCCTGGGAGAGGAGAACTTGTTACTTACTCATAGAATAAACCCAGCTCAAAGCTACTACAACCATGGCACCTTTTTGGGCTGGGTCACCACAAAATCCAAATTATTTGTAGAAACTCATGCCCTAAAGGGCTATTTTTTGGGACATTCCATATCCCTGCCCAAGGAATTAAGCTGATTTCAGAGATAAAATGTATGGAAAAAATCTGTGCAGCCTCTGTCCCTGAATCTGAGGAGGGATAAAAGAACCCAGCCAATCCCTACAACAACTGTTTAAAATCCACACTGTGAAATGTTTAAAAGTGTTTACCTCTACAAAATGTGGCCATGTAAAAAGAAAAAAAAACCTTCCTTAAAAAGGGATAACACAGCCAAGGATTGAGCCTGCTCCAGCTTTCCAGAAACCATCCAGCAGGATACAAATACACAGCAAGAAGTGTCAGACAGATTTTTTAAAAGCTGTCTCCAGATGTATCTCCCTTTCCAAAGGGGGTGTCCATTCCAAGTGGCACAAAAAGCACAGTTTCCAGCAGGGTTGGGGAAGCTTTTTGCTCAAAGCTCACCTTTGTAGAGCTTCTAACTCTGCTTTAAGCCCTCATGCAGTTCAAAGAGTAGGCGAGACTAAAACACTCAGCTCTGCTCTGGAATAGAAACCCAGAGTGGTTTGGGTTGGAAAGGACCTTAAAATCACCTCCTTCCTCCCCCTTTGGACTGTCCCAGACACCTTCCACTATCTCAGGGTGCTCCAAGCCCCACTGTCCAACCTGGCCTTGGACGCTTCCAGGGATCCAGGGGCAGCCACAGCTGCTCTGTGTCTGTGCTGGGGCCTCTCCAGGCTCACAGGGAAGAGTTTCTTCTGTCTGTGGAACCTGAATTTCCCTTCTGTCAGTCTGAACCCATTCCCTGTGTCCTGTCCCTCCAGTTCCTGTTGCAGGTCCCTCTCCAGCTCCCCTGTGTCCCTTCAGGCCCTGGAAGGAGCTGTGAAGTCTCCACACACCCTTCCCTTCTCCAGGCTGAGCATTCCCAGCTCTCCCAGCCTGGATCCACAGGGAAGATGCTCCAGACCCCCTCAGCAATTTCAGGAGTTGCTCCAACAGTTCCATGCCCTCCTCACATTGAAATATCTGCAGAACTCAATCTCCTGTGGCCTGGCCACACATCCAGAGGTTACTGAGACCCACAAGGCCTTCAGTGGTACCAAAATGAGCATCACCAAGAGACAGCAGTCCAGACCCGTTCCTGGCACTCCTCCCTTACCAGCGAAACCCTTAGCAGGATTATGGATTGTTGTCAGTTTCCAGGTTCCCATCTAAGAACCAGAGGTAGGAAGGAGAACTTCCAGGATGATTATTTAATCCCCCAATCACCATGCTGAAGCCCAAACCCTTCAGTAAAGCTGCTTTTGCAAGCAAAGTGAAATTCTTGGTGCCAAGGCAAGGTGAAGTCCTCCCTGTGTGCCAAAGCTCCCAGAGCAGGAAAAAAAAACCCAGCACAGGGCAATTCCTGAAGGGTGAAATGCTGGATAATGCCTTCAAATCCTAAATCCTGCAAGGGAACAAATGGATCTCTTCATAACTCACTCTGAGGAGCAGAGCAGGAGAGGAAAGCTCCAACCTTTGGGTAAGATCTGGGGCCATTAATAGCTGATAACTCGGCATTAGCTGTTTGTTTTGGCTCTGGATAAAGCCCACTCTGGATGTTCCTTCAAGGGAATGTTAAATATAACTCCAGAGAGCTATTCTTGTCTCAGTAACTGGGAATAAGAGTAGGATTCAAGTCTGGGACCAAGTAACATGAAGGCCTTTAAATACACTTGTGGATTTTATTTACAAGGCTTCCCATTCCCACAACACACAACCCACAGCCCACCTTCAGGTTTTAGGGGAATTTCTGGGCAGGATCTTAAACATCTTCAGCGTGGCTGCTCCTGAAGAGCTAGATGGAAGAAGGTTCTTCACAAGAGTCCACTCAAATTTTCAACCAAAATGCCAATTTAAAAATGCTTCTGAAGAGCTGGATGGAAGAAGGTTCTTCACAAGAGCCCACTCAAATTTTCAACCAAAATGCCAATTTTAAAGTGTTCCTGAAGAGCTGGACAGAACAATGTTCTTTACAAGAGTCCACTCAAATTCTTAACCAAAACGTCAATTTAAAAATGCTCCTGAAGAGCTGGATGGAAGAATGTTCTTCACAATAGTCCACTCCAATTTTTAACCAAAATGCCAAATTTTAAAAATGCTCCCAAAGAGCTGGATGGAAGAACGTTCTTCACAAGCATCCATTCAAATTTTTAACCAAAATGCCAATTTAAAAAGGATGTTCTTCACAAGAGTTCACTCAGATTTTCAACCAAAATGCCAATTTAAAAAGGATGTTCTTAACAAGAGTTCATTCAAATTTTTAACCAAAATGCTAATTTAAAAATGCTCCTGAATAGTTGGATGGAAGAAGGTTCTTCACAAGAGTCCACTCAAATTTTTAACACAAAAGGCCAATTTAAAAAGAGGTTAAGCAACTCTACCCTGATCTAAACCTGTAAGTCAGGAAAATAGCTTCCACATTTCCAGGTTTTCTTGCACTTCAATACAACTTAGAGTCGCAGAACCGAGTTGCTCTGCAGAGAATGTTGCTCAGACAGCTCCATTTAGGATTTCTAAATATATCAGTACACTGCTGTTCATTATATCATATTTTGGCATTCGACATTTAAAAAGAAAAATCATTTCAGCAAAAAAAAAAAAATAAAATTCAAATCCCCTTTCACCTACGCTGAAAATTGTTGTTGGTATAAAAATACTGTAGGCAAGAGTTGGTTAACTTGCATTTTAACATGTCTCACCCCACAGATCTTCATTTACCGCCCTTTTTTAGGCTCCTGTTTTGCATCCTTCAAAGCCCCAGGTTTAGATCCCAGAAATGTTGGCAGGCTCAGGCAGGAGAAGCAGTTCTTGGTTCTTGCCAGCACAATTTGCCTCCTCCTGCACTCCCTGACAGCTCTGAGGAACTCCCACATGAGCTGCATTTTGAGAAACCACTACCAAGCCCTCAGAGCAGGATTGAGCAGCTCCTTGATTACCTGAAGCAAACAGCAGAAGCTTTGGGCAGCTAATGAGAAGCGAAAACACAAAAATCAGAGAAAAAAAAACTGGGTTGGAAAAGATTGCTAAGGCCATGGAGTCCCAGCTGTGCCCAGTGCCCACCTTGTGCCCAGCCCAGAGCTCTGAGTGCCACCTCCAGCCCTGCCTGGGACACCTGCAGGGCTGGGCACTGCAAAGCTCCCTGGGCAGCCCCTGCCAAGGCCTGAGCACCCTTTCCATGCAGAAATTCCTCCAGAACACGTGGCAAAGCCCTGGTGAAGGAGGATGGGTGTCTCTAAGGCAGACTTCTGGGGGTTGTTACCCCATGCATTTCACAGTTTCAGCGCTCACATCCAGCACAGCTGTGCTGGAGCCTTCTTGCACCTACAAAAATAGCAGAGAAAACACATGTCCCCATATGTCTACACACCCAGGAACCCAGAAACAACCCAAACTCCTCCAGAAGGAGCTCGGTGAGCAAGACAGAGTCACAGAGACCCAGACAACACATCCTGAAGGTCATGGCGATCTTGGAAAGAACCATGGAGTTGAAAGGCAGGAGTTTCTCCATCCATCAAACCATTATCCATGAGGGCTTCCAGTCCTGGCAGTTCCCCTGACTGGAGGCAGGGATGAGGAATGGAACTAAATGGCAGCTCCAAGAGTTGCCCCAAGTTTGTCAGTGCCTTTGGAGGCCTGTGTGGCTCCCTAGGGATAAATGAAGGAGTGGGCAGTGAGCTGCACCCAGATTCCCTGGAGAAGGGAGTTACTGATGGCCACCACGGAGATGGCTTCACCCTGGTGCAGTGGGCAGGAAATCTGCCAAGGGGATGATAACCTAATTTACATAGATGCAGAAATCCAATTAGAGATGCTCTGAGCAGAGACAGCTCACTCTGCTCTCCTGGATTAGAGGCTGAGAACACGTCAGGAGCTCCTCCAGGTGCACCGTGGGCCAGGAGAGATGGATGTGCTCTGCAGAAACACTTGGCTCCTCCCTGGCAAACACATCCACAGGGAATGCTGTCACAGCCAGGGAAATACAGAGCTGCTCCAGTGAAAGTTCAGCAGGGGGATCCACAGGAATTGTGATGGATGGGGAGGGGAGAGCAGCGACAGAGATTGCACATCCCTCACTGTGATTCACCCAGAGCTTGTGATGGATGGGAGTGTCACCAGGGAAGTTCCATCAGCTCTCTCCAGCCTGGAGAAGTCCCTGGATGAAATGCCATAGGCGTGTGGCAGTAGAATGCAGACAGTGCTTGGAGCCTCAGTCTTCCAATAAATATCTCTGAGGATTTTAAGGAAAACTATTTCTTCCTACTCCACGAGTCAGCAGGAGGCCTGACATTTGCAGGCAGGCTTTGGGACATAAATATTTGCAAGATGCGTGGCATTACCCAAATAACTCCCCACTGACAAGCACCAAGGAGCAGCCAGTGGGGACAGAAGGGCAAGAAGGGTCACTCCAGGCTACAGCCATGGGAGCACATCCTGCAGGCTCTGTCTAGCCTGCCAATAAACCAGATTAGAGCTGGACAAGCACCTTGTGGCCGGCACGATGAACTCTGAGCAGCCACACAACCTGATAACGTTTAACTGGAGAAAGAGCAGCAGCAGGAAGGAAGCTCAGGAGGTGTCTGTGGAAAAGCAGGGGGATGGAGCTGGGAGCAGGGCAGAGCTGCTGCTGCCTTCCTTCTGCTCAAAGGCAGGTGGGGGAGAGGCTGGCACACTCAAAATATTATTTTCTTGTTCCTATTTCTACTGCATGAGCATTGATCACGACAATACCACCGAGTTTTTAAGAATATGCCAACAACTGCTCTGCACAACTCTGATAGGAATGCAGGGAACAACAGGGACAGGACAAGGGGAAAGGGCCTCAGGCTGGGCCAGGGGAGGCTCAGCTGGGACAGCAGCAGCAATTTCTGCATGCAAAGGGTGCTCAGGCCTTGGCAGGGGCTGCCCAGGGAGCTTTGCAGTGCCCAGCCCTGCAGGTGTCCCAGCAAGGGCTGGAGGTGGCACTCAGTGCTCTGGGCTGGGATGATGCCCTCAGGTTCAGCTTTTCTATTTTTCAGATTCTGTCCTGCTTTAGTGTGTGGGTCTGAGCTTCACATCAAGGGATGGTGAGCTCTGTGCACAGAGCAGGGAGACAAAACAATTCCTGCTGTAGCTGGGGACCAAGGACAAATGATCCAAACCTCAGGCCCAGGAGCACAAACAACGTGGGCTGAAAAGAGAAAAATAAGCAAGATGGGACTGCATTGGTGACCACTCATTCATTTTGTGCCCATTTTGGTTCACCCTGGGTGCAGCCCTGGCTGGGCTCTTGTGCTGCCCAAGGTGGATCCATGGAGGAGATCCTTTTAATAAATCCCTGCTTTATTCTTTAACTCTATCTGGCCTCTGTTCTAGGTCAGCCTTCTCAAGGCATCAGGGGACAAGGTGGACTCTGTGACCCTGGAGATCTTTTCCAACCTTAATAACTCTGTGGTACCAAAACAACACAGGGCTTTTGCTCTCAAATGCTCTTGCTCATCCTGTTTTAGAAATTTCACTCAGAATCCCGTGGTTGTGATGTTGCCTTTGGCTGTAACCAAAAAAAAGAACCCAAACTCTGAAGCACTGTCCTTATGGACGGGAGATCCCACAGCCACAGAAGAGATGCTCAGCACAGCAGGAATGAGAGCAGCACAAGGCAAACACCTCCAGAAAAACCCTCTCACCCAAAAAAAAAAAAACCCACACCACAAAAAACACAACCCCAGGCATGGAAAGCTCCAGTCTCATGCCTTTTGAATCGTCATAAAATCTTGTATTGTGAAGAACAATCTTCAGGGGGTAATTGGTGGTGGGTTGGGGATTCAGAGAAATTTCCCTAATTCCCATAAACCATGTGGGACAAACTCCAGGGATAGCTGCAATCATCCAGCCACATGTAAGCACAAGACAGAGAGAACTTAAAAGAAATGTTTTGAAGCATAAGAGTGACAAATGAGCTAGGAGAAAGCAGGCACCAAATTCTGATGGAAGGCGAGGGAGAGATGAAGAGCTTTGAATTTGAAGGACTTTAGGAAACAGCCCTTTTCTTTGATCAAAGTAACTCTCCTCCAGAGGCACTGAATGTTTCCAGGAATTTCAGCTGGAAGGATACTGAAGGGAAATGTCCTATTTGTGGCAAATGGGAAGATATTTCTGAACAAGTAGTAACCTCACATTTCATGGCAACACTTGTCCTCAGGGAATCCTAACGGAATGGACATGCAGAGGTAAAAGAAGGATGCAGCAATACAAAAGGTGCTGCCCAAGGAAAGCTGAGGAATAACATGGAGACTGTGAAATCACAGAACCAGTTAGGCTGGAAAAGCCCTCCAGGATCATCCAGTCCCAGCTGTGCCCCGTGCCCACCTTGTGCCCAGCCCAGAGCACTGAGTGCCACCTCCAGCCCTGCCTGGGACACCTGCAGGGCTGGGCACTGCAAAGCTCCCTGGGCAGCCCCTGCCAAGGCCTGAGCACCCTTTGCATGCAGAAATTGCTGCTGCTGTCCCAGCTGAGCCTCCCCTGGCCCAGCCTGAGGCCCTTTCCCCTTGTCCTGTCCCTGTTCCCTGGCAGCACAGCCCGACCCCCCCTGGCTGTCCCCTCCTGGCAGGGAGTTGTGCAGAGCCACAAGGGCCCCCCTGAGCCTCCTTTGCTCCAGGCTCAGCCCCTTGCCAGCTCCCTCAGCCCCTCCTGGGGCTCCAGACCCTTGCCAGCTCCCTCACAGGTTCCAGACCCTGAGTAAGTTTTGGGGGTCACTCACTCTGGTCTTTAGGAGCCACTGTGACCTCCTGGTGTTACAGCCTGCAGAACCAGAATCCCAGTGTGGGATCCACTGAGGTATTCCCAGGGGAAGGCTGTCCCCTTTACAAACAGGGCCATTCCAAAGGAAACAGGAGCAGCACGTGTTTCTGAGGACACACAGAACAGGCATTAAGGCACACAGCTTTTCTGCCTCCCTCAGCAAGCCAGGAAAGCCCCGAAATGCACAGTTCAAATGTGCTGCCATGCTGCTGGCCAGGTCCTCAACAGAAAACCTTTAGTTCACAGGAAGTCTCCAAACAGAGCACCAAAGAGAAGAACCAACCTCCTCTCAGGGCTGAGAACTGTGACAGAACAAATAAGCCAGAGGAGGGCAGAGAATTAGGTTACCTTTATCTGCATCACATGAGCAGAAAACGAAGTTTGCTCCCATAATGTACTGCTGGCACTGCTTTCCTTCCCTTGCACTACTATCCTGCACTAAACTCTCCCCTCTTCCACCTCCCTCATGTCTCATCACCTTCCCACACCATCTCCCATCTCCAAAATGTTTGCTCCCATTGCAACAACTCTGGCTTGTGTTCCTTTTTCATCTCAGTGCCTCACTGACATTCCTAGTGCAGAGCACCATGGATTTTTCTTTCCTTTCCCTCCACAAATGCTTTCTCCCCTCCTGCTCCTCCTGCAGGTCCCTGCCCCTTTGCTATTTCACTGCTCTCAGGGGGCAGCTGAGCAAATAGCAGCCAAAACGGCACTGGATGGGCTTTAAGGACCCTTCCCACCCAAACCATTCTGAGGTTCCATGAAAATGAAGAAAAGAAATCCCACAAAAAAAGCAGACCAGGACATCAGTGCATCACAAGGAGACAGAAATGGTGTTTCTTCCAATGCAGCACATGTGGGTTTCTAGGGGAAAAGCTCCTTTCCTCTGTCCCAAATATTTCACAGGACTAGGAAAGAAACCTTGCTCACTTTCTGAAAAGCACTGCTACAACTCTTCTTCGTGCTCTGAGTCTGTTCCGTGCCCCACAGGCCTGTGTTGAGGAAATATTTACATAAAGGAATACACAGAAAGAGCTAAAAAGAGATTGAGAAAACGTGCCTGCCAAGGAGCAGAGTTATTTCCGTGGAGGAAGCAGGAACTACTGGAGGGAGCTGAAATAATTCAAATCCAGTTTAATCCCAACACGCCCAAAAAAGTGTCATCTAAAATTTAAGTGCATTTTAAAGATAACAGTTACTTTAAAGTCAAAAGCAGGCATGAGCTGTTTGCATAAATGCTCATATCCCATATATTCAGGTGATTGGAAAGATCAGCCCAAGCCTGTCTTAAACACTGAACAGTGAAATTAACTGGCACTGGAATTCCTGGAAAATACACCTTCCTTTAGTGAGTTTAAGGAAAAAAAAAAAAAACAAACAAAAAAACAAAACATTCCAGCCTTTCAAGTCAATGAGAAAACAGCACAATTTTGTGTCACTGTCGTATTTTCTGGAAAAATCTCTTTGCCCAGGACTTTGCTCCTTGGAAGCCGAGAAGCCTCAGAGAAAAATGAAAACAATAATGATCTGATTTGCTTCTCCTGTGTTTGGTGCTTTGGAATGTGGTTTGGACATTGTTTTCCTACAGTTGATTGTTTCATTGGTTTCATGTGCATTGTTCTCACTCATTGACCAATCAGTGCCAAGTTATGTCGACAGTAGAAGAAGTCACAAGTTTTTCATTATTATCTTTTAGCCTTCTGTCTCTATCCTTTCTCTATTCTTTAGTATTCTTTAATATAATATAGATCATAAAATAACAAATTAGCCTTCTAAGAACACGGAGTCAGATTCATCATTTCCTCCCTTCGTCGGGGGTCCCAGAAAATACAACAACTTTGAGCATTCCTTTATAAAATTTGAATGCAGCCTGTTCTCCCAAAGAGCAACAGCAGCCAGACCTGAATGGAAAACTCAAACCCAGACCTGAATGGAAAACTCAAACCCCCCAAAAAAAGCAGCCAAACCCTGGGTGGGTCATTGTTTATCCTGGAGCCTGCACTTCCACATCTCCTTTTGCAGCAGGTTTGAAAAGTCTTTCCTTTTCAATGGAATTCAGTTTATTTACCCTATTTCACCCACAAAGCTCCACCTTATCTGAAATGAAACACCTCTGCTCACCTAACAAAGCCCTTCAGGCAGCTGTGTTGCACAGGCAGATTTTGGAAAAGTATTTTAACTTTTAAATTTAAAAGTAATTAATGAGTGCTCATTCCTGGAGAGACAGTTTCTCTCCAGGAATGAGAACTCCTAGGATTCTCCATTATGGAACACTAAGAAGAGAAATCCACTTCTTCCAGCTAAGGGAACTGGGACATTCTGCTTGCTTGGACCCACTTTGTAATGCCAGGACACAGGGAATGGGTTCAGACTGACACAGGGCAGGGCTGGATGGGATATTGGGCATTAGGAATTGTTCCCTGGCAGGGTGGGCAGGCCCTGGCACAGCTGTGGCTGCCCCTGGATCCCTGGCAGTGCCCAAGGCCAGGCTGGACTTTGGGGCTTGGAGCACCTTGGACAGCGAAAGGTGTCCCTGCCCATGGCAGGGGGTGGAATGGGATGAGCTTTCAGATCCCTTCCAACCCTAGGAATTCCATGATTTTCCCCATCTATTCCAAGAATAAAATTACCAGGTCTTGAATAATCTGTAGCCCTGGTGTCCAAATGGGTGCTAAAAGCTGCATTAAGATTTAAACTCCCCTCATTTTTCCCTCTCCAGCCTGAGATTCCAGCAGCTGGCAGCTTGCACTTCCCACCACAGAACCACTGAGGCTGGGAAAGCTCTCTGAGTCCAACCATCAGCCCCACTCCACCACAATCACCCAGTGTCCCCCAAGTGCCACATCCACACCTTCCTTGGACACCTCCAGGGATGGGGACTCCACCATCACGTTCCCACAATGTCCCCAAGTGCCACATCCACACCTTCCCTGGACACCTCCAGGGACGGGGACTCCACCACCACGTTCCCACAACATCCCCAAGTGCCACATCCACACCTTCCCTGGACACCTCCAGGGATGGGGACTCCACCACAGGCCCAGGCAGTCCCTTCCAATGCCTGACCACCATTTCCATGGAGAAGTTTTTCCTTTATCCAATCTAAACCTCCCCTGGCACAGTTTGATGCCAGCTTCACAAGGTGCTCAGCCATCCCAGCATTTCTTTCCTCCCAAACTGGAACTCTTGCAGGAGCTCTCAGGAATACAACATTTTCCACCTGACAGTTGCATGGATCTGCTTTTCATTTTTTTCTGGCAGCCATCCCAAAAAGCTGCTGCATGTGAAGCTATTCTCTCCAAATCCTACTTGGACAATTTGCCTTCCTGCTCAAGGAATAAAATCTAACAATTCCTCTCTGTGCTGGTTAATAAATCTGCATGCTACTTTCAGGTTTGTTTTTTTTTTCTTTTGTTGTTTTCCAATAGAGAGACGAGGCTGTTCTATTTATAAAGGTCAAGTAAATTGTGTGCAGTCTGTGGAGCCTTAACATCTCTGTGTTATTAAAACAGAATATTTCATTTAAACAGCCCCTTTCAGAGAGGAAAAGAAATTTCTCCCACTAATATCTCTCCCCACCTCCATTCTGAGTTAAGGTCTGTGCACACAGAGGAGAATGCAAGTGTTTGTTTGTTCTTCACTTGAATTATAACAACTATTATTTTTTAAACACTCTACAACACTTTTACAGGTTGTTTGGATTAGGCACAGCCATAAATCCTGCTCGGCTGTCATGCCAGGAAAAAGCCTGGCAGAGAGAAAAGCTGCCAGGAACAGCAAAGGGGGTTGGGGCTGAGGGGGGGGTTAAACAAGGTTTAAGAGGCTTAACCTGGACAAAAACATTGCCTTGGGACACATCTCTGCCTGTTTCCTGTTCTGGAATGATGTCCTGAGGGACTGGGACTTCCACATGAGGTCAGACAAGGATTCAAGAGATGCCAGTGCTCAAACCTTCCTCAGTTCTGAGATTAAACCACACTGGTTTAATCTTTATCCACTCAACAACAATCGCAAATAAACGGGTTTTTAGTGGTCAGACTGGTGGTCATGGCACAGCAAAATGGGGCAGACCCCCAGGAACACAGCAAACACAGAAATCCCATCTAAGCTCATCCCAGTCACAGCATTCCCAGCTTGTGCCTCGCACTGCACAGGCCACATTCCTCAGCTGGACCTCCACAGGAAGCTGAATTCCTGATGGAATTTTGTGCTTGGTGATCTCCACCGTGGGCTGGTGGGTGGCTGAGAGCTGCGGGTTGTCCTGTGCCACAGAGCCAACATCAAAGAACACAGGAACAACCAAAAACAGAGCTGAGCAAGGGATGTCCCCAGGCTGGTTATGGTGTTCTCCCCCAGAGCAGCTCAGAGAAGTCTGTAAAGGCAGGATTACCCCCTGCAGGTGCTCCAATTCCATTTTCCTAGACTGATACGCCCAGCACTGCCAGCTGGAAGCTCAGCAGCAGAAACCCCAAGTGACCAGCTCTGCCCCACAACAATCAAGCTGGGCTCCACAAAGCCTTTAGATTAACAAAAGAAAAACAAAACAAAAAAACCACTTAAAGTTTCTAACCTGAGCTTTAACAATTTTAAACTCTTCACATCATTAGCACACTTCTAATAGACATAAATCCATTCTTAAAGATTGCTGTGTGATTTCATCTCAGGTTACTAGGAAAAGAAAGCCTTAAACAAACCTGTAATTAACCTATAGCTGCATTGATGTTTGTTCTTTAGGTGGGAATTTGAGGAAAGCTTTTCTGCCTGTGAAAATCAATGTCCCTGAAATGAGAACACTGGAATTTTAAGTGTCCTGTTTTTGTTAAAGACCATGCCTTGCTATTTAATCAGGAATGAAAAGTAATTTCTAATCACCAAGCGCCCGTGCTTATGAAGCAATTACAGTTAAGGCATTCTCTGGGATAGAAAAAACTCATCAGCACTAAAAGCCAGACAGATGAAAGCCTGCAGTGATGGGCAGAGCAAACCTTGTGCTGACCACAATTCCCTCCTTCTCAGGTCCAACACCCCAAACCCCCCAATTGCCATGAATTAGGAGGCAAAAACACATGAACAGCATAAGTACATCTGACGAGGAGAAAATAAAGAAAAAAATGAACTTCCTCCTGCTCTCTGGCCACCCCTGAGGCTGCAAGCAGCACTTCAAGCAGGCTGATGAAATCCTCCTCGTCAAAGGCAGCAGAGGAGTGTTGTGATCTGCACACTCCCTCTCCTAATCTGTTCTGGCAAGGCGATCACAGGAGCTGCTTCCTTGAAAAGAAGTCAAATTTATGCACACACGAAGAAAGGGCTAACTGTACAATCAGTCCCAAGAGCAGTGCCAGGAAAAGAGGCTGCTGCAAGGGGAAAATGGGATGCAAAATGCAGCGTGGAAGGGAAGATGCTGGGTTTTCAGCTCCTGCTTTATAATGGAGCAAAAAGGCCACAGTGGTCATAGAATTCCAGGAGGGTTTGGGTTGGAAGGGACCCATTGGAGGGGTTCCATCTAGTGCCACCCTGCCATGGCAGGGACACCTTCCACCATCCCAGGCTGCTCCAAGCCCTGTCCAGCCTGGCCTTGGGCACTGCCAGGGATCCAGGGGCACCCACAGCTGTGCCAGGGCCTGCCCACCCTGCCAGGGAACAATTCCTAATTCCCAATATCCCATCCAGCCCTGCCCTCTGGCACTGGGAAGCCATCCCCCCTTGTCACTCCATCCCTTCTCCCCAGTCTCTCTCCACGTTTCCTGCAGCTCCTTCAGGCCACAGTTTGGTCACCCCAGAGCTTCTCCTGTCCAGGTGAGCCCCCCCAGCTGTGCCAGCCTTTCCTCCCAGCAGAGCTGCTCCATCCCTCTGCCCATGCTGGTGCCTGCCCTGGGCTCTCTGCAGCAGCTCCAGGTCCCTCCAGGCTGGGGCAGCTCTGCAGGTGGGGCCTCACCTGAGCCCAGGGCACAGGGGCAGAATCCCCCCCTGCCCTGCTGCCCACGCTGGGGCTCAGCCCAGGGCACGGGGGGGTTCTGGCTCCCAGCTCTCACCCCCAGCACCCCCAGGGCTGCTCCAGCTGCTCATCCCCAAACTGGATCCACCCCAGGGGTTGCCCCAACCCAGGGGCAGCACCAGCACCTGGCCTGGTTGAACCCATGGGATTGCCAAGGGCCCCCGTGGAGAAAAGTTTGGGGGTTCAGGGTTTTGTACCTGAGCCAGCCTGTGCAGACAGGAAGGACAGAGGAGGGAACAAGGCTGGAGAAGGGCACTGTGTGCCCAGCACTCACCTTTGCCATGTCCAGCTGGGACAGATGTCCCTCCCCTACTGCTCCCCATCACTCTTCTTGCAGGGAACAGCAGCCACCAACAGCCAGAACATTTGCAGACAGCCCAAGAAGCAGTTCTGAGGGTGTGAGGGGGAGGGTCAAAAGCAACAATCTGTTTATTTGGCACCTAAATATAGCCCAGTTAACTCAGCAAACATTTTCTCTACTACATTGCTATTTTGTCTGCATGCAGAGGCTGCAAGGAACCAGCTGCAGCATCACCAGTTGATTACATTCTCTGATGAGGAATTTGCTTTTGTTCCTCAGCAGAAATTTCTGCCACTCCGTGCCCCTGACCACTCTCCTGGGTCTTGGGTATGAAAATTCAGTTTTCTGCTAAAGCCCCAGCACAAAGAAAGAGCTTTTCACCTCAGCCATGCCTGGCCAGGAAATCAAGTCCCTGATAATCAAACAGGACACATCAGGTGGCTGCTCTTCCAGGCTGGCCACAGGCTGATTAATTGTTTCATTCCACACCAGGTTTATTAAGTTCTCTCATTCCACACCAGGTTAATTAATTCTTTCATTCCACACAACCCAGCTGCTGCCAAAAGAGAGGTTTCTCCACCAGCTGCACTCAGAGTGGAGCCTGCTGCTTAGAAAAGCCTTCATGGACACTAACCAAAAATAAGATGGGGCATTTTGAGGTTCTTGTTTAAAAATAATTATAACCCTTCAGAGCATTTTCAGGGATTTTTTTGCCTTTTTGTTACTTTTTTTTTGTAATGGGACTGCACACCTGGACACCTGTAGCATGTAGAGGAAAACTTTTTTTCATTATGAAAATTAGAATGAAATCACAGAACCCCAGAATGGTTTGGGTTGGAAGGGACCTTAAAGCTCATCTCATTGCACCCCTGCCATGGCAGGGACACCTTCCACTGTCCCAGGCTGCTCCAAGCCCCAAAGTCCAGCCTGGCCTTGGGCACTGCCAGGGATCCAGGGGCAGCCACAGCTGCTCTGGGCACCCTGTGCCAGGGAACAATTCCTAATTCCCAATATCCCATCCATCCTCTGGCAGTGGGAGCCATTCCCTGTGTCCTGTCACTTCACCCCTTGTCCCAGATCCCTCTCCAGCTCTCTTGCAACCTCCTGAGGCCCTGGAAAGGGCTCTGAGCTCTACCCAGAGCCTTCATCTCCAGGTTAAATCCCCAACTCTCCCTGCCTTTTCAAATGATCCCTGATTTTTTTTCCCCAGTCTCACTTAAATCCCACCTTGCCTCAAGTTTTACCACACAGGCAGATCCCTGTCAATGCAGCATCTGATTTACTCTTCAGAGGAGCCCACAAACAGACAATTGATCTAACTTTTAAAAGCCCTCCCTGCAGAACAGATGCTCCTTAAAAAGCACAGGCCAAGGGCAGAAGGAGAGATCTTCACTCTAAAATAAAGACCAAACCACCAAAATACACATCTACAATTCCTCTGCAGTGCTTTCACACTAATTTGCTGAGGTGGCTGCCTTTTATCCTCAATGTTTGTATTGCAGCAAAGTGCACTCGAGTCGACAAAGCAATCCCACAGAAAATGGTGTCAAGGCACTGAGTGGCTGTGGCTGAGCCATTCAGGCTCCCCAGCCCAAACTGATTTTAAAAAAAACCCCAGCTTTTACGTCTTCTGGAAACACTGAGCACAAGACAGGTTTAAAATGAGCAGATATGGGTGGAAGGAATAAAAATCCTGCTGTTGAGCAGTGAGAGATGGCCAGTGATGGGTCTGAAACATCAGCAAGGGATGCTCAGGGTGTGCATCCTGCAGTCCTGCCCTGCCTGTCCCTCAGTGTCCAAGGGATTTGATGTCACCTGGTGGCTGCAGACACCCGGAGTTTAGGGTGGGAAGGTCCCTCCCATCATTTTACTGGGAAGGCACATGGAGAGAGTCAAGGCAGCTCTAAAGGAGCCACAGAGCAAACAACCTGGCAGCCAGGCAGCTTTTTTGTGCATCCTATTCTTCGGTGGAACTGATAAAAATTCCATTAAGAAGCTTGGAATAAGCATGGAATATTATCTCCCCATGATATATCATTTCTGCAGCACGAGCAAAGCACAAAATATTTCAGCTGCTGACCAAGGAAATCAGGATAGGTAACAGAGCTCAAGGCTCCCCAGGAAGCACCTAAGCCTCAGAAAGCTCCTCCAGCATATATTAAAACTCCAAATCCCTGTGAAGATCCCATTCTGGGTACATTCCACAAGCATCCACCCTTCCCACAAAGCTTCTGCTTTGCCCCAGTGCCCAAGGCAGCTGTCCCAAGCCACCCTTCCCAATCCTGCACCCTGCCAGCACAGCTTTGCTGAGCTTTACCATTTGGTTGCTACATATTCATGGATTTTCCATCAATAACAACCCAGCCACAATGCTCTGAATGTTGCTCAGCTGTATTTATCAAGCAGGAGCCTCCTTCAGAGCCCTACAGCCAAAATGTTTGTGCCCAGCCAGCTCAAACAAATAATTTGACTCCAGCTTGTAACGCTTGCCCATCACAGAGCACAGCAAGAACCTTTTGTGGTAAAAACCATGAAAAAAATAAGTGGATATACAGTAGGCCAGCCATTGAAAAAGTCCTTTATAGCTCACAGCTGGAATTTCAGTCAAAATTAAGAGGGTGGAGAGCCACTGTGCTCCAGAGGTGACCTGTGATATGTCCCTAGCTCTGCCCCATTTCCAGCAGGTTTCCCATGTGTTTGGTTATTCTATTTGCTGGGAATGTCCCAATGAAGGCAGGAATGATGAATCTGACTCCATGTTCTCAGAAGGCTAATTTATTACTTTATGATACTGTATTATATTAAAGAATACTATACTATACTAAAGAATACAGAAAAGATACTTACAGAAGGCTGAAAAGACAATAATGAAAACTTGTGACTCCTTCCAGAGTCCTGACACAGTTGGGCCCTGATTGGCCAAAGAGTCAAAACAATTCAAACCAGAATTCAATTAAATAATCACCTGTGGCTGAACAAGCTCCAAACACATTCCACATGAGCACAACACAGGAGAAGCAAATGAGATAAGAATTGTTTTCCTTTTCTCTGAGGCTTCTCAGCTTCCCAGGAGAAAAAACCTGGGTGAAGGGATTTTCAGAGAAATGTGAATGGCACACTTGGCCTCAATCCCTATGGAAGCTTCTCCATCTGTACCTGCAAACAGTGGGATAATTCTCAACCCAGATTTGTATATCCCAAGTGATGCTGTCAGCACAGCACCAGCGGGTTCCCATTTGAGTTCTTTTTGGCTCTCAAATTAAGAAACCACTTCAAAAGCTTCCCAACACCTCTTTTATCTGTGCAAGAGTAACAGCAAAACTCAAAGAGCTGAGATCTGATTGATCTCCCTTTTTGGAGCAGCTTTGCCTACCTAGATCACACTGACACTCATCCTTGCACAAAGTCCAAAGGGGAAAAACTTGGGGATTTATGAGGGAAGGGATCACTTGTTCTGAGCCACATACACGCCATGAAACACCTGGCAGGGTGGCTGAGGAGAAAATAACAGTGGTGAAGGTGAAGCAGGCAGAGGTTGAGTCTGTCACCCCACAGAGCCCAGGGTCACTTCTCCCAGATTTCCCACTTTGCCAGATCCCAACAAACAGCACTGGCACACAGAACACACTGTGCTGGCAGTCACTGTGCTCGTGTGTCCCAGCTTGAAGGCAGAGTCACGAAGCCAGCAGGTGAATGGAGGGAGATGAGATGGATATATAACAAAATTAAAATTTTGAAACAAAAGCTAGTCCTCCTTCTTCACAAATTTAAATAATATTATATCATTAAATTTAAAAATCCACCATACGAACCACAAATAATTAGCTACTAAATTAAAAATAAGAATTATTTAAATACCATTCTTAATTAAAAAAAAAAAAAAAAAAAAAAAAAAAAAAAAAAACCCAAAAAAAACAACACAAAAACTCCACACAGTTTCCTTTCTGTGCCTCACAGAGCTGGGCTTCCACCAGGAGGACAGAAAGCAATCATAGATGTGATGGGCAGGAGATTTCTCCCCTTTGTGCAGTCACTGTCTGAACAGCAATTAAATGTGTAAGGAGGTGTGAGGAGCAACAACAGGTACTATACACACCCCAGTGCAACAGGAATTACACCCCTAGTAGAACAGGTGTTACACACACACCCAATACAACAGGCATTTTACACACACAGTACAACAGGCATTACACACACATCCCAATACAACAGGAATTACACACACCCAATACAACAGGTATTACACACACACACACACAATACAACAGGAATTACACACCCCAATACAATAGGAATTACACACACACACCCAGTACAACAGGAATTACACACACCCAATACAACAGGTATTACACACACACACACAATACAACAGGTATTACACACACACACAGTACAACAGGCATTACACACACACACTCCCAAGACAACAGGAATTACACACAGTACAACAAGAATTACACACACACCCCAATACAACAGATATCACAAACACCTAGAGTACAACAGGAATTACACACCCCCAATACAATAGGAATTACACACACACACCCAGTACAACAGGAATTACACACACAGTACAACAGGCATTACACACACACACTCCCAAGACAACAGGAATTACACACAGTACAACAAGAATTACACACACACCCCAATACAACAGATATTACACACACACCCCAATGCAACAGATATCACAAACACCCAGAGTACAACAGGAATTACACACACACCCCCAATACAACAGGAGTTACACACACCCAGTACAACAGGAATTACACACACACACTCCCAATACAACAGGAATTACACACCCCCAATACAATAGGAATTACACACACCCAATACAACAGGTATTACACACACACACTCCCAAGACAACAGGAATTACACACAGTACAAGAATTACACACACACCCAATACAACAGATATTACACACACACACCAATACAACAGATATCACAAACACACAGAGTACAACAGGAATTACACACACACCCCAGTTAGTTTGTGGGTATCTGCTCTGTTTGGCACACACACAATCCCACGTTTCTAACAGATTTATATCCCTGGATATTCCCCAGCAGGGACACCTGGCTGCTGTTTGGTCCCCAGGCAGGACTGTAATAGGACAAGCAATGCCAAACACAGAACCTCTGGAGCTGGGGCAGGGCACAGAGGTGCCCAGGATGTCACTGAGCCAGCACAGGGCGTGCAGAGGGACACTGTGACAATACAAATTGGTATTTGTGGACATCTGGACCTATCCAGACACCCTTAGGGATGTACCTGCTCCAGCTGGAACCTCATCCATCACTCTGTCTCCAGGGGTTTACTTGCTGTGGTGCATTTATCCACAGCCACACTTCCTCTGAGTGCTCCTGTTCCTGCATGGCCACCTCTAGGAGCCACGGGCTCTGCAGGAATGGACCTGCTCCAGGAATGAACCTGCTCCAGGATGGATTTACCTATAGCCTCTGCAGGAAGGAACCTGCTCCAGAAATGAAACTGCTCCAGCATAGATTTACCCACAGCTCCTGCAGGAAGGAACCTGCTCCAGAAATGAAACTGCTCCAGGATGGATTTACCTATAGCCTCTGCAGGAAGGAACCTGCTCCAGAAATGAAACTGCTCCAGCATGGATTTACCCACAGCTCCTGCAGGAATGAACCTGGTCCAGGAATGAACCTGTTCCAGAATGGATTTACCCATAACCCCTGCAGGAATGAACTTGCTCCAGGAATGAACCTGCTCCAGCATGGATTTACCCACAGCTCCTGCAGGAATGAACCTGCTCCAGCATGGATTTGCCCACAGCTCCTGCAGGAATGAACCTGCTCCAGCATGGATTTGCCCATAGCCCCTGTAGGAACAAACTTGCTCCAGGAATGAACCTGCTCCAGAATGGATTTACCCACAGCTCCTGCAGGAATGAACCTGCTCCAGGAATGAACCTGCTCCAGCATGGATTTACCTATATGTCCTGCTCCAGGAATGAACCTGTTCCAATATGGGTCTTACCCTGCTGTGCCATGAGCCTCATGCACAGCTGCTGATGCCTCAAGGTGTTCCTGCTCCAGGATCTCTCCTTGGGCCCCAATCCCTTTGGAGGTACAGACACTGAGCTGTTCCTCCTGGAGGTGGAAGCCCAGCACCACCATCCACTCACAGCCCAGCAGGGATGGGGGAGACTGTCAGAAGGGTAAAAGGGAAAAAACTCATGGGTTGATATCAAGGCAGTTCAACAGGTAAAGCAAAAGCCACAAGGAATTTATTCTGTGTTTTCCATTGGCAGGTGGGTGTTCAGCCTTTCCCAGAAATGTGAGGTTCCATCCTCTGCCATCCTCCTTGGGCAGTTGGGATCAGCTGTCCTGGCTCTGTCCCCTCCCAATTTCTTGTGTAGCCCCTGTCTGCTCGCCGGTGGGGCAGGTGAGGAGCAGAAAAGGCCTTGGGACACCAAAAAACATGGACTTGCAGGAAAATCCAGCCTCCTGTGGGATCTTGTGCTCCTGGCACTGGAGGTTCTCTGCCTCCAGATGAACACAGGAAACAAGGCTGATTTTTAACAGAGATGCAGAGTCTGGACCCCACTGGATGGGACAGCTGTGTACAGGATGAACTTTGGGACTGCCAGGGAGGAGAATAAGCAGCATCCATGGGAAAAGAGAAAAATCTTGGGCAGAAGGAGGAGCAGGAACAAGACACCCAGGGAAGTAACAAAGGGCTCAGAAGAAGAGGGAGAAGAGGATGGTGCTCCACCCCACAGAGCACAGGAGCTGCTGAAGGATGTTCATATCCTCCAGCTGACCATGCCCACCCTTAAGCTTCACACAACTTGGGCAATATTGCAATCTCAAGGCAAAGAGCTGGAGGCTAACTCTGCATTTCCAGGATGTCTGATCTTCCATTTCACCCGCAGGAATTTCTCAGGAGTTCCAGAGGCAGATTTTAGAAGTCTCAATAGCTGAAGCTGGGCATGGTTTCCAACAAGCCTTAAGGTACAGCTGAGTGGCACCATTTGCATCACATTTGCTTTATCTGCACCTTCCTGAAGTGCTTGGCCACTGCCCTGATGTGCTGCTGGCAGTCCCAGGGCCATTGATTTCCTCTATTCACCAGAAATATCACCCACCAAGAAGGTTATTTTCCTCATTTAGCCTGTGGACTCCAAGAGCAGTAATGAATTCCCCTCAGCCGCCGGATCTGTGCACACAAATGACATCAAATAGGCAGTTTAAATCCTAACAAGCACTGACACATCCCAGGGACCCACTTCCACTGGGGGCAGGGAACACTGGCTCTGCATTTCCATCACACCCATGTTATTTACTCCTGAATCTCAATGATACTCTGTGGTCACAGAAACCAACAGCATTTTCACATTTGCATTTGAAGGGACCTTAAAAACGACCTTGTTCATGGTCAGTGACACCTTCCACTAGAGCAGGATGCCTTCCCACAGTCCTGCTGCTTCTGTACAAAATTGCCTCCTGTCCACTGATATTAAAGCCTGTTTTCCCTCCTAATAAAAGTGTATTTGCATGAATGCAATACTCCCCTGCATGTGCTAAATATGTGAGAGCATACACATGTCATTATACCTATATATATATTTATATTCACTGATAGTAAAGCCTGTTTTCCTTCCTAATAAAAGTGTATTTGCATGAATGCAATACTCCTCTACATGTGCTAAATACATGAGAGCATGTACGTGTCATTATACATATATATATTTA
Source organism: Melospiza georgiana (assembly GCF_028018845.1). Taxonomy (NCBI): domain Eukaryota; kingdom Metazoa; phylum Chordata; class Aves; order Passeriformes; family Passerellidae; genus Melospiza; species Melospiza georgiana. The sequence goes on along the minus strand of NC_080437.1, from coordinate 5,780,085 downwards.
TATTCACTGATATGAAAGCCAGTTCTCCCTCCTAATAAAAGTGTATTTGCATGAATGCAATACTCCCCTACACATGCTAAATACATGAGAGCACATACATGTCATTATACACATATATATATTTATATTCCCTGATATTAAAGCCAGTTCTCTCTCCTAATAAGTGTATTTGCATGAATGCAATACTCCTCTACATGTGTTAAATACATGAGAGCATACATGTCACTCATTATACCTATATATATATTTATATTCCCTGATATTAAAGCCAGTTCTCTCTCCTAATAAAAGTGTATTTGCATGAATGCAGTACTCCCCTACACGTGCTAAATACACGAGTGCACATACATGTCATTACACACATATATATTTATATTCACTGATATTAAAGTCAGTTTTCCCTCCTAATAAAAGTGTATTTGCATTAATGCAATACTCCCCTACATGTGCTAAATACATGAGAGCATATACATGTCATTATACCTATATATATATTTATATTCACTGATATTAAAGCCTGTTTTCCCTCCTAATAAAAGTGTATTTGCATGAATGCAATTCTCCCCTACACGTGCTAAATACACGAGTGCACATACGTCACTACACACATATATATATTTATATTCACTGATATTAAAGCCAGTTCTCTCTCCTAATAAAAGTATATTTGCATGAATGCAATACTGTCCTACACGTGCTAAATACATGAGAGCATATACATGTCATTATACACATATATATATTTATATTCCCTGATATTAAAGCCAGTTCTCTCCTAATAAAAGTGTATTTGGATGAATGCAATACTCCTCTACATGTGTTAAATACATGAGAGCATACACATGTCATTATACACATATATATATTTATATTCCCTGATATTAAAGCCAGTTCTCTCTCCTAATAAGTGTATTTGCATGAATGCAATACTCCCCTACACATGCTAAATACATGAGAGCATACACATGTCATTATACACATATATATATTTATATTCACTTATATTAAAGCCTGTTTTCCCTCCTAATAAAAGTGTATTTGCATGAATGCAATACTCCTCTACATGTGTTAAATACATGAGAGCATACACATGTCATTATACCTATATATATATTTATATTCACTGATATTAAAGCCAGTTCTCTCTCCTAATAAAAGTGTATTTGCATGAATGCAATACTCCCCTACATGTGCTAAATACATGAGAGCATGTATGTGTCATTATACACATATATATATTTATATTCACTGATATTAAAGCCAGCTTTCTCTCCTAATAAAAGTGTATTTGCATGAATGCAATTCTCCCCTACAAGTGCTAAATACACAAGTGCACGTACATGTCATTATACACATATATATATTTATATTCCCTGATATTAAAGCCAGCTTTCTCTCCTAATAAAAGTGTATTTGCATGAATGCAATTCTCCCCTGCATGTGCTAAATACATGAGTACACATATCATTATATATATTTTTCTATTCACATCCAACACAAAGTATGTGCGCACTTACAAGACTGTAATTCAAATTTTCCATCAAGCCAGGCAGTTCCATTACGATTTCTCCTCTTTGTTCGCATCACCCAGTGTGAACAAAAGTGAACAAAACAAACCTGGCCTGAGCTGTTTCTAAATCCAAGTCAAGCCCAAGTCACAGAGCTGCTGAGCAGCTTTCCTGACACAGCTGGCGTGTTTGACAGGAAACACCTCCAATAAATGTGCTCACAGACGGAATCACAGAAGGGAATTTGGGGAAGGAAGCACTGCTCCAGGCAGGAATTGTTGCAGCCTGACAGCAATTTTTTTTCACTGACACCCTACTTTGAGTTTGCCCCTAATGAGCAAGCCCCAAACCCAGCCCAGAGACCCCAGACTTGAGAAAGTCTGAGAGCCCATTTTCGACTCGGAAAGCAGGCACCGGCGTTGAAGTTTGGCTCTCCCTGCTCAGGCTCTGGTTTCCAAGGAAACCGGTGGCTGCCAGAGCCTTGCAAAACGCTGGTCCTGGAGCTTCCCCTGACACCGGCCCTGCCAGGAGGGGCCTCCGCAGCGTTTCCACAGCACCTGGATGCAATTCCAGGCGTTCAGGATGTCAGGATACACAGAACACACCTGACTGACTGCACGCTTCGACCAAACCGCTTTCTGCAGCTGCTGAGAGGAGAAAGGTATTATTGTCATGGTTCAGGCTCCAGTGTAGCAACAAATACTTCTGTTTTTTCCTGTTCTCTCTGCCCTTCAAAACAAAGACAAGCTGCACAAAACACAAACGTCAGGCACTCCTCTGCCTGCCTGTACCCGCTAGAAACAGCAGAGCAGCAGATGAAAAACATTTACAGAAATATTTAGACTTCATCCTGATGCAAAGGCGAGGATTTAAAAGCCAAAAGCAAAGACCAGCAGCACGGGCAAGGACTATCATTGATGGCAGTGAGTGGCTTTTAATCCACCCCCAGCTCAGCTTTCCTGAACCCTTCCCTCAGGAAGATGTTTGCATTCAGTAACTCTTATCATCCTACAGCATCTAGCTCCGGCAGGATAACCACAGAAACTGATATGCAACAATTCACTGCATCCTTTTTAACTCTCCAAAGAAACAAATTTTCCCCTTGACTCTTATTTTCCATCTGGTGTTCAGAACTCACGGTGTCCCCTCTCCTTCCAGAGCTAAATTCCATGCTATGTCCATTTCTGTGCAGTTTCACAGCTCTGACCCAGCTTTTTTATTATTATTGTTAATTCCAGAAACATAAGACACATCCTGTGTTTAGGAAGTGAGATGCTGAAGTTCAGGAATGCTTTCACAGAGTCTGGAGAGAAGGAATTCGTGTCCGTGGCCTGGGGACCTCATTCTGTGTTGAAGCACTTTAAAACTCTCCACCTACAGCATTTGTACAGCTAAGGATTAATGTAACACAGCTCAAACAAGTCTAAGTAATTATTCCAGTAGTATAGATAAAAGGGAAAAAAAAAAGTTAATTCTGCATAAAATGAAATTATGGAGCTGTAGTACAATTTAAAAAAGAGTCTCTATGTTAATTACCAGCTGTTAGTGTGCTCGGAGCTACTGTACTTGCTGAACAGTGTTGTTTTGCATATAACCACCAAGAAAATGTCATTGTAGTTTCTGAAAAGAGCTACTTTGCTTTAAAACACAGTTTACTGACACCACACTGCTAAAATTAATCTCCAAAAGCAGCAGAAAAACCCAGGGAAGTCTGTGTTGCTTGTTGAACAGAACTAAGAATAAGTGACATTGCAGCGATGTTTTATCTTGCAATTAAACTCATCTCAGCAAGAACCAGACAGAAGATGACAAAACAACTACGTGGCTTTAACAGCTTTATTGGGAGATTTGTTTTTTACCTTCCTTTGAGTCAAACCCCTCTGGAGCTTACACTCAGCACAGACATCACCAGCCTGAACAAACGTGTTGAGAGATGACCCAAAACACTCCTTCGACCGAGAAAAATCATAGTTCTGTGCCTAACAGCCTAACACCACACAGCCACCCCTTACTACTGTGAGTAACCCAAACCTCAGAGGGGTGTGATGTATTACACAAGGAGCTGAGCTGTCACAGTGTCCCCTTGCCACTTGCCAAGGCATTAAGGCGTGAGTCACACGAGTGCACAGAGGGGAGCCCCATCAGTGCCACCACTGCCGAGCCAGACCTGTCACAGCGCGGGGGCAATCACGCTCGGCTGCCTTGCTCCAGCACAGCCCTTCCTGTGCTCACAGCTCTGCCAGGAGAGCTTCAACCCCCACAGCACAGCACCAGGATCCTCCCCAAGCTGTGCCTTAAAATCCTGACCCTTCAAATGCACCCAAAAACCCCACTGACATCAATGGAATTTTGTCCAACTTAAGCCACATTCAGATGGATTTGACATTAAAGCAGCCACAGCATTTAACAGCTCCCACAAGAAATGATAAATGCAGTTCAATTAATTGCTCATTGGACACATTACAGTGGATTGACACCAAAATAAAAAAAATAAAGGTTGCACCACTACATCCATCTCTGCTGACTGCTCAGGGCAAGATGCTTCACCAGAAAGTGACAGGGCTCAAGAGGCCACCACCATCCCAGCAAACCATCCCTGCAGGAGCGTGCCTCAGTTCCTCCCCATCACCTCCACCACCAGTTCCCAGTGGTTTCATCATGGATCAATCACCTCCCAAATTCCTGTAGGGTTTGGGTCGTTTCAGGGGTTTTTGGATGGAACTGCAGCATACACAGCACTGATAAACACTAGAAGAGCATTTCGTGCCAACACCCTAAATACAAAGTGCTTTTCAAGTATTTCTGGGGATTTTATGACTATTATGATCACTTAAAATACGCCTCTAGCCCCCAGAGGATGTGCACATTTGCCTTCAAAGAACCAATCTGGCCGTTGCAGGGATTTTATTAAACCTCTTGTATGGATGTTGTACTTTCCCTAAGGCTATGCAACCAAGTATTTTATATTTCCTTAAACCAGACCTCTTAAATACAACTCACAGGCTACTCCTCCCCTCACAAACGAGTCTCTGAGATTTTGGCAGATTCCCCAAAAGTCTGCTAACTCCCCAAACCAAGTTATTTTTCCTTTTACTCAACATTTCCTACAAATGACACAGCACTTTGCTGCTGTCTCTGCTAACAGCAGAGCTTGTACCACCTCAGCCAAGAGATCAGGGCCTTCACACTCACGAGCTCCGTGCTTTATTCTGTGCTCTACTCCTAAGTTTCTTTTTTTTTTTCTCCCTTCTGGAAAAGAAAACACGCTGATTACACAGCCTTCCAAAAAGGCAAACAGCTGTTGCAGATCCCTGAACAAAGCAGCCTGTTAAAATTAAAGTCCTGGGTATTTTCCCATGGCGAGGAGGAGGCAGGGGAAGGGAAGAGTTGCAGTTTCGCTGGTTGAAAAGGCTTCTCCTTGCTTGGCTGCCCTGCAGAGTTTAAAGCGCAAAGGCAGTTGGTACAAACTCGGTGTCCCAGTATTCCCTCGGTGCTGACAGGCTGTTAGCAGCCAGGATATACCCTGCAAGAGGTCAAAGGTGTGGAAAAACAAACGCGAGCAGCAATTTGGGGAGATGAAGAGGAGAGAACGACCTGTCACGGAAACCAGCCAGCTTCCTGCCCTCTCACTCGGTCACTTCTGGCAAGTTATGTCCTCTGAGAGGGGAGGGGAAAAAAAGGCCACTTATTTGAAATAACTGGCTTCCATTCTAAATAAGTGGCTTCTTGAACAAGGAGACTGATAAAGATGCTAATGCCCAATTCCTCTCACTCATAACTCAGAAGAAAATGGCTGAATGGCTGGACATGTCCCTCCATGGATTTCAGCTCCTCAAATCAGCCCACAAAGTCCTGTTTCACTTTAAAAACATTGTAGAGGCAAAACAAGACAAGCCCAACCCTCCAACAGCAACTCCAACTCTTACAGCTCTGAAAAAGCAATTTTATTTAACCATATGCATCCCTAATTGGAGAGGGGTGTGTGTGTAAGGGAAGATCCTGCAGATTTAATAGTATTTTGTCCACGCGAGGCAATTAAATTTACTTTCACACTTTGAAAGCCATTCATAGACTCCCAGAATGGTTTGGGTTGGAAGATGTCTTAAATCCCATCCAGTTCCACCCCTGCCATGGGCAGGGACACCTTCCACTGTCCCAGGCTGCTCCAGCCTGGCCTTGGGCACTGCCAGGGACCCAGGGGCAGCCACAGCTGTGCCAGGGCCTGCCCACCGTGCCAGGGAACAATTCCTAATTCCCAATATCCCATCCAGCCCTGCCTCCTCTCCAGCTCTCTTACACTCATTCAGAGCTCAGCCACTCTATAACACAGAATCTTCTGTGTGGCATCACAACACCTTCCACCACCACAGACCCTCAAGTACCTACATGACCCTCATGATAATCCAATTACCACAGTTTCTGCTGCTATTGATCCTACCAATCTCCAGCCACCTCTGCCAGAGCAGGAGAGCAAATCCAGCACCACCTAACTACAAAAAAAAGAAAAAAAAAAACCTCAGGGGCTAAATAGAATCATCTTGGTTGGAAAACCACTCTAAAATCATCAAGTCCAACCATTCTCCCAGCAATTCCAAGGCCAACACTAACCAACATCCCCAAGTGCCACAGCCACCTGCCTCTTGAACACTCCCTGGTGGTTTGACAAAACCAAAGGTTGGGTGCTGTTACCTCGAGAGTCACTGAGATTCAGCATGAACTGGGGGAAAAAACCCCAACCCTTTTGTGTAGATGTTGTTATTTCCAGGTCCTCACCACCACCATGAGTTATCTCACCCACCGGGCTCTTAGGGCTGACACAGCGCTCTCAACTCCTCCCAGAGCCAAGTACATTTCAGGAAAAGATTAGCAAGGATCTTTTCCTGTAACCACAGAAAGGTTTGGGTTGGATGGGACCCTAAAATTCTCATTCCAGTCACCAGCCTTGGGCAGGGACACCTTCCACTATCCCAGGCTGCTCCAAACCCCACCTGAGCGATCACAACCTGCAGCCACGAGTTGACTTGAATATTGTAAACCACATTAGGAGTACTGACCAGAGATGATCAATATGAGACAACTCCCCCAGAGGAGCTGGGCATTATTCCCCACACCAGACTGCAGGGCTGCATTTACACAAGGAGTGATTAAAATTCCAGCTGGAAAACGTTTATTCCAAGGCTTTTCCCACACATTCCAGTGGGTATGGCAGAGGCTGGAACCTGTGGCGCTTCCCGGAGTTCTGGGAGCTCCATTTGCACTTCAGGAGCGCCGAGGGGCAGCGACACCGACAAGGAAAGTGACACGTGTGGGGCTTTGCATCATTCCGGGGGGAAATTAACACCGAGGGATGCTCGGATGTTAACCACACACCCCTGGCATTTCACAGCCACCCCTGTCCCCCCCTGCTCACTTTTTGGGGTGTTTTATTCGTTTTGGGGGCTGGAGGGGAAGCATTTCACGCGCCACCGCCGTTCCTCCCCTGCCATCCCTTCAGAACGGCCTTAAAAGGACAAAATATCTGTGGCGGTGGGAATGGGGGGCGGGAACAGGAATGTGGGAATGGGAGCGGGAATGGGAAGCGGCGGGGCGGCAGGAGGAGCACACCCGGCCCGGCCCGGCCCGGTGGGGTCCCGCCATGGCGGCCGCCCTGAGGGCGGGCAGTTGCCTGGAGACGGCGGGGCCCGCCATGGCGGCGGGAAAGGGCTGAGGCTGCGCGGGGAGCGGGGCCAGCCCCGCCACGGCCCCTCAGGGGACACTCCAGCAAGGTCCTCGTCCCCCGTGTCCCGCCATGCCTCCCCGGGAACCATCCCCGTGTGCCCGGGCACCGTCCGCTCCGTCCCCGCATCCCGGAGCCCACACGGCGCACACGCTCCCCACTACCGGGATGGCTCCGGGGATCCGCCAGCGCTCCCGGTTATCATCCCGAGGAATTCCTCACACGGGGAAGATGCCGGCCGCGGAGGAGAGGGAGGTTTGCCCATCGACGGGGAGGTTGCGCCCCGGCCCCGCACACAGAGCCCGGATCGGCGAGCATCCGCTCATCACCTCTTCCCTTCTCCTTTTTTATCCCTTGAGGAGCGCTGAACCAAAGGCACGGCCAGGAGAAGGCACCGAGCGAGGGAGAGCTCCGTCCCCCCATTAAGGCGCTCTAATTTCCCTAATCTGCCGCAGGTGTGAAACCGGGGCAGCGCATCCCCCGGCGCGCCGGCACCTGAGGATCCTCGCAACTTTCCCTGCCCCCCGCACACCCTCCGGCGCACCGGGACACTGCCACAAGCTCCTGCTTCTGCCGGACCCCCGTCCCCAAAACACCAGCATCCCGCCGCGCTCCAAGTTTCCCAGCTGGGAATGTCTCCCTGCGGGGTCCCGCGGCGAGCCCCGCGTTCCTCCCGCTCCCTCCATGCCCAGGACACGATCCCGTCTCCCGGAGGGATGCGGCGGTCGGGACGGGCTGTCCGGGACCCCGGCGCTCACTCCTGCCACTCTTCCCCCCCAGCGCTCGCAACTTTCCCACCCCGCGGGGCCACCCGAGGAGGATGCGGGAATGCCGCGCTCTGCTCCGCTCCCTGCCCGGGGGTGGAACGGGATGAGGGAGAGAGGGGAGGCTGAGCGGCGGGGTGACCCCCTGCTTACTGCGGGCTCTTGGGGTAGAAGGGGAGGGTGACGTGGCTGAGATCCTGGATGTCGAAAGCGGTGGGCTCGGCCGAGATCGCCTGGCGCTTGGTCCGCTGCTCGCCCTGCAAGGTGCCGGCGCTTTGCTGCTGCGCCTGCTGCGTGGCGGGCCGGATCACCGAGCGGTACTTGTCCAGCTCGTTCTGCAGCTTCTGGATCAGTTCGTCCTTCTGGTCCAACTCTAGCTCCAGCTCGTCGATGAGCGCATCCCGCTGCCGCAGCTCCTCGATCTTCTCCTGCAGCGCGTACTGTAAATCCCGCAAAGTGCCCATGGTCCTGCCGCCGCGCTCTCCCCTCGCCGCTCCGGGCAACTTTCCCCCTCCGGGGCCGCCTCCCCTCGCTCGGGCCACCCCGGCCCCCCTGGGCTCGGCCCGGCCCCGCGGGGCCGCCGCAGCCGGACCCCCGGCACGGCGCTCCGGAGCCGGGGTGTTGTCAGGGGCGATGTGGATCCGCCTGCGTCAGGCCGGGCTGCCGAGGGAGCCGAGACACACACACAGACACACACACACCCGCGGCGGCGAGCGGCGAGCGAGGGGAGGCGGGAGGGAGGCAGGGGCGGCGGGGAGGATGCACATGCTCGCCCCGCTCCCTCCCGCCGGCCCCGCCGCGCCCCGCGCCGCCCACGCCCCGCGGGCTGCGAGCACGGAGGGATGGATGGATGGAGGGATGGAAGGGAGGGAGGCAGGGGACCGGCCGGGAGCAGCGAGCGGTGCCTGCCCTGCTGGCCTTGTGCTGCGCTTCGAGCCGCGCACACCTCCCGTGCTGCTCCCCTCCCTCCGCTTCTCCTTAAAGAACTTATCCCCCCTTTACTTTGCTTTTAAAGAGCCGGGTTGTGTTGTTTTCGCACAAGCCAGCGTCTGGCATGGCTCCTCCTCAAGCCTCAGCAAGCTCCGGGCTCCAAAAACCCAGATTTTCACGGGAATATCGGTCAAGTCTGTCTGCACTGGAAAAGCCTGGAGGAGGCAGGGCATCTGGCTTTCAGAGCGCTGAGAGGAAAAAAAAAAAAAAAAAACAAAACCCTTAACTTAAAATCTCAGAGATTTTCTGCCTAGCCCAAATGTGAAAGCCCGAGTTTCTGCCTTACCAAACTGATCAGATTCCCCAGAGTGCAGGGTTTTCCTTCATGCACTCAGGTTTCCTGTGTAGCCCTACCTCTGCCATATAGCCCACGGGGCTGCAGCACAGAAATAACAAAAATCAAACAAATGAGCCACAGTGGCCAAGCCCTCTGTGCCAAACGATTCTGGGTTCTTCCATTTGCCAGGTGCTGAAGGGCCAGCAGTGCTCACCCTGAGAGCACAGCTCCAGCCTTGGCTCTCTGGGGAACAAACAGGGGGTCTGAGCTGTTTTGGGGGTTCCTGATCAAACCACCCAGCCTGGAAGAGCCAGTGATGAAAGCCCCAGAGTATAAGAACCTCACTAAAGCTTGTGCAGCACTGGGGCACTGGCACAGCTTCATGCTCACAGGTTTCCAGCAGCTGTTTCTGTTCCTTCAGCAGCTGTTTCTGTTCACTCTCAAGGAGCTGGACTTGAGGAGGATGCAGCCCTGAATGTATTTTTTGTGGAGCATGCAGCCCTGAGTGTATTTTTTGTGTTTCTGTCTTGACCTCCTATGCCAGGCACGAGGTAGGAGTGCCAGACATCAGCCCCTGCTTATGGGGCTCAGCTCCTTTGGTCTTGACCTTTTTCTCTCACTCTGTTGCACACTGGCTCCCCTGCAGCTGGTCTTTATTTTATAAAGTTATAAAAGAGAACAGATGAGGAATTAGAACCGCTCCCTGCTCCACACTGTTGCTGGAAAGGGCCTGGCCTCTGCTCACAGACATGAGGCTTTGCAGGGTTTCCGTGCATTTGATCCTGCATTTTTTGAGATGCACATGGAAAGGAGGGGAAAATCTGGGTTATGCAAAACTCTTCAGTTTTCAGTCCCCTTGATACATTTGTGCCAGGCACAAAGCAAAGTCTCCCAGTTGTTTCCACAGGTTTAAGTCCGGACAGCATTTTTTACTGTCTATTCCCCCTATTTCCATCTCACATAACTCACTGGGAACAAAAGTACCAGATATCTGCTGAACATTTCCATTTTAAAGACAACAGGCATTAAACAGATGCATTCCTGCTGCCTACAAACTGGGAATCAGTGATAAATAAAATATTTTAACAGCATTCAGCCAACAGGCTGTAAGTTTTATTGCTTTTCTCCCTGCAGAAGTGAAATCTGCAGGAGGGAGAGGTGATACAGTTACCTGAAGCCCACCAGGCTTCAAAAGAATCACAGCCCTGGGGAAAACTGCTGCATAATTTCTCAGTGACAAGCAGTAAAATAATATGTGAGAGGGGCACAGCCCAGGACTGAGACAACAGTGCCCCAGAACAGAAAGGATCCACAGAAAACCATGAGAAATTATGGCACATAAAGCTGTCAAGGAATTTAGCTGAGTGTACCTAAAATATATATTTATCTCCAGGTAGGAAACAGATTTTCATTAGACCCTTGGGAGTCTCAATGGAGATTTTTATGGCCCAGGTTTAGATTTGGGACCATAACCAGCTACTGTCAAACCCCAAGGCCAGTGTTTAAAGATGAGGCCAAAGCAGCCCAAGGGGCTTCACAAGCCAACAGCAGAGCTCTGCCATGGGGAGACAGCCTGCAATTGCCTATTTCTGGCTATTCCCTGCTCTCCCAAAGAAACCAGAGCACAGAAACCACAGGGCCAGCACAGATGCTGCTGTGTGATCTCAGGGTACCACCCCACCCCAATAAAAATAAATCCTATGGTCCCATTCCTTTTGATTTAAAGCTCCCAATAAAACAAATAAATGAATAAATAGATTTCAGGCTCAACAAAGCAGCTGCTTTGTCTGCTTGATCCAGGGAATGGAAAGAAACAGCTTTAGGGAGAAGAATGGCAGGAATGCACCAGCTGGCTTGGTGTTGGGTGAAGCTGCTTGCAGCTAAAGGAAACCTTCAGCTATGAACTTCCCAGAGCCTTTCCCTGCTCCCTCCACTGCCAGAGTGTGCCTGGATGTCGATGCTTTTTTGGGGAAGCCAAAAAAAGAGCATCTGCAGAGATCTGCCCCCCCGGAGCATGGCACAGCAGGGCTGGCTGGTGGCAATCACACAGAGCAGGGATGGTTCTCCTCTCTGCTGCACTCACAATATTTCCTCTCCGCACAGCTCCGGGGTTCTGATACCTTCTGCTCCCGAACCTTTTCAGGGATCATCTGTCACCAAATGCACCCACTCAGCTGCCATTTTTCAAGCTGAAGCTGGATTTGAGCACTGTCTATCCTGCAAACACCTCCCTGGATTCCTGAGGCAAGGCTCAGGGAGCTGGCACGGTCCCTGACAGGAAAATGTCACCTTGCTCCAGCCAGCCAGGACAGAGAGGCTGGACATGCACCACTGACCACATACATAAACATCTTCCTCCTCCTGGATGTGGTGTTTGTTCCCTGCCTAATCCACTGCACTCTTTACCCAAAGGATCTGCAGGAGCAGAAAGTTGAACCAGCTGGATTTTGTGCTGGATTATCCTGCTGGTGCAGCTTTGGGAAGGTCTGTGACCTGCAGGGCTCCACACAACCAAATTCCTGCCCTTCCTGCACAGTCACAGCAGCACCTTTCTGATGACAAGGAGCTACAAAAATGCAGGAAAATTTCGAGGGAGGCAGCACAGCAGCTGAACCCTTGCATAAAGCACCTGGAGGTGTGGTCACACCTGAGACTCCCCACATTTCATCCATGGGATGCCTCCTGCTCTTCCACTACGTCCCCAAAATCCAGTCCCCAAGACAGAGCAAGGAGTGCCACCTGCTGAAACACGGGCACACCCAACTCCTCCCTAAGGCACATCTGTCCATTCCCGTTGCCCCAAAACGCCTCTGGTAGCTCCTCCTGGCACCACAGGGCCCTACAGATTTATAGGGGGCACCTGGGAATTAATTCAGCCCCCAGGGATGGGATGGAGCTGAAGTTGCTGTGGCAAAGCAGCCTTGCCAAGACCACAGCAGGAATTGAACATCTGGGGAGTGCTTCAGCCCCTTTTCTCTAGGAAAACAGAACCTATTTTCTCATGACACTGGATGTTCCTCCTCCCTATTTTGGTCCTTTCCAGAGCCTGTAAAACAAAACTGAAAGCCATTTGTTCCTCCCCACCAATGGATGGAGATGTCCAGCTTTGAGCACTGCCATTCAAACCCCACTGATTCCTGCATGCTGGGAAGTCAAATCAACACCTGAACTGGATTATCCTGGTGACTTTCCTTTAGGGCATCAGTTCTTTCCATGCTCAGTAAGAAACATGGAGAAGTGTGAAGAGCATGCAGCCATTCCAGGAAATCCTCTCAGGATCAATCTGGGGTAGAGTGCATGAGAAGGAAAAGAAAAATACCACAAGGCTTATTAATGGAACAAAAAATTGCTCGCTGCAGAAGAAGCCGAAGGAAAAAATAACAATCTGCTGTTCTGCAGTTGTAATGCATTTAGCTTTTTATATCACATTAGGGACACACAGAACACCAAAATGAATGTTTGTGCCATGCAAAACCCAAGGAGGAGATATTGGGAGCATGGAATAGCAGAGGATTCTCCAGCAACACAGTGGTTTCAAGCACATGTCCCATCACATTGAAGATTTAAATTCTCCTTTGTGGGTTCTTTGCCTGGAAGGAGGAGATGGATGGCACAAAGCACCTCCTGTCAGTACAAGGTGAGAGATCTCCCTCCCCTCGTTGTTTTGGCAGGCTGGAGCAAAGCCAGAGCTGTGCTTCCTGCTGGGTGGGCTGCAGAGCTGAAACAAAACCAGGATCACTCATCTCATTACAGCTCTACAGAAAAATGGCACCAGAAAATCATCCTCTGTAGCCACAAGTTCAACAAGCCCTTCAAAGCTTGTTCCTTCCATCAGAGGAACCAAAACCATCGCTCTGACTACTTCTCCCCACCATCTCTGGCCTCACATCTACAGAAACCTCTGCCCTTCAAAAGCAGGAAGGCTTTCTCCCATGACCACACAGAAAATTGGATTTTCAGCAGCTCAGCCCTCCAGCTGGGTGCACATGGTGGCTGCAGGGTTAAGGGAATGCTGTGGGATTCCTGGGAGCATTTCTCACATCCTCAGGGCCAGGCTTTCTCCAGGAAGGACCACACACATGATCCCAACCCCTCCTGAAGGAGCCAGTGCCACAATCCTGATCCCTCCTCTCCAGACACACCTCAAGCGATTTGTTCATTTTTGCCACTTCCCAGCAAGATCACACACAGGCAGAGCTTAAACACTTCTTCCTCTGGGCTGAATTAAACCAAAACCAGTTCTAAATGATTCAGCAGCCTTAAGGAGTCTCCTTAGGCTCAGCTTAAGCAGAAATTTCTTCCGCAAGCTGCCAAAATAAACACTCAGTGCTCTCTGCAGTTACCACAATCAGACACTGCCCATGCCCTGCTTCCCCCAGCAGTCCCAGGGCACTGCCTATGTAGAGCAAAAAGCAGCATTTAGACAAGGCAGGCCCTGGAAATGCAGTTTTCCATTTGCTTTCAGCCATAAGCAACCAGCAAATGAACCCAGGGACCAATTAAATGGAACGCAGGGAAGCAGATTTAGCCATGGAGCCATGAGATCCAGGATGCAACGGAGGTGAAGTCTGTAAAAAACATCAGCTCAGTTGATGTTGCTGGGAAAACAGGTTCATCCTGCTCCCACACACGTCTCTGTTGGGCTGGGGGAAGCTGCAACAGTTGAAGGAAGGTGGGAGCCATGTGCTGGGTCTGGTTTCCACAGGGATGGCCTGGCCAGCTTCCTTCCACCTCTCATCAGGCAGAGCTGAATGCTAGGGACTGTGCTCAGTGACCCTGGGACAGGCACATTCCTCCTTGGAGTGCATCTCTTCTGCATCTTTTCCATGTGAAATCACCTCTGGGCTTGCCTTTATCTGGGACTCCAATGAGCAACAACCACTCCCAGGGCACTCTCGGAGTCACAGAAATGTTTGGGTTCAAAGGGATTTTAAATCTCAGCTCATTTTACCCCATCCACGGGCAGGGACACTGTCCCAGGCTGCTCCAAGCCCTGCCCAGCCTGGCCTTGGGCACTGCCAGGGATCCAGGGGCAGCCACAGCTGCTCTGGGCACCCTGTGCCAGGGCCTGCCCAATTCCTAATTCCCAATATCCCATCCAGCCCTGCCCTCTGGCACTGGGAAGCCATTCCCTGTGTCCTGTCCCTCCATCCCTTGTACAGAACCTCTCTCCATGTTTCCTGTAGCTCCTTCAGGCACTGCAAGGCCACAATTTGGTCACCCCAAAGCTTCTCCTCTCCAGGTGAACAATCCCAACTCTGCCAGAGCACTGCTCTTTGTCAGGTGCTGGGAAAAACCTGGGCTCACCAAAAAAAGAGATTTGTTCCACCAGAGATCCACAGTTCTTCTCTGTTTCATTTAAAACACAGCATGAGCACAGCTGAACTCCTCAGTTTCAGCTTTTCCCCTCTCTGACCTGCACCTCCCTCACTGTTTTAGTCACAGTGCTCTGGGTGCAAGAGGTGGAAAGCAAAACCCTCAGGAAGGTGAGAACAACAAGAAGCTCCTTCTACCCCCCTCCCAAATTATATTAATGGATAGCAGCTCATTTCTCCAGCCTCATTTTGAGGCTGTTTGATGGCATTCCCTCACTTTGGGGGTTTCACAGTGACAAACCTCTCAGCAGCCCCGAGCATTTGCAATTCTGGGTGCTCCCTCTGCTCACCCCTTCAGACCCTGCAGTTTTCTTATCTCTCCTCACCAGTAATGCACCACTCACCTCCCATAATTGCCTCGGTCTGTTGGGTTGATTCATCCAGCCTTCAAAACAATTCATTTATATTTGAAATTGGATTAGAAATAAACACAAATTCCGCTCCCCCGATATGAAAATAACCAGCGTGTTACCATTATTTCATGATGCATTGAGAACAAGTGCCCTGTCTCTTTATACAACCAGTTTAATTCCCTTGCTTATTAAAAACAATATTATTTGGCTGTTTCAGGTATTTGTAATAATAAACACAAACCACAAATTTTAAATCTGGGGTTTACATGCCTGGAGAACAGGCTGGTGTTTCTTTAAATTGCACTGAGAATTGTCTTCCTTTTCAAAAACAGATTTGTGGCAGAAATTATCCTGAAATCTTTGACCTTTGCCCATCCTGAGCAACTGGAAATATTCCACAGGAGCACCAGACTCTTATTTAGGAATCCACAGGTGTTTATGGCCACAATTCCAGCACTGCTACTGAAAACATTTCCCAAAAAGCTCTGCCCACAGCAGCTGAGCCCTGTGTTCATTTAAGGCTCAGAATCAATGGCTGCACCCCACAGAGGGCCAGGCTTGTTACAGTACCAAGGAAATATCCATGAATCAGCCAGGCACAATCTGCAAACAGGGCTCACATCAGGCCTCACAAAGGTTTTACAGCGCTCCACTGACTTCTACAGCGATTTCTTATTTATGCTTGGGGGAACTCCATCAAGTTGGGCTCTCAGAGTGTGTAAAATGTTTATATTCACCGTTTTCTGTGTCAGTGTTTGCAGGGACTGATTGCTCTACTCATCAGAGCATTAGAGACCAGCACTCGCCTGATTTCCTCGGCACTGCCAACAGCTCTCAGCTGAGTGCCCTGGGTGAGTCAGGGCTGGGCAGAGCTTTTATCCTCCCCTTCCTTCCCTTTCTGGTGCAGATCTGCAGCCAAACCCCTGGCTGAGGTGCAGGGCTCTCTCCTGGCTGGCACTGCTCCCCCTCCTCACTCCAGTTCCATTCCCAGCCGATTTTCCTCTCACTTTGACCCCTCTCCATGGCAGAGAATTCAAACAAGCCAGGAGGGTTCACCCATGCAGCTCTTCCCCACCAGCTCCCAATATTTGGTTTGTGTGGAAAACAGTACAATTGTCACTTCTGGGGAGCTGTGACACCAACTACTGGGAGTTCCCTCAAAACTAAAGGGAAAAATCTCTCGGAAGTGATGCTGCTGCAAGGGCAAAGTGTGCTGGGTCTGCTTCTCTGTGGTTGGGAAAGAAAGATTCCCAGGCTGGTGTTGATCTTTTATATGATCACAGAAGGGTTTGAGTTCAATGGGACCTTAAAGCCCATCCAGTGCCACCCCTGCCATGGCAGGGACACCTTCCACTGTCCCAGGCTGCTCCAGCCTGGCCTTGGGCACTGCCAGGGATCCAGGGGCAGCCACAGCTGCTCTAGGCACCCTGTGCCAGGGCCTGCCCACCCTGCCAGGGAACAATTCCTAATTCCCAATATCCCATCCAGCCCCGCCCTCTGTCATTTTGAAGCTATTCCCTGTGTCTTGTCACTCCATCCCTTATCCCCAGTCCCTCTCCATGTTTCCTGCAGCTCCTTCAGGCCACAGTTTGGTCACCCCAGAGCTTCTCCTGTCCAGGTGAGCCCCCCCAGCTGTGCCAGCCTTTCCTCCCAGCAGAGCTGCTCCATCCCTCTGCCCATGCTGGTGCCTGCCCTGGGCTCTCTGCAGCAGCTCCAGGTCCCTCCTGTGCTGGCACCAGGTGATTTCTCTCCAAGAACCCTTTGTGTTGCAGCTTTATCTCCTCTGCTGCCCTTGAGCAACCTCAGGCAACAGGGCCCTTTCCCCCTTCCCAAATTTCTGCAATCCCAGCACACAAAACCTCGTGTCCAAACCCATCTCCAGAGCGCCTGGCACAGGAGGAAGGATCAAAACAAGGCACAGACCCTGCACTGTGCAGCAGGAGGGCAACACATTCCAGACCCCTGAGCAGGAGAGCAAACTCACAGCCTGCTTCCACAAACTGCGGGAAATGGATTTGGAGAGAATGTTTAAAGCTTGACAGAAGGCTTACATAGTGTGCATCTGTATGTAAACCTCAAGATAAGAAATGTTGACTCAGAAATGCTGTGGGATAGGACAGACATTGTTGAGAGAGAAATGGAGCTAAAAACAAGTTTTAGAAGGTAACTTTGTAAAAAAAATACTAGATATTTTAGAGAATTAGAATTATGAAAGATGTATTGTAGTAGGGCTTATAAGGAGTGATTTGACATGATTGGTTTGAAAGTATTTATAGTATGGTGTGCTTAAAGTTGATAGGTAAAAAACATTCATAATGCATTGTAAATAGGAATTGTTGGGCTCTGATTGCTTCCAAACCACCCCTGCTCCTATCCACACACAAAAATCGCTTTGTTTTCGCTTTGCACCCACTATTTCCTTTTTTCCCCCTCTTGTTCCCAAGGCAGGGCTCTCAGCAGAGGGAGTTTGCAGCCGCTGCTTTGGGCATGACGCGGCCCCTGTGCCACCTCCGCTGCCTTACAAGGCCCGCAGCTCGGGCAGGCACAGCATTCCCCACATTCTTCCCTTTTCCCTGCTTTTTTATCCCCGTTTCTCTCGGCAGGAGAGAGCACAAACACAAGGAGTAAGGCCGCCCTCTGCTGCCCTACACCACACATCGACAGCATCGCAAGGAAAACCCGACAGAACAGAAAAGCTACCGAACAAAAAAACATCCCCAAAGCCACCAAAATGCAACATAAAAATTTTAAAAATAGTCACCGCACTAAAAAAAAAATAGCAATATTACTGCCCAAGCCCAGCTTTAACACATTAATTTATTCGTTTTCTCTTCAAGGGGCTACCACAACTTTTTAATCAAAGTTTTTTTGAGTTACTCACTACAACTCCCCAAAAAGTGAACACGTGGCATCTTAAGGAGCTTATTTATATAAAAATAGGCATTTATAAACCCACAGCACTATCTGTAGGTACCTTACAGCAATCCAACTCACTGCTTCTGCCTAATATTAATTTTGCCCAATAAACAAATATTTCAGAGCTGCAACAACTCTACCTGCAGACACCACATTTTGGGTGGGTTTTCTTTACCATTCCAGTGGTATGGTAAATAATAACAAATGTAAATAATACCATCTCTTGGTTCCCCCCTTAAAGAGAGGCAAAAGATTGATCTGGTGTGAGCTGGAATCAATGATTTGATGCAGTAATGGACATTAAAGCATTGATTTGCATCCATTCCTGGCTCAACTCCCAACCACCCTGAGTGTGCACACAAAATTCAGGACACACAGATCCAAAACATCCCTGTTGTTTAGTATTAATGGCCAATCTGAAAAATGAAGGGGTTTATTTCCTCTGTACAGGCCACATTTCTGTCTCACTTCTTTGAATTTTAAGTTATTCCATTTTCAGAAGTCTGGCTCTTTTTACTCTCCATTTATATTCCCTTGTAAACTCCCAGAAAAGTCAATTAAATTTAAATAGCTCACACTAATACCACAAATTTTTCACTGCAATTGCAGCTAATCCATCACCTCCCCAAAACCTCACAACAAACCCTGACTTCCCAAACTGCTCAGATCCACTGATAAAATCAAGTTTTGCAAGCAAACCCTGATTTTTAAAAACCATGAACGCAATTTCCAAGCAGAATCAGTATTGATTGGGCAGCAGAGCAGCAAATGCTGAGCATGGAGGGGTAAATTATGGGAGAAAAATCAATCCAGGAGCCTCACTAGGAGGAGGAATTTAAATAAATATGGTTTTCTATATTTTTCTAAATATGCTTTTCTGTAAGCTTCTCTATATTTTTGTAGGAGAAAATCAGGATGGGGGGTAAATAAAGTTTGCAAAAGTCAAATCAAACCTAAGCAGATTAAATGATTCAGGAAAATAAATCAATCCTCAAATCCAATATTCAATCCAATAAATCAATCAGGTGAAACCACCCAGTACCCAATTCTTTAGTAGTATAAAATCCCTACCAAGAGGTGAAATTGGAGGTGGGAGCCCCAAATCCAAAATAAATCCAAAATCCAGCCCATGGATGAGCCACATTCTGCCAGCTCTGCTTTTCTAAAAGAAGGTAAAACTATGGATTTCACCCCCTCACTTCTCCTATTTAAAGGTTTCACCAAATCCCTCACAGCTGCAGCAGGTTTGGAGCTCTTCAGTGGAGAATTCACCTCACCCGGGTAATTCCTTGATGAGAGGAAAAGCTCAGAGCAAACCCTTTCCCTGTCAGCTTGGGAAAAACTCAGACATTCTTGAAACTTCCCTCTCATGAGCCCAATTCCAGCAGGGTTTCTCCAGTTCTTGCCATTGCAACCCTAAATAATGTTTATTATCAACCCAAGAGCAGGGGGAAATGGGAATATTCACTGCTTTTAACTAGATTTTTTTATTTCTTTTCACCAGAAAAGCCTTTTAACATGAACTCAGGTTTTGCTGGCCACTGAATGGCAAGTGATGTGTTGGCAAAATTAAGCTTTCCATTTTGAGGGCATTATTAGGACTCATTTCATGATTCTAATAGGTTTTAAATATTTTTTCTTTAATTTTCCTTCCTCTTCAGCAACACACATGACATAAAAAGAAGGGACTGGCACATCGCACTACTAAATCTGCAGAAACATCTTCAAGTTCTTGCAGAGAGCAGTGATTAAAGCTTTAAAAAATGTACCTGTTTCTCCCCCTGAAGGAACAGAGGGCTGCTGGAACATAAATCCACCTGAATTAGAGCACAGCTCATCTGCTGATCACTGAAACCACATGGTTTAACCCATCTCTTGGAACTGCAGCTTTAGTTTGTTTCATTTCATCTCATTTCTGTGCCTGGAAAAAATCACAGCAGCCCGAAGGATGAACTTAATTGCACCTCCAGTGAGCTGCACGGGTTAATTAACATAATTACTCATTGCCAGCCTGGTCAGCTCCCTGCATTCATCTGCTGCACACCCAGGCTGAATAATTCAGCAGGTATTAATTATTTATGGCTTGGAGCTCTTTAGAAAGCAGTCAAGTGCCAGGATTGGACCTGGCAGGCAAAGCCAAGCCCTGCCCAGGCTTTCCTTAAACTTCCCTCTCATCACCCCAATTCCAGCAATGGGTTCTTCAGGTTCTGGGTTCTTCCAGATCTTCACAGTGAAAAGCAATGGTTATTATCAACCCAAGAGCAGGTTGGGGGGGAAATGGGAATATTCTCTGCTTGTAACGAAATTCTTTATTTCTTTTCACCAGAAAAGCTTTTGAACATGAACTCAGGTTTTGGGCATCACAGCAGTGAAAATGGGCTGGGGTTGCATTCAGCCACCTAAAAAAATCGTCTTTTAAATCTCCCCACATTCAGCACTTTATTTATCAGGGATGCCACTGGCACCAAAGGAATCTGGGGAGGGGAAAGAAATCGCCTTTTCCTTTTGGTTCCTTGGTGGAGTGTGCTGGAAAGAAGAACAGAAAGAAGGTAAACAAATACCTGGGAGCTGGTATCTGTCAAGGGCAGGGGGGGTTTTGGAAAAAAAAAACAGAATAAAAATCTTATTTTACATTATATCAATGCTATAATTGATAAAATGCTCAGTATTAAGTGGGATTTTTTGAGGAGCAGCAAAAGGCTTTACAAGAACTGGAAAATGGGTGAATCCATGTGAAAAATGAGGCACTTATTGTGAACAAGAACAAATACCCAGGTGCACAAAAGCCCTGGGAAAGGCTCACCCCCATCTCCACCTGCAGCTCAGCAGTGCCACCTCCAGTGCCCATCACCACCCCAGCTAAGCAGATTTATGCTCTAAAACCCCCAAACCACCCGGATTTTTCCTCCCCACATGTGTTTATCCCCAAATCCTCCCCCTGTGCAGTTTCTGCTGCCACTCCCCGTCCCCTCCAGCCCCAAAGAGCTGTGCCAAACTATTTCCCCAGCCGACAGAGGAGAGGCCTCTCCCCAGCTTCCCACTGGCTCTGGGGGTTTGGCAGCCTCGGCCCAGGAACCCCTCCTGATCAAAACCCCAGAGTGGGAACAGGGCAGCCTTTGAGCCTCCCCCAGGCAGGGCAGCTCCTGCAGGGCGCTGTGGTTACCCACAGGGCAGCACAGCCCTCATTCCATCCCTCTGCAGAGACGTCTCTGCTCTGTGGGGCCCTTCACCAGGGCACAGCGTGGGGAGGCTGAGCTGAAAGCGTTTCTTCATTCCCAGGAAAGCCAGGGGGCTCTGCAGCTTTTCCCTCTCTCTCTCTGCCCTGGCATCGTTTTTTTGGGAGCTTTTTGTAAGCACTGAGGGTTGTCCCCCTGCTGGACTATGCTTTTTTCTGGCTCAGAGATGGGACAACTGAGAGGTGTTTTAAAAACTTTTATTTCAGTTTCAGAAGGGTGAGACAGTACAAATGTTAAAATTCACACCATCACAATCAGAAGTCAACAATTTTCTAATTACAATACACTCTAAGCATTTTTTAGCTTATTATTTTTGCCACACTATATTGTAAATACTTTAAAACGAATAATCTAAAATTACTCCTCGTGGTTCTTACTACAATACATTTTTCATAGTTCCATTTCTCTAAAATATCTACACTTTTTTACAAAACCATCCTTTAAAACTTATTTCTTATTTCTCTCTTAACAATATCTATCTTTTTCTACAACATTTCTAAGTCAGTATTTGTTATCTCAAAATCCATATGCAAGCACACACTATGTGAACCTTCTATCAAACTTTAAGAGTTTTCTATAAATCTATTTCCCACAGTCCCTGCATTTTGTCAGGGTTTTACCCCAAGACACGGCTCTGTCACTGCCTTAAGCATCAAGAATTTCCAGCCACGTGCAAGATAAAACGGAAATAATCCAAGTGTTAAAGCTGCACTTTCCTCCCAGATCTCTTTCCCTCCCAGAGCCATGGCCAGGAGGGAGGTGGCATAAAATCCATCTGTCAGCTCAGCCTTACACTGAATTTCCATTAATGCTCCAGATTATATATCCAGAAAATACCATACCCAATCCAGTCTTGGTTCTCCCACATGGTACCAAACCCTTTCTTTTCTTGCACCACCAACTACTTTGAGCTGAAAAATTAGGGAAATGTTGGCATTGTAAAAAAAAAAGCAGGAGAAATAGCCCAGGTTTGACAGTTTTTTTACCTCCTCTTTAGGAGCAGCAGCAAAAGGCTTGACAAGAACTGGAAGATGGGTGAATCCCTATGAAAAATGAGGCACCTATTTTGAACAACAAATATCCAGGTGAAATCCCATGTCTCCACCTGCATCAGGCTGGGCTTTTTAGGGCTGGGTGGTTCATGCTCCCCAGAGAATCCTAAAGGTTGGCAAACCCCTCTGAGATCGAGTCCAACCGTTCCCCAGCACTGCCAAGGCCACATCCACGGTTTTGGAACACTCACAGAATTCACAGAATCTCTGGATTGGGTTGGAGGAGACCTCCAAGATCATCGAGTCCAGCCCAGCCCCAACACCTCAGCTAAACCCTGGCACCCAGTGCCACATCCAGTCTGGTTTTAAACACGTCCAGGGATGGTGACTCCAACACCTCCCTGGGCAGAACATTCCAGAACTTTATCACCCTTTCTGTAAAACACTTTTTCCTAATATCCAACCTATATTTCCCTTGGCACAGCTTGAGACTGTCTTCTCATTCTGGAGAAAGAGCCCAGCCCCACCTGAGCACAGCCACCTTTCAGGAGCTGTACACAGTGATGAGGGCACCCCTGAGTCTCCTTTTCTCCAGGCTGAGCACCCCCAGCTCCCTCAGGGGTTCCTCACAGGGTTTGTGTTCCCAGCCCCTCTCCAGCCTCGTTGCCTCCTCTGGACGCGCTCCAGCGTCCCAACGTCCTTCCCAAGCTGAGGGGCCAGAGCTGGACACAGCACTGCAGGTGTGGCCTCACCAGGGCCAGGCACAGGGGCACAGTGACCTCCCTGCTCCTGCTGGCCACACCATTCCTGATCCCGGCCAGGAGCCCTTGGCCTTCCTGGCCACCAGGACACACTCCCAGGGCTGTGACTCCATCAAGGCCTGAGCACCCTTTTGGTGAAGGAATTTTCTCTGCTATCCGATAAAAAACCCCTCTGGAGCAACTTGAGGCCATTTCCTCATCCTGTCCCTGTTCCCCAGGAGGAGAACCTGAACCCCCTGGGTGCCCCTCCTGTCAGGAGGGTTGTGGAGAGCAATAAAATTCCACACAAGGCTTGATCTCACTGGGGAGTTGCCAAAGCTCCAAGTCCCAAAAAACTTGCACCACTCCTCATTTCCAGCCTGATTTTCCCTGCAGTGCTCCTGAATGAGAAGCCCACATAAAAAGACAAATCTGTGTTTAACCTCCCGGACACTTTTATTGGTTGGAGACTATTTTCTGAACAATCCCTTCACCAGGATTTTTCTCCCGAGAAGCTGAGAAGTCTCAGAAAAGAAATGCAAACAATAATTATCTGATTACTTTGGAATGTGGTTTGGAGGTTGTTTACCAACAGGTGAATGTTTGATTGGTTCCATGTGAATTGTTTTTTATTAATGACCAATCACAGTCCAGCTGTGTTGGGCTCTCTGGTCAGTCATGAGCTTTTATTATTCATTCTTTTCTAGCTTTCTGAGGTATCCTTTCTCTTTCTTCAGTATAGTTTATAATTTTCATATAATTTTCATATTAATATAATATAATGTAATATAATATAATATAATATAATATAATATAATATAATATAATATAATATAATATAATATAATATAATATAATATAAGCCTTCTGAGAACTTGGAGTCAATTCTCATCTCTCACCTCGTCCTGGGGACCCTCACAAACACCAATTGGTGACCACAGCAGACCAGTAAATTCTCATTTCTCGGAGTGTCCAGCCCTGCTTTATCAGCCTGATAACCAAAGCCACTACCCTGGGTAAGGCTGGGGATGTGTATGAGTGAAAAGAGGATTTTGGAAGGCAAAAGTCAGCGAGGACCTGGAGGTTTTAAAGATCAGCCAGTAATGGGATGACATTTCCTTTCTGCAGGAACATTTGTCTGTGATGAAAGCGATGCCTGAGCACATCAAACCGGGCTGTAATTATCCCATTATCCTCCTGTCGGGTCTGAAGGCTAAACTGAGATAATGTCAGTGGGAAATGCTTCTCCCACACTGGGGAATCATCCCCTCCATGGTTTCATTAGGGGAGTAGCAGGCTCAAGCAGCTTTTGCTGTGAGCAGGAGCAGCCTGAAACAGCATCTCAGCTTTTCCCTCAAATCCTGCTCCTTAAATCTGCCCCTTAGGATGTGGACTGGGGAGAGAAGTGCTTGGGATGGGACCAGCAGAGAGAAAAGGGCAGAAGAAACCTCAGAAGAACAACCTCATGTCCTCAGCAAGAGACTCAGGGTAATCCTGGTGTTCTCCAGGCCAAAAACCACCCCTGTTCCCAGGGCCAGGCAGCTCAGACTTAATATATAATTAATATATATTATTTCAAATATAATATTAATTTAATTAATATTAATTGTACTAATATAATTAATATTATAGTCTAAAATAAATATAATATAATATAATATAATATAATATAATATAATATAATATAATATAATATAATATAATATAATATAATATAATATAATATAATATACTACAATACAATGTAATGTAATATAATATAATAAAATATAATATACTA
Source organism: Melospiza georgiana (assembly GCF_028018845.1). Taxonomy (NCBI): domain Eukaryota; kingdom Metazoa; phylum Chordata; class Aves; order Passeriformes; family Passerellidae; genus Melospiza; species Melospiza georgiana. The sequence goes on along the minus strand of NC_080437.1, from coordinate 5,755,438 downwards.
CAATACAATGTAATGTAATATAATATAATATAATATAATATAATATAATATAATATAATATAATATAATATAATATAATATAATATACTACAATACAATGTAATGTAATATAATATAATAAAATATAATATACTACAATACAATGTAATGTAATATAATATAATATAATATACTACAATACAATGTAATGTAATATAATATAATAAAATATAATATATATTATATTATATTATATTATATTATATTATATTATATTATATTATATTATATTATATTATATTATATTATATTTTAAAATATAATATAAAATAAAAAACTATATTTTTAAATGAAATTAATTAAAATAAAATAAAATAAAATAAAATAAAATAAAATAAAAAGGAAGAATTCTGTATAATTAAATGCACAGCTTGGCCAAGGCAGCAAGGGCTGAAAAACCTCCAGCCCATCAACATCACACTAAAATTGCCCAAATCCCACTACATTCCCATTAGTTGAAGGGGACAGGAAGAGTCACTTGATGGGGCAGTAAACTCATGGTCACAGCTGCCTTAGGAAGGAAAATATTGGGCAAGACCCTGGCTAAAAAAATGATCTTATGGGTCAGCACCTGAACAGATACAACCTAGAGCAGGACATGGATATGACGGGCAAAACAATACTGGAAAATAGAGTGGTTCAGGTATTTACACACTGGGGGTTCTAATTTTCAATAAAAGGTGGGCCAGAGGGTCACTGAGTTCTGGAATAATAAAAAAAAAATACATTTTGGAGAGCCAGAGGAGAGCAAACACTCCACCGGGATTTTAGCAGGTAAATGAAACCCCACAGGTAATTGTGGCAGCCTGACATCAAACCCTGCACATCCTTTGGGATGTTCAAGCCTCCATTTGATTGCTGGAGAAATTAAGGCAGACAGGAATGCCAATCCACAGGGTCCTAAGGAAAACACAGGGATGGGTTTACTAAAGTTTTATTAAATCACCTCCAAACCGGGCTGAAAAAAGCATTTGCCACCGTGCAATGCAATTAATGCAATTAAAAGTTCGGTGTGAAGAGGCTGAGTCACGAACGCGAGCTCGTTGGGAGCATCTCCAGCTCCGGGGGGTTTTATCCTGGCACGGGAAGGGTTAACAGTGAGGGGAAAGCGCTTGGGAGAAGCGTGGGAAGGACAGCAGAGAGCCGGGACAGGAGGAGCAGCTGGGCCGGGAGGCTGAGACAGAGCCAGGCTGGAAATGTGGAAGCGATAGCGAAAGCAGAGCAATTAGCGCAGCCAATCTCCCTCCCCTGCAGCTCCGGATGCGAAGGGGGGGATTCATCAGTGACAGAAACGCACCCTGCAAACAAAACCTCCAAGGGCAAGGGAGCATCTGCACACAGGGCTGGATTGTCAAATTTTGAGTTTGGGATTGAAGGTATTTGAATGGTTGTTTATGTTTGGATTTAGGTGTTTATTTTTTTTTATTAGTGAAACAGCTTTATGACTATGAGTTTGGTAATCTTTCATTAGGCACAAAATGGGTAACTATCAGTTGTTATAAGGTCTTTTAAAAGTAAACTATCTAAAAGGACACAGATTATTTTCTTTTTTAACCTAATAACTGATCTTTTGAAGCTTGCAATGCAGACTTTTCTGTCTAATAACAAAACATCCCTCAAACTTTTGAAGAAGGTGGTAAAGAAGAATAACTCACCTTTGTCTTAAAATTTCCATCTTGCTTCATATTTATTTTTCTATTCTAAAACCTTAAACTCTAAGTTTTCTACTTTGTGATATTACACACTTCTAACTAACTACACACTTGTAATCTTAGTGCTATTAATTAATTTTTTGAAGTCTTCTCTACAGCTTTAGGTCAGTTGTGGTGTTCTCTTGTGGGTCTGTGCCTTTAAGCACAGCAAGTTGAACATTTTTACCATCACTGGATGAGCAAAGCTGACCTCCTGAGATTCCCATTCCTCCTCTGGCATCTCCCAGCCCCACCAAAGGGCCCCAAAAATGCAATTTTAAATCTTTTCCCCAGTCAGGGTTGCACTGCAGGCTGGAATAGGGATACAGGGATTCATCAGCTCCCTGTTCTCCCTCACAATGTGAACACCACGAGCACAACACCCACACGAGGAGCTGCAGCTTCCAGTTCCCAGGGAACCACAGGCTGGGAGCAGGGTCAGGAGAGGAGTCCCTGTGGGGGAAACCAGCTCCAGGGGATTTTTCCATGTGCTGCCTGGGCAGGAGCCACCGCAGAAACGAGTGCTGGGCAGATTTGTGACATCATTCCATGGGAAGTTTCCCTCTGTGTTTCCCATTTGGTTTAAAAAGCTTGTAAAAAAACGTTGATTTTTATTCAGCTACTGGATATTTGGCAGCAAAACAAAGAAGAAGGAGAAACAAGGAGAAACAAGGAGAAAGAAGAAGAGGAGAAGGCTCCCCAAAACAGAAATCAATCAGCCCAACAAAAAAGATGGGAATCAGCTGTACCTGCTTTTAATTATAGAGTAGAAACTATAATTTAGGGGTCAACCCAGCCAAAAACTGGGAGTGTGAAGCACAACTGTCCCAAAATCAAACAGTCTTTGCAGCTGATGCTTTAGGATGTATTTGACTGCACAGACTCAGGAAAGATTAATCAGACCCCAAAATTTCCCTAAAACCAGCCTTCAGTTGATCCACAGCACCACTTCCACTTCCTTTTTTCTTTTCTGCCTCCAAACATATGGAATAATGGAGTACAAAATGTAATATTCATAATGCCCACACCAGCTCAACCCAGATTTTTGCAGCATCTTCCCACAGAAGAACAAGTTTCTGGCTGAAGTTGCCACGAGCATTCTGCTATCAAAAGATAAAACACTTTGAAATTCTTCCTTTTTAAGGTGATTATATTAGAGGGAGGGAAAAATTTCAATCCAGCTTCAAGTCTGTCTGCCCCAGCAGTGCTGAGGAATGTGGGGAAGGAGATTTAGAGTGTCAGGGTTTCTGCAGGGGAGACCAGCTGCTCTGGTGTGTGCTTCCCAAAAGGCATCACAGCCTTTTCCCTGGATGGGACATGGGATAATAAAGCTGCAGATCAAAGTGAGAAATGTGCTCCTGGCAGGGAGAGCCCAGCCTTGCATCACGGGATGAAAGGCAAGGCAGGGATTTCACCCTGTGCTTGACACACATTTCATACCACGGCGTGAAAATCAATGGGGGGAGGAAAAAAAAAAAACACAAAAAACCCCCACAACCACCACCTTTCATGCTGCTTTCATTTCAGTATTTTATTTTTTTTTAATATTGAACAGTCCTTTTCCAAGCCACAGAGCAGACAGAAATAAAGTAGCCAAGGAGGGGGCTGCTGTCTATTGATAAAATACACTCCCAGTGTCATTCCATGAAAGTTTTCCCTCTAAGAGCTGATTTGGGGAATTTTTTCCTGCCTCCATGCAGGCTGAAATGGCCTCAGAAATGCCCCCAAGGCTTTGTGAAAAGGGTAAACATCAAATGCAGAAAAAGCAGAATCCCTGACTGGTTTGGGTGGGCTGGCAGATGGAAAGCAAAATCATCTTGGAGATCCTGCTATTTAAATAAATATTAAAAAAATATATTTTATATAAATTTTCCCAGATAAAGCAACTTCCTGGTGTTTCTTCCACCTTCCCAGAGTGCTCCTTCCCAGATTTTCTCCACTCTGCCTTTCCAAACCTTCAGAACCTTTCTGCATTTCTACAAGCACGGATTTATTTTCTTCTGAATGTTAAAAAAAACCACCATAGACTGGAAAGAGGGGACACTGGATGTATTTACTCCTTCCAGTTTCCTGATTTATTTTAAGATCCATTTTTAGGAAATGTAGCAACTCCCCAGGTGTCTCTCCTTGCTCCAAAATCACTTCTGAGATTCCTTACAAACCTTTGGGATGCATTTTTAAGGGACTGCTTCCTGTTATCCCACCAATTCCAGGCTTTAAAACTTGAATTTTCGCTTAATAATTGCAAGCACCAAAATTATGTGTTGAGCCACTCAGAGGATTTGGATCTCAAGGAATTATTCCCAGTTTTCCTTCCCACTCCCACACACCACAGGAAAAATAATACAGAGCACAGCTCCTCAGAAATTGATGGATTAAAGAGTTTTTAAAAGTTTTTTAAAGTTTAAAAAAACTTAAATATTGGCAATACAGTGCAGATACATAAATGGAAAGTGGAATTCCCAGATTTAGGATCTGATCCTTTACTACAAACAGCTCAATAGAATTTTTATTTTTTTTAAGCAGAATTTTTATACTAATTGGTCACTTAAAATCCTGGTGGTGATTTTTATCTGGGAGGATTTTACAGAAACTCCCAAGAAAGAGTAAAATGCAAATGAAAACAACTCAGAATTCTCATTCTGCTACAATCAATCAATCAATCAATCAATCAATCAATCACAGCCTCCTTTAGTGCAAACTTTGTGCCAGAAACCCCAAATATTAAGATTTTTCTCCTGAACCTGTTTCCCACCTGCACAGTTTCCTTCTGGGTATTTTATATTAAATAATTCTTTGTTTTCTCCCCCTGTAGCTGCTGTTTGAGATTCCATCACCCCACTGGCCTGTCATTAATTTAGTGCCATGAGATGGGTGTTTTCACCCCATTTTACACCTTAAAATGTCTCAAAACCAGGAATCACCAAGGAAATCACTGCCAAATCTATTTACACTCCTTTGAGTCAAACATTAGGGATTTGATCCCATTACTGGAGAGCTTCTCCCCCTCTCCTGTAGCAATTCCCACAACGCTCAGGCTCGGCCCCCAGCGTGAATTAAATCCCAAAAATGGAATTTGAAATTTAAAATTATCTCAATCCTTTATCCTTGTGGATCCCCAGGATCCTCCCAGCTCCTTCCACCACCCCTGGGCCCGAGCTCTGCCTCCCTCCCTCCTTTTTTAGCATCCTCTGCCTCATTTGTGACTACAGGCTTTTATTACTAATGGAACAAAAATGCTCTGAGAACACCCATGAGCAGGACACAGAAAAATAAAATAAAATCTATTTGAAAAAAAAAGAAATCCTCATCTTTTCCACTCAGGGGGTCACGGCAGAGGGGAAAGCCCTTCAGGAAGCCCCTTGCCAAAACTCTGTCAGAGATTTTCCAGGAGCTGCAAGTGGAAACCTTGGGAAGGCTTTTTCCTGAAGTTTCTTGTTAGCAAAGAGGCACTCTGAGTTTTATTTTAGTCCTTTCTATCCCATTTTCCTCTGATAAGATTTCATCACCCGGGGGAATTTTTGCTGGAGAATTACCTTTTCCATCCTGGGGGACAGTTGTGACAAAAATGAAAGAACAATACTGACAAAAGTAACACAAAAATCCTGAAGAAAAGGATACAACAATTCTGAAGAAAGTGGCTTTAAAAAACCTGACAGAAATTGTAAAAGAGGCCAAATGAAGAGTGAGTGAGGCCTAGCAGTTTTACACCACCACATCCACGGGGCCACTTTTAAAAATGAGCAGCAAGAGGGACACAGGAGCCTTTTTCTCCTCCAACCCAAGAGATGTCCACAAGCTGCTGCAGAAAAGCACCACAATCCCAGCTCCTTGTGTTTTTATAAATCCACTCACACCAAAGATCCAGCAGGGAAAGGCAGTTTCTGGTGGCCTTGCCTGGCAGCACAGCTGAGGTTTAGAGCCCACGTGGAACCAGGTTTTCAGGGACTGGGAAGCAGAGGGAAGGTGGGGGGACATGGAGATCTGGCAGCTGCCCTGAAGTCTCTGGGCCTGTGGTTTGGTGCCCCAAGGGAGGCTCCAAAAACCTCCTGACTCGAGGCATTTAAAAATAGGCTGAAGGAGGAATTTGGGATGACGCCGCTGGGACAGAGCCTGCGTCAGCCAGGGATGGGCACTGCCCCGTTCCCTTGGCACGAGCGTGCCCTTCCTCAGGGCAGACCTGAGAAACACACAGCAAACATTCCAAGTCTGCATCCCAAACCATGCAGAAAAATCATCATTTTGTAATCAAATAAAGAAATCCTGCCATCTTGCCCTTCCTTTCTTCACCAGGACCAGGGATCACATCTAATAATCGATTTTTTTTTATTTTTTTCACACATTTATATATAAATAATCTGATTTTTTACTTAATTTCAGATATTTGTGTATAAATGAATACCTGTTTTGTACTGTTTTTGGAAGGGCAAGCTGAGTTTAGCTGCTCTTGCTGTGCTGCCCTGGCCCATGAGGAAGCACCAAGGGATAGGATAGAAAAGGTGGATTGGGTGACCAGGGCTGCTGGTGACAGACAGACAGACAGACAGACAGACGCCAGGCTGTACCCAGTGGAAAGGCACCATTTGATGCCTTTTGGGAGCCAAATTTCCCCCCATCCTGGCTCGATTTTCAGGTCTCCTGTAAACCAAAGGGAAGCGATGCCCAGGGAAAGGGGGGGGAGCAGTGAGTTCAGCCCATTAAAAATTAAAAGACAGGAAATTATTTCCATTGATTAACCATAAACATTTGCTTCTCTCCCTTTCTAAAACCCTTCTGTGCTCATTTGTCTGACCTTGGACTTCTCCAGGGGCTGATGTCACACCTCTCCCTGCAGTGACAACTCACTTTGTCCCCTCTGTCTTCACTGCTTCATGCCACAAGTTTCTAGAACAAGAGGACACTGTCTCAAGCTGCGCCAAGGGAGATGCAAGTTAGAATTAAGAAGGAAGCATTTTACAGAAAGAGTGGTCAGATACTGGAATCATCTACCCAGTGAGGTGGTGGAGTCAGATCCCTCGATGTGTTCAAAAAAAGACTGGATGTGGCACTTGGTGCCATGATCTAGTTTAACTGTTAGAACATGGGTTGGACTCGATGATCTTACAGGTCTCTTCCAGCCTTGAATTTCTGTGATTCTGTGATTCTGTGATTCTCCACCCAAATGAGGACCAAGCAGAGTCCATCTCCCATTTCCATCACTCTCTTTGGAATATTTTCCAGCTCTCCCCAAATTTAACCAACTCCCCTCTGCATTCCCCTCCCTTGCAGCAGCCACGCTCTCCCAACACACCAAGCAATGAGGACAGTGTTAATTCCTCCTCTGCCAATATAATTCCAGCTAATAAAACTCTTCTGATCTTTGGTGGGGATCACCCAGGGATGAAGCATCCAAGGAATTTGCTGTTGCAGCGCATCAGGAGCGGATGGGACCGGATTGGGGACGGGTAAATGAGGAAGAGAGGCGTTTTTAGAGTCATAATTAATGGCAAAATCACTGCTATCCTTCCTCTGAGCTATGCAAAGCAATGCTGATCCTTACAGAGAGAAAACAGCAGCCTCACATCCAGCAAAAGCTCCCTGTTTGAACTGTTCCAGGCACAGCTGCTGAGTGGTGTCAAACACTGCACGAGGACAGTCCCAAACTGTCCTTCCTCGGCTTAAGGGCTGAAGTGTCACACACACAGGCAGCAAAAAAATGAGGCAAAATCTCCTTTTGCAGGCTGGCCAGGCCCTGAGGGAGGGTGGTTCCAGGTAGCGGGGAAGCAGCTGGGTTGTTTTTCACGGGCAGGCTGAGCGCAGGATCGATATCGCTTTAGCGGCTGGCAGCTGATGAGATCATGGCTAAATTAACAGAGCTCACTTCCCAGAAAGGGGCTGAGGGGGGAAGGACACGGCTCCAGGGAGGGGGGAGAGGGGGAGCATCCCCCTGGCCATGCTCAGAGGGTTGGAGCCATCAGCGGAGCAGCTCCAGGGGTGGTGGAGATGTGAGACAGAAGTGTTATGGGGAGAAGAAAGTGATGGAGAATTACAGAGCTGTGCAGGACATCTCTGCTTTTGTTTTGGACTTTTGTTTTGAGTTTTGGACTGGAGACCTCCCAGGCTGCCCAGTTTTTACCCTGGGAATGGCTGGTCCTAGCCTAAGCAAGGACTAGAGGAGGACTGATCCTGCCATGGCCATCAGCAAAAATCAGCTTATCCCAGGGGCGGTGCAGATGTGAGACAGAAGTGTTATGGGGGGAGGAAAGTGATGGAGAATTGCAGGGTTCTGCAGGACATCTCTGCTTCAACCTGGGGCAGCTCCAGTCCAGCTTTGAAGGTGAATTTTGGACTGGAGACCTCCCAGGCTGCCCAGTGTTTTCCCTGGGCGTGGCTGGTCCTGGCCTGAGCAATACCCAAACCCCAGGGATGGACTGATCCTGCCATGGCCATCAGCAAACATCAGCTTATCCCAATAATGAGCAGCTCCAGGGGTGGTGGAGATGTGAGACACAAGTGTTCCAGGGTGGGGGGAAAGTGATGGAGAATTATAGGGCTGTGCAGGACATCTCTGCTTTTGTTTTGGACTTTTTGTTTTGAGTTTTGGACTGGAGACCTCCCAGGCTGCCCAGTTTTTTACCCGGGACATGGCTGTGGCCTGAGCAATACCGAAACCCCAGAGATGGACTGATCCTGCCATGGCCATCAGCAAACATCAGCTTATCCCAATAATGAGCCATCAACAGAGCAGTTCCAGAGGTGGTGCAGATGTGAGACAGAAGTGTTATAGGGGGGTAAAAGCGATGGAGAATTACAGGGCTGTGCAGGAACATCTCTGCTTCAGCCAGTCCAGCTTTGAAGGTGACTCAGCCTTGAGTTTTGGACTGGAGACCTCCCAGGCTGCCCAGTTTTTACCCTGGCCATGGCTGGTCCTGGCCTGAGCAATACCCAAACCCCAGGGATGGATTGATCCTGCCATGGCCATCAGCAAGCCCCAGCTTATCCCAGGTTCTGCTGTACGAAGTCAAGAGGTTCCACTCCAATCCTCCATCCCCAATACCACCCAAAGCCTTTAATCCTGAGTTTAAACCCCTTGGGTGAACACACACCCTCAGCAAAGCATCCCCCACCACCTCAGGGCAAGTGGAAGCAGGAGAAACAAGGTTTCATGCCTGATTTTACCTGGAAAACCACAGGCAGGAGGGCTGGTGCAGGACTGGGAGGCTGAAATCACAATACACCCCAATACCTTGCCTTAAATGTTAGACCCCACTGCCATCTTGTGGCAAATGCTTCCTGAAATAAAGTTTAAAAGGGGAGAAAAATCTATTAAAAAGTTGCAGAAAAAGTTAGGGAGACAAGAAGGATGGGTAAATACCAGGAACAGGGTGGGGAATCTCATCTGTCTGAAATGATGCTGGGGCTGAGCCTACAGCACTGTGTCAGACTGAAAGAGGCATGGAAAAACCCAGGGATGGCACTGCCCAAGCAGGATTTGGGGAGCTGAGGATGTAACCACACACAAAAAGTGGAATGGCCGGCAGGGCCGGGGCTTAGCAAAGATTCAGTCACAATTCCAAAAATATTCTAGAATTCCCAAAGTCATTTCACGCTGCCCTGGTTTGAAGGAAGCTTCTCGTCCCAAATAAACGGGATTTAGCTGGAATTAGACACTGCACCTCAGAATTCAGGCAGGCAGCAGCTGGAATTTCCTGGGAGGATGATCTGGAGTGGGATTAGGGCTCAGGTGGATTGCTCTGGGTGCAGGGACAGGCGGGGCTGATCCAGCTCTTAGCCCTGGCTTTGCCACACCTCAGCATTTACTTTTTTGCATCATTGATCATCTGCAGTGCTTTTGCTTAGCAACTGGGCATCACTTTAGCAAAGTGCCTGGATTGCTGCATTACCCATGGATGGCTCCCACCCTGCCAGGAAAAACAGGGACAAACTGGTTTTCCTTCTTTGTGTTGCCATAAGGGCCTGGCAGGTGCTGGATCAGACAGCCCCCAGGCCTTGTGTGATCCCAAACACTCACTGGCTGTGGGTGAAAGTGAAGCAAAACTCACTGGGCATAAATAAATTAAGGAATCACTTACAAGAAGTGCAGCTCCACTCTCAACTCACGTCTCTGCTGGCAGGAATACATCAAGGAACAGCAAGGAGAAATTACTTTGAAAACAGGCACAGAAAGTGGCTCTTTTTGAAAGAAAATCTGATTTACAGATTGAATAGCTCTATACACCTAGCCAGCTACAACAGCAATGCTTCCTGCCATTAAAATTTATATTTCTATGTTTTCAGAAGGAACAACAGCATAAAAACACACTTCCAAAGATAACACATCCTTCACCACTTTTCTGTTTACACATCCCAGTTCTTTGGATCTCTGCAAGCCTTCTCAACTCTGCCCTTGCTGCACGTGACAGGGGTGCCTTACAAGAATTACAACACATTTAAACCAACTCCATTCTCCACTTTTGCTGGGATTTTATCCCTCTTTGAGTTCCTGTCATCCCACAGTTTGCTGCTTTCAACTCCTTGACAGTTTCATGTGTCGGTGTATATCACACACAATAAACAAATCCAATTATATTGTCAATAACTACATCTTTATCTCCAGGGGTGGAAAAGTGCTTGGAGGTTGATCCCAGGTAAAAAAGGGTAAAAAGAGGGGTTTTTTTGGCATTCAACTGAAAACTGAAAAAGCAGGTGGGAGTGGTCTGTGGGTTTGGGAAAAGAGGTGTCCCAGGGATGAGGGATGGAGAGCTGGGAGCTGCTGGAGCACACACAGGAGGCTCTTGGAGGTGCATGAGCTCCCCATAAATAAATCAACCAAGTGCTGTCAGCAGTTCTGAGATGCCAGAGGCAGAGAAAGCCCTGGGGACACTGAGGGGAGCTGGCAGCAGCCAGAGCCATCCCTGCCTCCAGCCAGCATTGGGAGCAGGGAGAGCTGGTTGTGCTCTTGGCACAGCTCTGCAGAACATCCCTGTGCTCCCTGACCCCAGGACAGCGCCCTGGAGCCACATCAAGGACCCACACACTGCTCATTGAAAAAACACCTTGATTTAGCCCATGGTGGGGTGGGATTTGGGGGAAAAACAGAGGAAAAAGGGAGGTTGTGGGTGCAGCGTGCTCAGCACACCCCGGAGCCGCCCGCTGCTCTCCCAGCAACGAGACAGGAGAAGAATTAAGCAGAATTAAAGGAAGAATTAAGAATTAAAAGCCAAAAGCAATCCCAGCCTGGCTTGGTTACCATTGTCATGGCTACCACGAGCGAGGATGAGGCATGGGGGATGCCAGGGGATGGAGCTCCAGCCTGGAACTGCCCGCAGGCCCCACCAGGAGCTTCTCCTGCCCGCTGAAACATCGTCTGAGGACGGTGGGAATGATGCAGGATGGGCCAAAGGACCTTCAGTGCACCACATGGACACAGCTTTCCCTGCAGCAGCCCTGCCAGCCCAAACTGGGGACAGCACAGCAAAGCTCAGGCCAGGACTAAACCTCGCTGGAGCCATGAGCAGGTTTAACTACTTGTAAATAAGTGATTACTCATGGTGGGGACGCTGGGTCCTGCCCTCACCACAGGTCACTGTCACCTTCCTGAGGCTCGGGATGATCATTACGTCCAAAAATCCAACAGCAGAAGGAAAAGTTGGATGAGGTTTCTCCTCCATCCACTACACCTGGCCTCTGCCTCAGTGCATGGGGATGTGCTGCCCCAGGGAAGGACAAACAGACACACTCAGCTCACACACACCTCCCTGGGCACAGCGGTTTGCTTTATTAAATCACCACAGGCAGGGAAAGGAGTAATACTGAATTAAAAAATGATTATACTGAATTAAAAAATAACAATACTGAATTTAGAAATAATAATACTGAATTTAAAAAGCCCCAAGCCAAGTGCTCCTCGTTTGAGCAGTAACAAGGGGCAGGGCACAGGAGAGGAGGCAAGGGCTGGAGTTTGGTCTGGACACATTTGGGGAGAGCTGGGGATTCACACCCACACACAGATCCCGTCAGGAATGGCTCTGCTGAAACAAATCACTCCTCACAGGGCACACGGGACCGTGCCTTGCTCCAGAAGCACCAGGCACAGCTTCTGCCCGAAGCAGGGTCACACTGTGGTCACACACAACTCCTCCACCACATCCATCTCCCCAGCAGCCAGCACAGCACCACGCTCCCCAGTTCTCCCACATGGATGGAAGAAGGACAACCCCTGAGACCCTGGGCTGAGTGATGCAGACCCCACACTCCCTCCAAAAAAACCTCTTTGTGGGTGCCTGACAGCGGCACAGGGAAACAGAATCATGGAATTATTCATGTGGGATAAGTACTTCAGGATGAGCGAGTCCCACCGGGATAACAGGAGGCAAAGCACGGCTGGAGCAGCATGGGCTCGTTTTTGGGGAGAATGGGGTGACGAAAGGCAGGGGGGTCGAGGCGAGAGGCAGCACCTGGCTCGGGACCGGGGCTGCCGGGGGTGCTGGCGGCTCTCGAGCAGCCACCAGCAACTTCCCGGCCCCGCCGCAAACTTTTCCCAGCGCCGGGGAGGCACCGCCGCCCCCCCGCGCTCCGGCCGAGCATCCCCCGGGAGCGGAGCCGCGCCGGGGACGGGAAGAGAGAAGCGAGGGAGGGAGGAAAGGAGCTCCGGGCTGTCCGATCCCCCCGCAGGGCTCCTTCCCGGCGGCTCGGAGCCGCTCCACGCCCGGGGCACGCTCCATGCCCGGCGGGGGGACGCGGCGTCCCGGCCACGCCGCTCGGGACCGGGGGCGGAGGAAGCGCGGAAAAAGCGGTTCCATCCCTACCTCTCTGCCTTGGTGAACTTGCGGAAAGCCTGGCGGAGGTCGTGGAAGGAGCGGTATGTCTGCGGCTCGGCCGAGATGCCCTGCGCCCGGGTGGTGCGGGGCCCGATGTGCGGGCTGGGCGCCGGCAGCACGGACTGGCATTTGTGCAGCCGCCGCCGCAGCTCCTGGATCTCCTCGTCCTTCTCGCCCAGGCGCCGCTCCAGCTCCTTGATGCGCTCCTCCTTGAGCAGCAGCAGCTTGGTGAAGTCCCCTTCCAGCTCGGTCATTTTGGGGCTGCCGGGCCGGTGCCGCTCTCATGGAGCGGTTCCCGGGTAGGGGCAGCGGCGGCGGAGCGGCTGCGCCCGCCCGGCTCAGGGCAGCGGCCCCGGCATCGCCCCGAGCCCGCCGGCAGCGCCGAGCCGGCCCCGGGGCCGGCAGAGACCGCCCCGAAAACAGCCGCCGACGAGGGAAGGGGCGGCGGGGAAAAAAGGACAAGAAAAGGGGAAAGAGCTCTTGTGCCACTCTGCGAGGCTGGGATCCTGGAAATAGCAACAATTACCATGTGATCGCGGGGTGACGCAGCTCCTTGTAACTGGAGCCGAAGACTTGGGATTCAAACAAGAACACTTCATAAATATTAAATTGCCTCCTGCTAATGAGCCACGTGGAGCCGCCCCCCGGCCCGCCCGGCCCGGCCCCCGGCGGCTGCTCAGCATCCCCAGCGGAGGCTCAGCATCCTCGGAGGCAGCTCAGCATCCTCGGCAGCAGCTCAGCATCCTCGGCAGCAGCTCAGCATCCCATCCTGCCCTCTCCAAGGAGCTCAGCATCCCACCTCTCTCCTCACCCCTCGTTCCAGACTGCGTTACCCTCAGCAATCCTCTGCTGGGTTATCCCCACTTTGGTACCTGGGCACCTTGCACGCCTCCCTCCACCCGTCTCTGCTCAGGTTATCCCGTGTAGCTCATGGCTGGGGCACCACACATCCCACCCAGCACCCCTCCTTACCCCTCTCGGGTACCTGTATCCCTCCCCATCCAGGACTCCACACCCCTTCCCCACCAGGTTTCCTTGCTCCGTGCCCTCCAGGTCACCATGCCAGCCCAGCCCCACCCTCCTGTGGGACACGCAGCTTTCCAAACACCCCGTGTCCCTCATCCCATCCTTCACCCCATGCCCTGAGGGAGCAGAGCCTGTCCCCAGGCACAGACACCCTGGTGGCAGCTTGTCCAGGGAGGGAAGAACTCATCCTTCCTGGACTTATTTGGAAGAGCCCATCATGCACATGAATTTTTAATGCCGGCTGGCAAAGGGCACCATCAGCTCCCCTATCACATTTCCCTCCCAAACCACTCTTGTTTCCCAGCAGGGATTTCAGGAGCCTCTTGCTGCAGGCAAAAAAAAACCCCTTGAGGATGGGAGGGGGTTTTTCCCAGCCCCCACAGCCAGGTCCGGGGCACTCAGGGCACTCAGGAACCCCTCAGGGTCCACAGAATCTTGTGCCACGCCTTTAGGGACCGACTCCCTGGTCTGCTAGGGCAGGGCAAGGAGAGGGCAAAGCATCTGAGCTGCAGGATAATGGAGTATTAAATTCAGGGCTGAGAAATCAATCAGCAGCGTCTCTGTCTTTTCAGGAGGTGGGGGTGGTGGGGTGTTTTTGCACCCTCGTGTCTTTGCCTCCAGCCTTTCACTCCGGGTTCGGAGCTGTGCAAGCACCCCTGCGGCCACGGGGCCAGGCAGTCCTTGCTGGGGGGGGAGGGGGAACTAATTAACAATTATTAATAATTATTGGGCTTTATTGGCGGGCAGAGAGCGCCACCTCGTGGGCGGCCCGGCAGAGCAGGGCTGAGATTCGGGGACAGCGCGGCCCTTCCCGGGAGCTCGGGGACGGAACGGGGATGCTCCAACAGCCCTGGGATCTCCACGGGATGCGCTGGGATCCCCACACGCTTCCATCGCGATAAATGTCCCGGAGCGGAGCGCAGAGACCACACCATGCCCGCTCCTGCCCCCTCCAGCACGGCGGCACAGCCCGGGTCTGTGTCACAAAGGGACACTGTGACACCGGGACCCCGCGGTGCCACGGGGCCATTGTGACACGGGGACACGTCGTGTTGTGCCCGGGGCCCGTGTGGCGCTGCGGCTCCCGGGGCTGTGGAGGGAGCATGCCGGGCCGTGCCCTCCAGCAGCGCAGGGCACCGCGCTCCGGAGGCTGCAGCTCCCCGGGATAGCTGCCATGGAGATGCCCGTGGAGAAGGGCCAGCTCGCCCCTCAGCCCTCCAAGAGGCACCTGCTGAAGGACGGGGCTGGAGGGACAAGCGGGGATGGCGCCAGCATTTCATCCCACACCTCCCGCGTCTCTTTCTCCTCTCACCTCCAAGTGCAGCTGTCCCAGAGCCCGGTTCCGGCCGCCCGTGGGGAGAAGCCCTCACGGCACTCCCGCCCGCACCAGAGCTCCAGGAGCCGTCCCAACTCGGGCAGACCGGGGCGGGGACAGCGCTGGACCGCGTCCAGCCCGCTGCCGCTGCCGCCGCCGTCCAACGCCGCGGCCCGCGGGCAGTGCCGGCGCCTCAGGAGCTGCGTGGCTTGCTCGGGCAAAGCCACGCCGGACACCGTATCGACAGTGCCCTCCACACCCTCCACCCCTGCCCCGACCGAGCCTGAAGTGCTCTTGATCCACCAGTTCGCCCAGACACCCGAGAGCTGGCATGCTGCACAACGCGTGGATCGAGACGTGCAGACCGAGAGCCCGGGCCGGGAGCGGAGTGCCCCTGTGCGGCTCTTCATGGAGCGGGCCACGCAGACACGGCCCTCAGCGCTGCCGCCCCGGGCCTCGGCCGAGCTGGAGCTGGAGCCGCGGCGGCTCTCCCGGGTGCGCAGGCTGTTCCGGGCCTGCCGCTGCTCCTGCACCGCCGCTCCGCCCGGGCCCACGCCGGGACAGCACCCCCAGGCAGCGGCACAGGGACACACCACGGGCATCGGGGTGCTGATGGTGATCCAGGAGCCCGCCGAGGGCGCCGGCTGGTCTCCGTACTCCTCGTGGCCGTGGCTTGCTGAGACCAGTCTGTGATTCGCCGCGGATCCCAAAATAAAGAATTGCTCATCGAATGGTGCTGCTCTGGGCCTGGTCATCCAGTCCATGCTCCAAACAAGCGTGTGGGGGAACGGGGTGAGCTCTTGTGTGGCAGACATCTTTTATGAAAAATCCTTTCCTTAGGATTTTTCCTCCTGAGAAGCTGAGAAGCCTCAGGAACAAAATGTAAACAATGATTATCTGGTGCTGTGGAATGCAACAGGTGCATCTGTGATTGGTCTCATGTGGTTGTTTCTAATTAATGGCCAATCACAGCCAGCTGGCTCGGACAGAGAGCCGAGCCACAAACCTTTATTATCATTCTTTCTTTTCCTAATCTTAGCTGGCCTTTTGATGAAATCTTTTCTTCTATTCTTTTAGTATCGTTTTAATGTAATATATACCATAAAATAATAAATCGAGCCTTCTGAAACACAGAGTCGGATCCTCGTCTCTTCCCTCAATCTGTGAACACCATCACACTCTTGGGTGGGAGTGACACTGCTCCCGCCAAGTCCTTGGGATAGGGACACACCTGAATGGTGGTGACCGACCCCTGAGAGTCACAACTGGAGAAAACCAGAACCAAAATCATTGGCAAGACAGAGAAAAATCCAGCCCAAAATGGGAATAACGTCTGGGGGTGGTTCCCCTCAGGATCAAACACAGCTGGTTCCCGAGGAGGGATCTCTGCCTGTCTCTGTAAGCCTGGCACTGTAGAACCTGTCCCAGGGGCAGGAACTCAGCCTGGAAGGCAATTCCTGAATTCCTCCTGTCAACGTGCCTTGAATGAGTAGGAGAAAAGCATCAGTAGTGAGAATGAATGTCTGACAAGCAGCTGGATGGAAAGAGAAAGGCCCAGGGTGGAAAACACCTGGATGGGCAACATGTGTGGCTTGGGTAGAGACAGAAAATGCAGGAACCACCCTCAGTCCTCACCTGGTGCCTGCCCTGGGCCTCAGGAGGAGGAAAATGAGGATCCCTCATACCTGGCTGGGAATAAAACAGAGCAGCTTCAGGTTTTGAGGAAGATGAAGGTGGGCAAATCCCTTGGGGATGAGAAACCTTCATCCTACATAGATGTTGAGCATAAGTATTCATCCTGGCATGATTTGCAATTGAGGTTTTAATGAAGTTTTTTTATAAGTTAAACAAATACAGAGGGTTCAAGATAACCAGGTCTTGGAGTCACAGAATAGTTGGAGTTGTAGCTGCTTCCTCCACACTGGAGAGTTCATGGTGGAGTGGCAACTACCTAATCTCTATTTTTAAGGCAAGTTAAGATTTTGGAGGTGAGGTTTTTTTAACCTGTAAAGGAGCAGCTTTAGGTAGTTTGTTTATTTTAAAGGCCAAATGATCATTTCCTGGTGTGTTTTAGTTACTTCTGAGATGCTTCAAAGCTTCATTTTGGGATTTTTATTGTCATTGGGCAGATTCTCAATGTTTTCTTGGTCCTTTGTGTGTGTGTGTGTAGGGCAGTGGGCTGGTTATTATTTTTCATCACTGATTTTACAGACTTTATGTGTTTCCCAGGAGAATATTAACTTGTGTAGAAACAAAATTAGGGTGAAGAGTATCTCAATCTAGGGGTAAAAATACTCCCCTGGGAGTTAGAATGAGTTTGTATTATTCATTTAACAATTTCAGCTGCACAACCATCACTTTCATCCAAGTTTTTTACATGATAGAAGAACCATTTTCTGAAAATGCGATTACCTGTGGCAGTTTTGTGTTCCCTATCAATGAAATTCTTTATTTCTCATTTATAGATGTAATTATGGATGTGAGAGTCCTCTGTCTATTTAAATATAAAAGCTTGTGGCCTTTCTGCCAGGATACCCAGTCAGGAAAGGAAGATCCCCTTTTCTCAACCCCTGAGGCAGTTTCAAATCCCAGGGACACTCATGTCCAAGCTGGTTTGCCATTCCCAAACCTCTGGCTTTCCTGAATGAGGAAAGCAGAGGGATCTCCACCTGACTGCTCCGAAATGCAGGTTTTGCCCTCCAACAACCTCACGTGCAGCAGAAGAAGGATGCAACTTTCACCAAACATGTTTTTTAAAATTGGACAAATTTCTTTTAATTGGAACTGTATAATTCCACATTTTTTACCCCAGGAGCACCACTTTTGGTTTTGAGTCGTTTTGCAGCTCCAGGGGCCAGCAGCAGAGAGAGGAAACTCACAATGTGAGTTAAGGATAATTATGTATTTTCTGTGAATTAAACCACCAGCCTTGCACTCAGCCCCACTCTGACAGTCTCTACAGCCCTCACCACCTTACTGGACCCCAGCTGGAGACACTGGGCTGACTCTTTGGAGAAGAGCTTTCATGTAAAGGAAATCCAATCTCTGGAGCAGAAGCAGGTCCCAGGCTGGCACTCTGGGGCTGGAGTGTGTGAACAACACATGGTCATTATTAATATCCCAGCTGCCTTGTGCTGCTTGGGAGGCACAGAAGGGGAAACACATCGGTAAAACATGCTCAGCGATCTATTTGGGTCTAGATTAAAGGCCACATCAATATATTTTTATATAAAATGTGTAGATGGCACTAAGAACAGCTGGTGACTCCATGAGCTCGCTGACAGCGCATCGAGTCACCAAGGAGCGTCCCCATTTCACAACCAGCAACTGCTGCCCCTTCAAGATCGGCTCCTGGGAGGCCAGAATGGCAGAGCAAGAGGCTCTGGGATCCTGTGGGGTCACAGCATCGCCGGTGTCCCCACGCCGAGCCAAAGCCACGCTCTGTATCCATCGGCCCTTCCCGGAGCACTCCCAGCGCAGGGTCCGGCTGCAGCCCGCACCAACTGCGGCTTCGTTTGCAGATAAGCACCGAGATAAAACAGCAAAGCGCCAGCACGGCCCTGAGACACCTCTGCGAGGAGACCGAGAGAGCCAGGAGTGGCAGGGGACAGCGGGGTGAGGCTGTGTCCCCACCGCGTCCCGCAGCCCTGTCCCGGCTGGGAGCCTGCCATGCATCCCGCTGTCCTCCCGGGCTGGGACACAGGCAGCGCCCGAGGGATGCCCCGGGCAGGAGAGGAGGCTGGAAGCCCACGGCCAGCAGGAGGAGAGGCTGGAAACCCAGGGCCAGCAGGAGGAGAGGCTGGAAGCAAAGGGACAGGACACTGTGCACCCCCGAGGCATAGGAGCAGCGACATCCCGGTCCCCTCTGTGGGCCCCTACATCCCGCTCCTCTGTGCCCACATCCCGCTCCTCTGTGCCCACATCCCGCTCCTCTCTGTGCCCATATCCCCTCCTCTGTGCCCACATCCCGCTCCTCTGTGCCCACATCCCGCTCCTCTGTGCCCACATCCCGCTCCTCTCTGTGCCCATATCCCCTCCTCTGTGCCCACATCCCGCTCCTCTGTGCCCACATCCCGCTCCTCTGTGCCCACATCCCGCTCCCCTCTGTGCCCACATCCCGCCTTTCTCTGTGCCCACATCCCGCTGCCCTCTCTGCCCACATCCCGCTCCCCTCTCTGTGCCCACATCCCGCCTTTCTCTGTGCCCACATCCCGCTCCCCTCTGTGCCCACATCCCGCTCCTCTGTGCCACATCCCGCTCCTCTCTGTGCCCACATCCCGCTCCTCTCTCTGTGCCCACATCCCGTTCCTCTCCGTGCCCACATCCCGCTCCTCTGTGCCACATCCCGCTCCTCTCTGTGCCCACAGCCCGCTCCTCTTTGCCCACATCCCGCTGCCCTCTGTGCCCACATCCCGCTGCCCTCTCTGCCCACATCCCGCTCCTCTCTGTGCCCACATCCCGCTCCCCTCTCTGTGCCCACATCCCGCTGCCCTCTCTGTGCCCACATCCCGCTCCCCTCTGTGCCCACATCTCGGTCCCCTCTGTGCCCACATCCCGCTCCTCTCTGTGCCCACATCCCGCCCCCCTCTGTGCCCACATCCCGCTCCTCTGTGCCACATCCCGCTCCCCTCTGTGCCCACATCCCGCTCCCCTCTGTGTGCCCACATCCTGCTCTTCTCCGTGCCCACATCCCGCTCCCCTCTGTGCCCACATCCCGCTCCTCTGTGCCACATCCCGCTCCTCTCTCTGTGCCCACATCCCGTTCCTCTCCGTGCCCACATCCCGCTCCTCTGTGCCACATCCCGCTCCTCTCTGTGCCCACATCCCGGTCCCCTCTGTGCCCACCGGGATGCCCGGGAGCCCGGCCAGGAGCAGGGAAGCTCAGCAGCTCCTCGGGCACGCAGCAGGAGATGCAGGCTGAGCCCAGGGCAGGACAGCCGGGGAATTTATGTGTCTCGCAGTGGATCGAGAGGCACAGAGGGAGGTCCCGGAGCTGACCCAAGCCAAGCAGCGATTCCGCCCCGCCCCAGCTCCGTTTTTCAGGGATAAACCCACCCCAAGGTTAACCCCGCGCTGTTAATTGGAGACAGTGGCAGCAATTGGTGAGGATGCGATGCTCCAAGTGCTGGGAAGTGTTTTACAGCCCCCTCATTCTCGGTGCCTTTCATTAGTGCACGTTTTTAGCTTTAAATCCTGCCCAGTGAGACGCCGGGAGCTTATCCAAGGAAAGGGCACGATCCCATCCATAAAGAAGGGGTGCCAGCATGGATTGAGCCCCTCCCTTCCCCCGCCTCCCAGCGGAGGGTGAGCATCCCCAGGCACGTTCAGAGCAGGCAAAACACAAAGTTCTGCTGGAAATATCCCCTCGCCTTCAGCCAGAGCTCGTTCTGCCGGCTCCCCGCGGCTTCTCTGTGCCGGGGCGCTGTAGAAAACAGTTTGCAGGCAGCAGATATGTAAAATATGCCAGCTGTTGAAGGCAGGAAGGCTCAGCGCCCGCGTTTCTCATGGCAGCACGCAGACATTACTCAGGCTGGGGCCGGAATTATCCCGCTGGAAGCCGTGCCAGCTCTGCCTTGGTGTAACTTTAACAGAGTATGAAAGGTGATGCTGGGTTTTTATAAAATCAATACCCTGCCTTTCACTCCACCTCTGCAACCCCCACCATTCTCTGTTTCAAGCTCGATTTTGCAAGCAAAGAGCCTCTCCAGTAGCAGCAGCAGCAGAGTGGACTCGAGGTCACAGCCCTCTGTGATTTGGAGGAGCTGGAGGAAGGCAGAATCCCCACCGTGTTAAAAAAGAAAATATTTGGTATTTTGTGACTTACTTCAATAGTGGCACAAGTCTGAACCTATATCTCCCCCCCCCCTCCAATCTCTTAACATCAGCTGAAGTTGCATGGCAGCTTCCCGAGGAATGGAGCTGCCTTATGGACACAGAAGGTTTCAGTGGGAGCGTATTTTAAGGCCATAAAAAGGAAGGATTAATTCTGTGCTGTTTCCTTCTTCATTTTAGTCCCTATTTCACTGGGTAATTTAATAAACTGTGTCACCTCCTCAGTGTCTAATTTACTCACAGATATGAGCCTGCTCACCACTTAGGAGTAACTCCCTAAATGGGAACAAAGATATTTGTATTAAAAAATCAGCCTTGGAGATGATGGTGCCATGGAGCAGGCAGTGTGCTGAGCTCCTTCTGAGCTTGTCACGGGATTTTTTTGCCGCCACAGGATTTTGTGGGGTTGGCTTGGGGCACGAGCAGTGTGAGGATGTGTGAGCTGTGTGTCCTGCACACCCTGCAGCTACTGAAGTGTCCAAGAATCCTCTGCTCCTTTGGAGCACAGAAAGCTCCAAGTGATGCAGCTGAGGCATTTCCACAGAACCCCAGAATGGTTTGGGTTGGAAGGGAGACCTTAAAGATCATCCAGTTCTGACCCCACTGGGGAAACTAGGTTGAATTCTCTCTCTGTTATCAATTATAATCCGTCAAACCTTCAGGCACAGTGACACTGCACATGCAGTAAGTCAGAGGAAATTATTCCCATCACCCCAATCTAGGATTTTTTGCTTGTGGAATTTCAAGAGTTCACAGAGCCCCTCTGCTCTGGAGCCAGGCTGGGAGAAGAGAAGGCTCCAGGGAGAGCTCAGAGCCTAAAGAGGCTCCAGGAGAGCTGGAGAGGGACTGGGGACAAGGGATGGAGGGACAGGACACAGGGAATGGCTTCCACTGCCAGAGGGCAGGGCTGGATGGGATATTGGGAATTAGGAATTGTTCCCTGAAAGGATGGAGAGAGCAGCCCAGAGCAGATGTGGCTGCCCCTGGACCCCTGGAAGTATCCAAGGCCAGGCTGGACAAGGCTTGGAGCAGCCTGGGATGGTGGAAGGTGTCCTTTTAAGCTTTAAGGCTCCTTCCAACCCAAACCATTCCAGGATAATAAAAAATACTGTAATATCCCCCATTAATTTTGTTTTTCTTGAAGCAGTAACCTGGAAATGTTTCCTTGTATCTTCCTCTTTCTTTTTGGCACTTTTTTCCCCTCAGTGCTGCTTATGACACTGCTCTGGAAATGGTCCCACAGCTTCAACTTCTTCCCCCATTAATATAAATTAAATCAGGATGTCATTTTCCTTAAGGAAAACGAGGAAGCTAAAAATATCCCTTTGGCTACAGGGGTAGCATCACATCCATGCTCTCACCACAACTGCATCAGAGGCTGGTGGGAAAAATAAAAAAAAGCCCCTCCAGTGATTCCCAGGATAGCAGGGATTTCATTCTGGCTTTATCCAGCCCAATCCCCCAGACTCCACGTGGGCTCTGGCATGTTTTAGATAAATATTATTAACTCTCCCCTTTGGAGGCACTTCCACAACTGGACACTCCAAGCACAGACTGCAAAGAGTTTGCTTTTTAATAAAGAGGGGGGAAAAAATAAACAGCACAAGTGGGAGCTGTTGGGGCTGCACAAATCCAGCAGCCAAATTTAGATGCTCTCAACATCTACGCCTAAATTCCTGCTGGGTTTTTTCCCCCTGTCTGCTATCCCAGAAGAATTTCCCACTCTGCATTTCTGGTTCTTAAGGCTCTATCCTCCCTCCCACTCAGCACGGGGTGAGTTTTGAAAAATGGTGAATGGGAACAAAAACTGAGAGTTTTGTCAGAACTCCATTAAAAAAAAAAAGTCACTTTCTGCCAGACTTGTAAAGAGATGATTGCATGTAAATACTTCCTTTTTTGTCATATCCCATCACTTGATCTTATTACAAATCTAGGCTTTTCTGAACTATCTCTATATTTTTTTAATAGGCAATTATTATTATACATTATTATGAATTTTTATACATTATTATTATACATTTACAAATATACATATATACTAAATTTATATACATATATATACTAAATTTATATACATATATACTAAATTTATATACATATATATGTATAAATATATAGACATAAATACAATTTAAAATATATATTAAAATTATATTACATTTATATTAAAATATATAAATTATACATTAAAACATATGCTAAACATATATTAAAATATATACTATATTAAAATATAATGTTTTAAATATAATATTTTAAATACATATTGAAATATATATTGAAATATATATTAAAATTTATAGTAAAATATATATTGAAATTTATAGTTATATATATTATATATATATATTTGATATTTTTATTTAAAAGTACCAAATTAAAAATAATTATTTAGTTGTAAATCAATAATAAAAAGGCTTCCACCTTTCAGGAAAACTCATCCTGCAGGGCATTTCCCCTCTGCAGCCATGGAACAAAGCCCTGCCACCCCTTCTGCCCCTGATGGCAGTGGTGGCAGGGGTGACATCCAGCAACACAGCACAGCTGTGGCAGCCACCTGGCCAGCCACAAATCCATTCAGCCTCCCACTGGCTATTCCCAGACAGAAATGCTCCTGGAAAATGCTCAGCATCTCATCTGGGACTGATCTAAACAGCTTCCTGCTCCTTGCTGTCGTGTCCCGTGCCAAAATTGGGTGACAACTGATGGTTATCTTGGGAAGGTGATGCCACTATAGGCTGCTCCTCCTCAGCACCCTCCAAATTTATTTTGGGTCAGCTCCAAGAGCAGCCTGGCTGTGGCTGGTGTTGTTTGGGACGGTGGGATTTGAGGCAGAACCAATTTTCCATCTTCGTGCCTGCTCGTGTCCTGCCTTTGGATGCAGAGCTTGGAGGTGACCAAACCATCAGCGAGAAACTCTCAACATGACAAAAGCGGCTCTGGAAAATCCGGAGGATGACAAAGCAGTGGGGAAAGTCAAATATTGGAAAGGCCCCTGTGGGAATCCAGAAAATCAGAGGGTTTTGGGAAAGCTGCAAAAGGCAGGCCTCAGAGACTGCAGAACCATGAGATTGGTCAGCAGAAAAATTATGTAAGAAGTAGAAAAGTAAGGACAAATAAAACAATGGTCTGTGTATTAATGCTTGTCTAGAATAACTCCCTAAGCTACAGAAAAGTTTGTCTAGCAAGATATTAGGGAGTTCTAAGTTTAATAATGGAGCTCTGTGTGTTGTGTTTTAAGGCTCACAAGCAGGTATTGTATTTGAAATAATCAAGCATTGTTTAACCAAAGGTACCTGTGCTTATAGTGGTTGGATAGAACTACTGTCAATGTGCTTTTGCTTTGTGTGATTGGAAATTGCTTTTAATTTAAAAGCAATTTAAAAGGAAAAAACTTATAAAGTGAGTTGTAACATTAAGTTCTTGGTCTGCTGCTTGAGGTGTGAGCTGCTGGCATCTTCCCATTGTCACAGCCATGTAATGAGAGTGATGCTGGAAAATAAAACAGCTCAAGGCACGTTCCCAGCAGTCCCATCCCGTCCGTTCAAGGGAACGTTGAGCAGGAACAACTCCAGAGTGAGCTGGGCCTGGGCCAGCAGCAGCTCCACAGGATCCATATGGGAATGTCAGCCCTGATGACCTCCCTGCTCAGCCATGAGCTCCAGGGACATTTTCCCACAAGTGGCTCCTGCCCTGTGCTGCTGTGACCCCAAATCCCCCTCAGGAGCCACGGTCCCCAAGTGGCAGCACGTGCTGGCATCCCCACCAATCCCAGCTGGGAGCACTGGGAAAGGGCTCTGGGAGCACCAGGACCACCCACCCTCCGGGATGGGGATCCCCCCTGCTCAGGGCTGCCCTTCCAGAGCCCTTCTCACCCATCAGGTTATTTTTAAAAATAAGGTTATTTTTAAACCCCATTCCTCCCCGTGCTCCTGCAGCCCAGCTCCTGCCCAACCCAGTCAGCAATTCCATTACCGGGGCTGTCATTCCTCTATTCCTTGGCTCACATCCTGCTTTTCCAGGACACCACATGAGCTCCAACTGCTCCACAGGGATGGAGAATATTTGACTTTCCAAGCCTGCCCAGCGCCCTGGGACATCCCCATCACGTGCTGCTCTGTGAAGCCTCCTCGACTTTTACATCTTTATATCAATATTTAGGTGTTGGAGCTGAACTGTTTATTTCGTTTTCTTCCAGCAAAGCTTGCATCCTCCGAGAACATCCTGTAGCTTCCCAGCCTTTATTTGGATTTCCACAGCATTTTAACAACAATCATGTAATTTCCCAGCAGAGCTGTTAACGTCAGGCTCCGTGAGAAATGAATATTCTGAATATCAATGTTCTTTTCCTCTTCAATTTTGCCTTGTTTGGCAGCTATTTTTACCTCGATTCCCTCGAGGACTCTCTTCTTTCTAAATGGATTTTCAGTTTAAAATCCCAAGCAACATTCAGCTTCCATGACTTTTGCTTTTGGAAGCTGCTGAGCAGAGAAACCATTTAGAAATGATCCTCAGCTCCTACAAACTCTCCCAACACAGATGTTCAGGTTTAGGTTCCTTAAAAATTGAATTTTCATTATGAAATCCTTCTTTAATAAGGAATGACACCCTGTTCTTTTCATACTGTCTTGGGAGGAGGAGAAATAATGAAAACCCCATAGATTTGCAAAAACACCAGGGAAGCTACAGCTTAAAAGTTCAGTCAACATTAATTGTGGCAGTAAAATCTGAATTATTTCAGGTGAAAAATAATTAAACTCATCTCAGGAGGTACAAATGAATCAGGGCTGCACACGGGAATTGGAGAATTGTTTGGTTTTACTTTTAATCTCAGAAATATTTACAGTGAAAAATGAAGAATTCTTGATGCCACTGAATTGCTACTGAAACCTCTTGGATATATAGAGCATGAAATTGCTGCAAGCTGGGCTTAGAAGCAGTTTTGTCTGTCTTTTGGGGGGACTTTATTACTTTTACCTGGAGTCAAAGCTGTATTTATGACCTTTTTTTCTACCTTCTGTCACAGCTGAGAGCACCAGCTCCATCAGAAATCCCTGACACCAAGGGAGCATCTGCATAACCCAGTGAGCAAAACCAACAAAACCAGCTGCCTTTCGGAAAGATCTAAATTGATATTTCTCCTCTGCTTGGTTTGCTCTGCACTGGAGCATTTTCTGCATCAGCTGCTGCCCACGTTGGAGCCTGGGAACAGCCAGGTTAGCACACTCTGCTTCCAGGAACCACCTAACCACCAGCTATGGGGGAATTCCAACCAGTTGGGAAAGGGAAAAGAAGGAGAATTGCCCTTCAGAGTCCCTGTTTGCCACCCAGGTGAAGTTGTGTTGATGAAGAAATTAAAAACCAAGGTGGCAGAGCCAGGTGTAATTTTTAGAGCTTTGTTTCCCTGCCTTCCCAAGCTCATTCCCATGGGCAGAATTCCTGGTGTTCCTGGAAAAGCTGCTGGCAGCTCACCTGGAGGGGTTTTACAGCCAGCCTTGCTCAAGATGAGGACAAAACCTCTCCATGCCCCTCTGCACTGAGGTCAGGAGCTGTGAAAAGCAATTTCTAAGATGCACAAAGCAGAGTCCAACCTGGCTTCGGGTCTGTGCCAAGCATTTTTCCTGTTCTAACTGGATTTTTGCCATTTTAAATAGATATTTTTATTTTCCTCCAGCATTAAAAGTCCTGTCACATTTATCTCAGTTTGAAGCCTGGGAAGCAACACTGAGTGCATCCATATTCAATCTTTTTAGAGTTATTTGAGCAATCCCACAGGTACCAGCCATCCTCCCTGGGAACACAGCATCCCTGTCCAAAGGGATGGGCAGCAGGAATTCTCCTCCAAGGCTGGAGAAGCAGCTCTGGTTCTTCTCTGACCTTCTCACAACAGAATTGGCTCTTGCAGGCCATGAATGGGACAAAACCTTGAGTTTGCTCCATGGAGGTTGGCTCCTCTCCCTTCCAGAGGTCTCTTTGCATGCTCTCAATTCTCAATTTTCATGGACACCAACATTAGGAGAGGCCTGCCCAGCGCAGGGGAGCTCCATCCCACTCCAAAATGCCAGAGATATTCTGACTGCTTTCTAGTCCAGCTGAATGAATTCCCATTTAAACCTCACTGCTTGATAAACTGCCAAAAAAATCTGAACTCCCAGGGAGCATATTTATTTACAATTCAGAATTTATACATGCATTGCACGGCATCTGAAGGGGTTTTTTTCCTCCTCCCAAACATACAAATCAGCAATTAAAATATTTAGAATGTGCCATTTCTAGCCAATGCCCAGGGCTGTGTGTTATCTCACAGTTGTAATTTGTTGCTGGGTGCTGGAGAGGCTTCAGCAATTTCCAGCTGCATGAAGCTTTTGGGGAGAAGTTTGGCTGCTTCCATAGCAAGGGAAATAAAAGCAGAATATGACCTAAGTGTTGCTAGCAAGGTTTGCCAGGAAGGGTGGACATCTCCTTTGAGACAGCTTCAGCAGAAAGCTGGGCTGGATCTGCTTGAGAAGCCACTTTTCCCAGGGGGAAAATGACACCTTGCCAGGGCTGGAACTCCCTCAAAGAACTGACAGAACATCAGGGCAGGTCGAGTCCAGGATGGTGGCACTGCTCAGGAAGCTTTGGAGGGTGGATGGTGTTTTTATGGAGTTTAGTTTGTCCAGCAAGACCATCCCAAGCCACCCCATGCACAGCAGGAATCTGATGGGATGGGAAGAGCAAGGAACACTCAGAAAGGAGAAGGTGCCTCCAAACAGCACCCACACCAGAGCTGAGCTAAAAGAGGAAAGGAATTGTTCCCTGGCAGGGTGGGCAGGCCCTGGCACAGGGTGCCCAGAGCAGCTGTGGCTGCCCCTGGATCCCTGGAAATGCCCAAGACCAGGTTGGAGCCACCTGGGACAGTTGCAGATGTCCCTGCCCATGACACTGGATGGGATTTAAGCTCCCTTCTCACACCAAACCATCTGAAGTTCTGCTCTGGAGTGCTGGCTCCTACCTTTTCTATTTAAAGAAACACCATTTTCACCAGACATGGAAACATTGGAAGGTTCAAGTCTGGCCATAGCTGGAAATGGTTTGTTTAAAAACATTCACTCAAAACATTCCCCATCCCTCACCCTGCAGGCAGCTCAGGGGATGGTGCTGGCAGACACCAAAAACTGCCAGGGTGCCAGATTCATTTAAAAAATAATAAAAATAAAATAAACACTTGAAAGGACAAAAGATACCCCTCACACCTATGTTGAAGCGACACAGGTCTGCTTAAAATACTAATTTTACTATTTTTCCATTCTTTTCTATTAAATATTGACTCTGTTTGTGGTTAGCAGTCACACATCCCAAACCAAACACCACTGCCCTGCATCACAGACCCTTTCTTGTTCACATTTGGCCTCCTGGGGGGAGATCCAGCTCCACCACCCACCTGAATGTAGGACAGCTTGGCAGCCCCGCTGAACTCCAACACAGTGGGATCCAAACCCAAACCCTCAGGGAAGTTCATGTTTAGCCCAGGTAGAGGGGCCAAGACTCATTATGTGAGCCTGAGCTACTTTTTTGAGTCAGAACTACATTTTGTTGCCTCCTGAAGGAGCAATGAGCCTCTGAGCTGGGCTCCAGCAAGGTCCCCTACCCCAAATCCCAGCCCCTGCCTTGAGAACCCCAACCCTCCCAGCTCAGGGCCACCCATGAGCAAACCCAAACCCAACCAAGAGACCACCCACCAACCCACTGGGCAAAGGAGACAGCGAAAACAACAAGACTTGGGGAAATATTTTAAGAAACCCAGCCCCCAGCCAGCGCTATTTTGGGTTCTGAGCACTTTGAGGCTGCTGGAGCAAGATGTGTGAGTCTCCAGCACGAGCTGGCTGTGTTTAGGGGGACAGGGGGGCGCTTGGGCACCTCTGCAATTCATGGAGGTGAGTAATTCTTGCTGTACCTACGAGCTGGAGGAGCTGGCCACCCATTCCCATCTCCCTTTCCCAGGAATGCTCAGCACCCTCTGGTTGTTTCTCAAGGTTCTTCAGGTCACAGAAGCCTTTTTAAATTCCATTTGCAGTTTCCCATAGCCACCCTCCCACACCTCATCCCTAAAGTGATTTGGGACAGGCCACACATTCCTGATCTTCTCCAGGCACCTCTGCCTGAGCAAGAGCAAAGTCAAGCCTGGATTGCTTTTCCTGCCCCAGGGAAAGTCAGGGACAGGGACTTCTGCCAAGGGCATGGAGTGACAGGACAAGACATGGCTTTAACGTGACAGAGGGCAGGTTTAGATCAGAGATTGGGCAGGAATTGTTCCCTGGC